>NC_091282.1:228142568-228445598 GCF_032444005.1 Ranitomeya imitator
GCTTCGGCCTACACTTTGCTCCTCTCCTCCTCCTGCTGACCCTGGGCTCAAACAACGCCAGTTTCTGCCCGGACATGCTAGCTGCACAGAGAAAAACACCAGCCAATGTGTTAGTGGGGTTCAGCACCGCCAGCTGGTCCCCCGCTGTGTAGCCGGCATCGTGTCCAGCACAAGCCACGCTGGCACAACCGACCAAAAGCTGCCACCAGTGCAGGCTTCGGCCTACACTTTGCTCCTCTCCTCCTCCTCCTGCTGACCCTGGGCTCTAACACCGCTAGTTTTTGCCCGGACATGCAATGTGCACAGAGAAAAACACCAGTCAATGTGTCAGTGGGGTTCAGCAACGCCAGCTGTTCCCCTGCTGTGTAGCTTGCAACGTGACCTGCAAACGCCACGCAGGCACATGAACTGAAATTGAAGGGAGCCTGCCCCCCACCCCCCCAGGTGTTTCTATGTATAACAGCCACCTTGTACAGCAGTACTGCTGCATTTGTACAAGGTGGCTGACTTTTTCTCCTTGCACACGTGGAACTCAACAAGTACAAAATGTGTCTCATTACAGACCATTACAATGTCCCTGAGGTGTGACTTTCCTTTTTAATGACACGCAGCACCCCCATTGTTAGCGCTGCCCGTCTCCTGACATCATTGGTTGGCTGGCTGTGCCTGTGCGTCCCCCCTGCCCGACACAACGCCCCCCGTTGTCTCATATATTTTGACTGCGAGGGTGTGATTGATGGGCACGAGCAGTGCATATGTTCCCCTGTTTTCACTCCCCTCCTTCCGCCTTCTTCTGACTGTGCGGCCTCATGGCCGCGGCATGCGATAAGGGATCAGCTGAGGCCGCCCAGTCTGAAGCAGGTGTAAGGACATGTGTGAGCGGCGAACATATTTACTGCACAAGGCCACGAATCCCAGCACCGCAGTGTGACTTTAGGAAAAGCCACTGTGGGTCTGGGATTTATGGCCATCGTTAACCGCACCGGCCAACATGAAATGAGGTCATGAGACGGCCTGCACTAACAGGGTATTGCCAAGGGATAACACAAGAGCGCAGACTCCTGTACAGCAAATAACAACGCTCAGGAATCTGCGCCCAGTACCTAGGTGCAAATTTTGACACCTGTGCTGCGTCTCCTTAAAAAGACAAGTCACGCCTCCACAACTGTTTGACAGTATAATGGGCTAAATAGTGTACGTGTTTAATTCAGCGTGTGCAAGGAGCAAAATTAAATAGAGCAACCTTTGACTTGTGCATCATTAATGCTGTTCAAGGTGTGGCTCTTGTACCTTGCAACACCTGAGGGGGGGGTTAAAGGTAACCTTTGAAATTGGTTCAACTAGGCTTCGGCCTACACTCTGCTCCTCTACTCCTCCTGCTCACCCTGGGCTCAAACACCGCTAGTTTTTGCCCGGAAATGCTAGCTGCACAGAGAAAAACACCAGCCAATGTGTTAGTGGGGTTCAGCACCGCCAGCTGTTCCCCTGCTGTGTAGTCGGCAACGTGTCCAGCACAAGCCACGCTGGCACAACAGAACAAAAGCTGCCACCAGTGCAGGCTTCGGCCTACACTTTGCTCCTCTCCTCCTCCTGCTGACCCTGGGCTCAAACAACGCCAGTTTCTGCCCGGACATGCTAGCTGCACAGAGAAAAACACCAGCCAATGTGTTAGTGGTGTTCAGCACCGCCAGCTGTTCCCCCGCTGTGTAGCCGGCATCGTGTCCAGCACAAGCCACGCTGGCACAACCGACCAAAAGCTGCCACCAGTGCAGGCTTCGGCCTACACTTTGCTCCTCTCCTCCTCCTCCTGCTGACCCTGGGCTCTAACACCGCTAGTTTTTGCCCGGACATGCAATGTGCACAGAGAAAAACACCAGTCAATGTGTCAGTGGGGTTCAGCAACGCCAGCTGTTCCCCTGCTGTGTAGCTTGCAACGTGACCTGCAAACGCCACGCAGGCACATGAACTGAAATTGAAGGGAGCCTGCCCCCCACCCCCCCAGGTGTTTCTATGTATAACAGCCACCTTGTACAGCAGTACTGCTGCATTTGTACAAGGTGGCTGACTTTTTCTCCTTGCACACGTGGAACTCAACAAGTACAAAATGTGTCTCATTACAGACCATTACAATGTCCCTGAGGTGTGACTTTCCTTTTTAATGACACGCAGCACCCCCATTGTTAGCGCTGCCCGTCTCCTGACATCATTGGTTGGCTGGCTGTGCCTGTGCGTCCCCCCTGCCCGACACAACGCCCCCCGTTGTCTCATATATTTTGACTGCGAGGGTGTGATTGATGGGCACGAGCAGTGCATATGTTCCCCTGTTTTCACTCCCCTCCTTCCGCCTTCTTCTGACTGTGCGGCCTCATGGCCGCGGCATGCGATAAGGGATCAGCTGAGGCCGCCCAGTCTGAAGCAGGTGTAAGGACATGTGTGAGCGGCGAACATATTTACTGCACAAGGCCACGAATCCCAGCACCGCAGTGTGACTTTAGGAAAAGCCACTGTGGGTCTGGGATTTATGGCCATCGTTAACCGCACCGGCCAACATGAAATGAGGTCATGAGACGGCCTGCACTAACAGGGTATTGCCAAGGGATAACACAAGAGCGCAGACTCCTGTACAGCAAATAACAACGCTCAGGAATCTGCGCCCAGTACCTAGGTGCAAATTTTGACACCTGTGCTGCGTCTCCTTAAAAAGACAAGTCACGCCTCCACAACTGTTTGACAGTATAATGGGCTAAATAGTGTACGTGTTTAATTCAGCGTGTGCAAGGAGCAAAATTAAATAGAGCAACCTTTGACTTGTGCATCATTAATGCTGTTCAAGGTGTGGCTCTTGTACCTTGCAACACCTGAGGGGGGGGTTAAAGGTAACCTTTGAAATTGGTTCAACTAGGCTTCGGCCTACACTCTGCTCCTCTACTCCTCCTGCTGACCCTGGGCTCAAACACCGCTAGTTTTTGCCCGGAAATGCTAGCTGCACAGAGAAAAACACCAGCCAATGTGTTAGTGGGGTTCAGCACCGCCAGCTGTTCCCCTGCTGTGTAGTCGGCAACGTGTCCAGCACAAGCCACGCTGGCACAACAGAACAAAAGCTGCCACCAGTGCAGGCTTCGGCCTACACTTTGCTCCTCTCCTCCTCCTGCTGACCCTGGGCTCAAACAACGCCAGTTTCTGCCCGGACATGCTAGCTGCACAGAGAAAAACACCAGCCAATGTGTTAGTGGGGTTCAGCACCGCCAGCTGGTCCCCCGCTGTGTAGCCGGCATCGTGTCCAGCACAAGCCACGCTGGCACAACCGACCAAAAGCTGCCACCAGTGCAGGCTTCGGCCTACACTTTGCTCCTCTCCTCCTCCTCCTGCTGACCCTGGGCTCTAACACCGCTAGTTTTTGCCCGGACATGCAATGTGCACAGAGAAAAACACCAGTCAATGTGTCAGTGGGGTTCAGCAACGCCAGCTGTTCCCCTGCTGTGTAGCTTGCAACGTGACCTGCAAACGCCACGCAGGCACATGAACTGAAATTGAAGGGAGCCTGCCCCCCACCCCCCCAGGTGTTTCTATGTATAACAGCCACCTTGTACAGCAGTACTGCTGCATTTGTACAAGGTGGCTGACTTTTTCTCCTTGCACACGTGGAACTCAACAAGTACAAAATGTGTCTCATTACAGACCATTACAATGTCCCTGAGGTGTGACTTTCCTTTTTAATGACACGCAGCACCCCCATTGTTAGCGCTGCCCGTCTCCTGACATCATTGGTTGGCTGGCTGTGCCTGTGCGTCCCCCCTGCCCGACACAACGCCCCCCGTTGTCTCATATATTTTGACTGCGAGGGTGTGATTGATGGGCACGAGCAGTGCATATGTTCCCCTGTTTTCACTCCCCTCCTTCCGCCTTCTTCTGACTGTGCGGCCTCATGGCCGCGGCATGCGATAAGGGATCAGCTGAGGCCGCCCAGTCTGAAGCAGGTGTAAGGACATGTGTGAGCGGCGAACATATTTACTGCACAAGGCCACGAATCCCAGCACCGCAGTGTGACTTTAGGAAAAGCCACTGTGGGTCTGGGATTTATGGCCATCGTTAACCGCACCGGCCAACATGAAATGAGGTCATGAGACGGCCTGCACTAACAGGGTATTGCCAAGGGATAACACAAGAGCGCAGACTCCTGTACAGCAAATAACAACGCTCAGGAATCTGCGCCCAGTACCTAGGTGCAAATTTTGACACCTGTGCTGCGTCTCCTTAAAAAGACAAGTCACGCCTCCACAACTGTTTGACAGTATAATGGGCTAAATAGTGTACGTGTTTAATTCAGCGTGTGCAAGGAGCAAAATTAAATAGAGCAACCTTTGACTTGTGCATCATTAATGCTGTTCAAGGTGTGGCTCTTGTACCTTGCAACACCTGAGGGGGGGGTTAAAGGTAACCTTTGAAATTGGTTCAACTAGGCTTCGGCCTACACTCTGCTCCTCTACTCCTCCTGCTGACCCTGGGCTCAAACACCGCTAGTTTTTGCCCGGAAATGCTAGCTGCACAGAGAAAAACACCAGCCAATGTGTTAGTGGGGTTCAGCACCGCCAGCTGTTCCCCTGCTGTGTAGTCGGCAACGTGTCCAGCACAAGCCACGCTGGCACAACAGAACAAAAGCTGCCACCAGTGCAGGCTTCGGCCTACACTTTGCTCCTCTCCTCCTCCTGCTGACCCTGGGCTCAAACAACGCCAGTTTCTGCCCGGACATGCTAGCTGCACAGAGAAAAACACCAGCCAATGTGTTAGTGGTGTTCAGCACCGCCAGCTGTTCCCCCGCTGTGTAGCCGGCATCGTGTCCAGCACAAGCCACGCTGGCACAACCGACCAAAAGCTGCCACCAGTGCAGGCTTCGGCCTACACTTTGCTCCTCTCCTCCTCCTCCTGCTGACCCTGGGCTCTAACACCGCTAGTTTTTGCCCGGACATGCAATGTGCACAGAGAAAAACACCAGTCAATGTGTCAGTGGGGTTCAGCAACGCCAGCTGTTCCCCTGCTGTGTAGCTTGCAACGTGACCTGCAAACGCCACGCAGGCACATGAACTGAAATTGAAGGGAGCCTGCCCCCCACCCCCCCAGGTGTTTCTATGTATAACAGCCACCTTGTACAGCAGTACTGCTGCATTTGTACAAGGTGGCTGACTTTTTCTCCTTGCACACGTGGAACTCAACAAGTACAAAATGTGTCTCATTACAGACCATTACAATGTCCCTGAGGTGTGACTTTCCTTTTTAATGACACGCAGCACCCCCATTGTTAGCGCTGCCCGTCTCCTGACATCATTGGTTGGCTGGCTGTGCCTGTGCGTCCCCCCTGCCCGACACAACGCCCCCCGTTGTCTCATATATTTTGACTGCGAGGGTGTGATTGATGGGCACGAGCAGTGCATATGTTCCCCTGTTTTCACTCCCCTCCTTCCGCCTTCTTCTGACTGTGCGGCCTCATGGCCGCGGCATGCGATAAGGGATCAGCTGAGGCCGCCCAGTCTGAAGCAGGTGTAAGGACATGTGTGAGCGGCGAACATATTTACTGCACAAGGCCACGAATCCCAGCACCGCAGTGTGACTTTAGGAAAAGCCACTGTGGGTCTGGGATTTATGGCCATCGTTAACCGCACCGGCCAACATGAAATGAGGTCATGAGACGGCCTGCACTAACAGGGTATTGCCAAGGGATAACACAAGAGCGCAGACTCCTGTACAGCAAATAACAACGCTCAGGAATCTGCGCCCAGTACCTAGGTGCAAATTTTGACACCTGTGCTGCGTCTCCTTAAAAAGACAAGTCACGCCTCCACAACTGTTTGACAGTATAATGGGCTAAATAGTGTACGTGTTTAATTCAGCGTGTGCAAGGAGCAAAATTAAATAGAGCAACCTTTGACTTGTGCATCATTAATGCTGTTCAAGGTGTGGCTCTTGTACCTTGCAACACCTGAGGGGGGGGTTAAAGGTAACCTTTGAAATTGGTTCAACTAGGCTTCGGCCTACACTCTGCTCCTCTACTCCTCCTGCTGACCCTGGGCTCAAACACCGCTAGTTTTTGCCCGGAAATGCTAGCTGCACAGAGAAAAACACCAGCCAATGTGTTAGTGGGGTTCAGCACCGCCAGCTGTTCCCCTGCTGTGTAGTCGGCAACGTGTCCAGCACAAGCCACGCTGGCACAACAGAACAAAAGCTGCCACCAGTGCAGGCTTCGGCCTACACTTTGCTCCTCTCCTCCTCCTGCTGACCCTGGGCTCAAACAACGCCAGTTTCTGCCCGGACATGCTAGCTGCACAGAGAAAAACACCAGCCAATGTGTTAGTGGGGTTCAGCACCGCCAGCTGGTCCCCCGCTGTGTAGCCGGCATCGTGTCCAGCACAAGCCACGCTGGCACAACCGACCAAAAGCTGCCACCAGTGCAGGCTTCGGCCTACACTTTGCTCCTCTCCTCCTCCTCCTGCTGACCCTGGGCTCTAACACCGCTAGTTTTTGCCCGGACATGCAATGTGCACAGAGAAAAACACCAGTCAATGTGTCAGTGGGGTTCAGCAACGCCAGCTGTTCCCCTGCTGTGTAGCTTGCAACGTGACCTGCAAACGCCACGCAGGCACATGAACTGAAATTGAAGGGAGCCTGCCCCCCACCCCCCCAGGTGTTTCTATGTATAACAGCCACCTTGTACAGCAGTACTGCTGCATTTGTACAAGGTGGCTGACTTTTTCTCCTTGCACACGTGGAACTCAACAAGTACAAAATGTGTCTCATTACAGACCATTACAATGTCCCTGAGGTGTGACTTTCCTTTTTAATGACACGCAGCACCCCCATTGTTAGCGCTGCCCGTCTCCTGACATCATTGGTTGGCTGGCTGTGCCTGTGCGTCCCCCCTGCCCGACACAACGCCCCCCGTTGTCTCATATATTTTGACTGCGAGGGTGTGATTGATGGGCACGAGCAGTGCATATGTTCCCCTGTTTTCACTCCCCTCCTTCCGCCTTCTTCTGACTGTGCGGCCTCATGGCCGCGGCATGCGATAAGGGATCAGCTGAGGCCGCCCAGTCTGAAGCAGGTGTAAGGACATGTGTGAGCGGCGAACATATTTACTGCACAAGGCCACGAATCCCAGCACCGCAGTGTGACTTTAGGAAAAGCCACTGTGGGTCTGGGATTTATGGCCATCGTTAACCGCACCGGCCAACATGAAATGAGGTCATGAGACGGCCTGCACTAACAGGGTATTGCCAAGGGATAACACAAGAGCGCAGACTCCTGTACAGCAAATAACAACGCTCAGGAATCTGCGCCCAGTACCTAGGTGCAAATTTTGACACCTGTGCTGCGTCTCCTTAAAAAGACTAGTAGTCACGCCTCCACTACTGTTTGACAGTATAATGGGCTAAATAGTGTACGTGTTTAATTCAGCGTGTGCAAGGAGCAAAATTAAATAGAGCAACCTTTGACTTGTGCATCAATAATGCTGTTCAAGGTGTGGCTCTTGTACCTTGCAACACCTGAGGGGGGGTTAAAGGTAACCTTTGAAATTGGTTCAACTAGGCTTTGGCCAACACTCTGCTCCTCTACTCCTCCTGCTGACCCTGGGCTCAAACACCGCTAGTTTTTGCCCGGAAATGCTAGCTGCACAGAGAAAAACACCAGCCAATGTGTTAGTGGGGTTCAGCACCGCCAGCTGTTCCCCTGCTGTGTAGTCGGCAACGTGTCCAGCACAAGCCACGCTGGCACAACAGAACAAAAGCTGCCACCAGTGCAGGCTTCGGCCTACACTTTGCTCCTCTCCTCCTCCTGCTGACCCTGGGCTCAAACAACGCCAGTTTATGCCCGGACATGCTAGCTGCACAGAGAAAAACACCAGCCAATGTGTTAGTGGGGTTCAGCACCGCCAGCTGTTCCCCTGCTGTGCAGCTTGCAACGTGACCTGCAAACGCCACGCAGGCACATGAACTGAAATTGAAGGGAGCCTGGCCACCACCCCCAGGTGTTTCTATGTATAACAGCCACCTTGTACAGCAGTACTGCTGCATTTGTACAAGGTGGCTGACGTTTTCTCCTTGCCCACGTGGAACTCAACACGTACAAAATGTGTCTCTTTGAGACCATTCCACTGTCCCTGAGGTGTGACTTTCCTTTCTAATGATACGCAGCACCCCCCTTGGTAGCGCTTCCCGTCTTCTGACATCATTGGTTGGCTACTTGCGCCTGTTCGTCCGCCCTGCCTGAATAAAATGCTCCTCGTTGTCTTAATTATTTTGACTGCGAGGGTGTGATTGATGGGCACGAGCAGTGCATATCTTCGCCTGTCTTAACTCATCTCCTTCCGCCTTCTTCAGACTGTGCAGCCTCATGGCCGCGGCATGCGAGAAGGGATCAGCAGAGGCCGCCCAGTCTGAAGCAGGTGTAAGGACGTGTGTGAGCGGCCAAAATATTTACTGCTCAAGGCCACGAATCCCAGCACCGCAGTGTGGCTTTATGAAAAGACACTGTGGGTCTGGGATTTATGGCCATCGTTAACCGCACCGGCCAACATGAAATGAGGTCATAAGATGGGCAGCGCTAACAGGGCATTGCCAAGGGATAACACAAGAGCGCAGACTCCTGTACAGCAAATAACAACGCTCAGGAAGCTGCGCCAAGCACCAAGGCGTTATTTTGGACACCTGTGCTGCGTCTCATCAAAAAACCAAGTCACGCATCCACTACAGTTTGACTGTAGAATGGGGTAAATTGTGTATGTCTTTCATTCAGCGTGTGCAAGTAGACAAATTAATAGAGCAACCTTTCACTTGTGCAGCATTAATACTGCACAAGGTGTGTCTCTTGTACTTTGTAACACCTGAGGGGGGGGTTAAAGGTTTCCTTTGAAATTGGTTCAACTAGGCTTCGGCCTACACTCTGCTCCTCTCCTCCTCCTCCTGCTTCAACACGGGCTCTAACATCGCAAGTTTTTGCCCGCAAGTGCTAGCTGCACAGATAAAAACACACGCCATTGTGTTAGTGGGGTTCAGCAACGCCAGCTGTTCCCCCAGTGTGTAGCCGGCAAAGTGTCCTGCAAACGCAACGCAGACACAAAGCTGCCTCCAGTGCAGGCTTTGGCCTACACTCATCTCCCCCTGCTTACCCTTTGCTCCAACACCGCTAGTTGGGGCTCTAGGAAGACAATCTTTAATAGGCAAGGCAACGCATCCGGGTTCCAGCACCGCCAGCTGGTTCTCGGCAGTGTTCTTGTCACAGGTACTCCCTCGTGCCAAGCCTGGTTTCAGCACCGTCAGCTGTTTCCGGGTTGTGTCAACTTCACTGAGACGCCTATGCTTGCCCCGTCGTGGGGCGGTCGAGTTAGCCAACTCCAGGGTGCCTCCAGTTTAGGAGCTTCCTATGTGGGCTGCGTGAACTGGTAGTCAAGGCTGGTTCTGTAGTGCCAGTAGGCCCAGCTCCCCCTGTAGGACTGTTGGGGTTCGGTAACTGCGGCTGCCTCGCGGCCTAGCTGTTCTCTCCTCTCCTGTGGGCCTTGGGGTCCACCACCTGGTTCCAGCACCGTCAGCTGGTTCCGGGCCGAGCCTTTGGCTTAGGTGCCTCCTCCTGGGTAGCCGAGTTCCGCCAACGTTAGGCGGTCCTTGGTAGTGCTTTTAAGCGCGGGCACCTACAGCTTAGTAACCGGGTTCCAGCACCGTCAGCTGGTCCTCGGTCGTGCCATTGGCTCTTGCACACTGGGGCAACGCATCTGGGTTCCAGCACCGCCAGCTGGTTCTCGGCAGTGTTTTTGTCACAGGTACTCCCTCGTGCCAAGCCTGGTTTCAGCACCGTCAGCTGTTTCCGGGTTGTGTCAACTTCACTGAGACGCCTATGCTTGCCCCGTCGTGGGGCGGTCGAGTTAGCCAACTCCAGGGTGCCTCCAGTTTAGGAGCTTCCTATGTGGGCTGCGTGAACTGGTAGTCAAGGCTGGTTCTGTAGTGCCAGTAGGCCCAGCTCCCCCTGTAGGACTGTTGGGGTTCGGTAACTGCGGCTGCCTCGCGGCCTAGCTGTTCTCTCCTCTCCTGTGGGCCTTGGGGTCCACCACCTGGTTCCAGCACCGTCAGCTGGTTCCGGGCCGAGCCTTTGGCTTAGGTGCCTCCTCCTGGGTAGCCGAGTTCCGCCAACGTTAGGCGGTCCTTGGTAGTGCTTTTAAGCGCGGGCACCTACAGCTTAGTAACCGGGTTCCAGCACCGTCAGCTGGTCCTCGGTCGTGCCATTGGCTCTTGCACACTGGGGCAACGCATCTGGGTTCCAGCACCGCCAGCTGGTTCTCGGCAGTGTTTTTGTCACAGGTACTCCCTCGTGCCAAGCCTGGTTTCAGCACCGTCAGCTGTTTCCGGGTTGTGTCAACTTCACTGAGACGCCTATGCTTGCCCCGTCGTGGGGCGGTCGAGTTAGCCAACTCCAGGGTGCCTCCAGTTTAGGAGCTTCCTATGTGGGCTGCGTGAACTGGTAGTCAAGGCTGGTTCTGTAGTGCCAGTAGGCCCAGCTCCCCCTGTAGGACTGTTGGGGTTCGGTAACTGCGGCTGCCTCGCGGCCTAGCTGTTCTCTCCTCTCCTGTGGGCCTTGGGGTCCACCACCTGGTTCCAGCACCGTCAGCTGGTTCCGGGCCGAGCCTTTGGCTTAGGTGCCTCCTCCTGGGTAGCCGAGTTCCGCCAACGCCAGGCGGTCCTTGGTAGTGCTTTTAAGCGCGGGCACCTACAGCTTAGTAACCGGGTTCCAGCACCGTCAGCTGGTCCTCGGTCGTGCCATTGGCTCTTGCACACTGGGGCAACGCATCTGGGTTCCAGCACCGCCAGCTGGTTCTCGGCAGTGTTCTTGTCACAGGTACTCCCTCGTGCCAAGCCTGGTTTCAGCACCGTCAGCTGTTTCCGGGTTGTGTCAACTTCACTGAGACGCCTATGCTTGCCCCGTCGTGGGGCGGTCGAGTTAGCCAACTCCAGGGTGCCTCCAGTTTAGGAGCTTCCTATGTGGGCTGCGTGAACTGGTAGTCAAGGCTGGTTCTGTAGTGCCAGTAGGCCCAGCTCCCCCTGTAGGACTGTTGGGGTTCGGTAACTGCGGCTGCCTCGCGGCCTAGCTGTTCTCTCCTCTCCTGTGGGCCTTGGGGTCCACCACCTGGTTCCAGCACCGTCAGCTGGTTCCGGGCCGAGCCTTTGGCTTAGGTGCCTCCTCCTGGGTAGCCGAGTTCCGCCAACGTTAGGCGGTCCTTGGTAGTGCTTTTAAGCGCGGGCACCTACAGCTTAGTAACCGGGTTCCAGCACCGTCAGCTGGTCCTCGGTCGTGCCATTGGCTCTTGCACACTGGGGCAACGCATCTGGGTTCCAGCACCGCCAGCTGGTTCTCGGCAGTGTTTTTGTCACAGGTACTCCCTCGTGCCAAGCCTGGTTTCAGCACCGTCAGCTGTTTCCGGGTTGTGTCAACTTCACTGAGACGCCTATGCTTGCCCCGTCGTGGGGCGGTCGAGTTAGCCAACTCCAGGGTGCCTCCAGTTTAGGAGCTTCCTATGTGGGCTGCGTGAACTGGTAGTCAAGGCTGGTTCTGTAGTGCCAGTAGGCCCAGCTCCCCCTGTAGGACTGTTGGGGTTCGGTAACTGCGGCTGCCTCGCGGCCTAGCTGTTCTCTCCTCTCCTGTGGGCCTTGGGGTCCACCACCTGGTTCCAGCACCGTCAGCTGGTTCCGGGCCGAGCCTTTGGCTTAGGTGCCTCCTCCTGGGTAGCCGAGTTCCGCCAACGCCAGGCGGTCCTTGGTAGTGCTTTTAAGCGCGGGCACCTACAGCTTAGTAACCGGGTTCCAGCACCGTCAGCTGGTCCTCGGTCGTGCCATTGGCTCTTGCACACTGGGGCAACGCATCCGGGTTCCAGCACCGCCAGCTGGTTCTCGGCAGTGTTCTTGTCACAGGTACTCCCTCGTGCCAAGCCTGGTTTCAGCACCGTCAGCTGTTTCCGGGTTGTGTCAACTTCACTGAGACGCCTATGCTTGCCCCGTCGTGGGGCGGTCGAGTTAGCCAACTCCAGGGTGCCTCCAGTTTAGGAGCTTCCTATGTGGGCTGCGTGAACTGGTAGTCAAGGCTGGTTCTGTAGTGCCAGTAGGCCCAGCTCCCCCTGTAGGACTGTTGGGGTTCGGTAACTGCGGCTGCCTCGCGGCCTAGCTGTTCTCTCCTCTCCTGTGGGCCTTGGGGTCCACCACCTGGTTCCAGCACCGTCAGCTGGTTCTCGGCAGTGTCTTTTGCTCTTGTACCTTCTGCTCCCCATCCTGGTTCCAGTACCGTCAGCTGGTTCCGGGCAGAGCCTTTGGCTTAGGTGCCTCCTTCTGGGTATCCAAGTTCCACCAATGTCAGGTGGTCCTTGGTAGTGCTTTCAGGCACGGGTACCTCCTGCTTAGTAACCGGGTTCCAGTAACGTCAGCTGGTCCTTGGTAGTTCCATTGGCTCTTGGACATTCGGCTACCCATCCGGGTTCCAGTACCGTCAGCTGGTTCTCGGCAGTGTCTTTTGCTCTTGTACCTTCTGCTCCCCATCCTGGTTCCAGTAACGTCATCTGGTTCCGGGCAGAGCCTTTGGCTTAGGTGCCTCCTTCTGGGTATCCGAGTTCCGCCAACGTCAGGCGGTCCTTGGTAGTGCTTTTTAGCACGGGTACCTCCTGCTTAGTAACCGGGTTCCAGTAACGTCAGCTGGTCCTCGGTAGTTCCATAGGCTCTTGAACCTTCGGGTAGCCATCCGAGTTCCAGTTCCATCAGCTGGTTCTTGGCATTTTCTCAGCCTTCTTGTACCTTCTGCTACATTTCCAAGTTGAAGACCCTAACGTCGACAACCCGGAAGACCACCCCGATGACGACGACCCGGAAGACCACCCCGATGACGACGACGACGACGACGGCGGAGACGACGACGGCTGAGACGACGACGGCGGAGATGACGACACTGGAGACGAAGACCCTGGAGACGACAACATGGAAGACCGAGAAGCAGAAGAACAAGAGGCTGCAGAACAAAGAGCAGAAGAACATTAAGCATAAGACTTAATATCAGAGCAAAAGATATTATCTAAATTATATGCAGAAGAAGACTAAGCAGTGTATGGGGGTGAGTCCGTTCCTCCTCGTGGTGCCCCTGGATAAAGCCTGATGCTGCAGGCCAAACTGAACGCGGACAAATGTAACTTTTGTGACTGGCAGAACGGAAGGTGTAATCTTCCAACTTTTATAGACAACAACTACGGGAATGCCTGTCACAAATGAGAATATGATGAAGAAGTAGAATAGGAAGAATAATAACAGTGGAATAAAAAGAATATGTAGAATAGGAAGAATAATAATAGTTGAAGAAAATGAATATGAAGAATGTAATAAAAAAAAAAATAGGTAGAAGATGAAGAAGAAGATGAATAAGGTGAAGAAGTTGATGTCAAGGATGCTGATGATGATGAAGATGAAAGTGTGGGAAAAGAAAAAAAAAAAAAAAAGAAAAAAAAGAAGGGGAAGGGCGTGGAATAGTGAAACATCAATATCTGACAAAATAAAAAAAATTTACATACTCAATATCTTTTTCAATCCGAACTTCTTTAAAAAAAAAAAAAAAACATGCTATTCTATTTGATTGGACTAATCCTCATTGCCTTTAATGTCTCCGCCACCTCCCCCATACATCCTACATTATTCTTAGTTGTTTTCCTTCAGGTAGAATGAACCTACAAGGAAAGAAAGGGTTTATTTTAATTCCGATATTTTGGTCCCATTGACTTGCATTGGGATCGGGTATCGGTATCGGCGATATCCGATATTTTTTGAATATCGGCCGATCCAAACCGATACCGATACTTTCCGATATCGGAAGGTATCGCTCAACACTAGCGGTAATTAAAAATTCTTTTAGCTGGTGTCAATCCACTACTGGAGAAGGGTTTCAGCAGGTGTTCCGATAGTTGGAAGGTTTCATCCCCAACACGAACAAATGGCATTGGTGGCCCAGAGGTTTGAGGCAGTGGTTTTGGGGGTGATAATTGGAAGGTGTTTCCATAGAGATGACACCCCATTGCAGACAATTTGAAAACTTGGGAATCATTGGGGTGGCCATATGCCCCTATATCAACCGCTATAAATTTGTATTCCGCGTCGGCGATGGCCATCAGCACAATGGAGAAATATTTTTATAGTTAAAATATTCCGATTCAGATCCAACCGGTTTCACGATGCGGATATGTTTCCCGTCCACTGCACACAAGCAATTGCGAAACTGACAAACTTGGAGGAATTTTTGGGCTATTTCCAACCAACTCTCCATTGTGGGATGTGGTATAAATTCACTGTGCAAAGAGTCCCACAATGCATGGCAAGTGTGCTTGACAATTCCTGAAATGGTGGAAATTCCAAGCCGAAATTGAAAATGTAGTGACGAAAGGGATTATCCAGTTGCAAGGAATCTGTGAATAAAAGCAAGGCAAAAATGATTACAAAATACCATCAATAACATTACAGTTATAAGTCAGCTTTAACTGTAGGAAATACAATTAAAAAAATCATAAAAACTACAAGCAACAACATTAAAGTTGTAAGTGTGCTTAAACAGGAGGAGATAGAATAAAAATGGCTTACCGAAGAGTGACTATCAGATACTCTGCCAGTGAAATGGAGAATTGGCAATACATGTCACTCCTTAGGATGAGATGCCCAATTCAGTCCACCAATAGATCAAAGTTCTCCGCTTTCATTCGCACATATGAGAAAAATTTCTCGGGGTCTCCTCGTAGCTCCAGGTACAGTGTAGAAAACACCCCACGTGTCATTCTCTGTGCAGTGATGGGGTGGATCCACAAACGCCGTCGGCGCAGGCATATATTGCGCAGTCTCTCTCGCTCCTTCTCCAGAACAATAGCTTTCAAATGATTCGCCTCCACAATAAAATCCACGTTGATCTTCACAATATTCACAATAACGCCTTCCATCTTGCTCTCCAACCTGCTCCTCTACAACCTGTCACAGATGGGCTGAAGAAACACTGTATATATAGGTTTTCAGTAGCCAATCACATTTTGGAGCCTCCCAGGGGCGTTTCAAAAAACCGGATCCGTTTCATCAGTTTTCCACATTTTACGTCAAATCTGTCGCTCCGGTGCGACACCGGAATCGGCATGACGGCAAAAACCTGATTTGTGATAGTAGCCTTAGGATGTCAGGGACAAGATCATAGACATGCACAAAGCTGGAATGGGCTACAAAACCATATGTAAGACGCTGGGTGAGAAGGAGACAACTGTTGGTGCAATATTAAGAAATTGGAAGAAATACAAAATGATTGTCAATCGACATCGATCTGGGGCACCATGCAAAATCTCACTTTGTGGGGTATACTTGATCATGAGGAAGCTGAGAGATCATCCTAAAACTACATGGGGGAACTTGTTAATGATCTCAAGGCAGCTGGGACCACTGTCACAAAGAAAACCATTGCTAACATATTACGCCATAAAGGTTTAAAATCCTGCAGTGCCCTCAAGGTCCCCCTGCTCACCAGGACACCATCCCCACTGTCAAGCATGGAGTGGAAACATTATGTTTTGGGGGTGGTAATTATTTCCCCCACTGTATATATGTCTGCTGATCTGATTTATATATATATATATATATATATATATATATATATATATATATATATAGTAAATATATACATATACTGTATATATATACTGTATATCAAAAAACTTTGAGGCAGCACACCTAAGTAAGCCTGAAATGTTGCTCTGGGACCTGTAGTTTCACGAGCTTTGTTTAGCTTTTAAGGGGTTGGGCTTACAGGGTTGGCAGGAGAGCTGGGCGGGTCTGGCCAACCACCTACCTCCCATCAAGGGGTGTGTCTCAGATGATATAATGAGAATGTGATGTGGTCACATGGTCTGTGTTGGAAGGTCCTGAGAGTGGACTGGATTCCTGAAGAGCACATGGTGAAGCCATGTACCTGGGTAGTCTGTGTTGGAAGGTCCTGCGAGTGGACCGGATTGCTGAATAGCACGTGGTGAGACCATGTACCTGCAGAGCCTGTGTCGGTTAACTGTGTTGTGGAAGCCACCGTCCTTCTAAGGGTCTAGAACTGTCGGGTGGGACGTTGCAGAGCAAGTTATCATATGGGATAGTGTTCCTAGTAAAGCAGTTTCCCTGGAATCCAGGACTGACATGGAGTCAGCGTGTGGAGCAGAGCTCCTGGAAGGTAACCTCAGACAATGGGGTTGTAAGAAATGGCAGAGAGGTTTATCTGCTACATGAACAGACTGGTGGTGATGATATGTTCATGGATGTAATGAAATGGACTTTAGGTTATGCGGTTTAAAATGAGTAAATAAACCAAATAGACTGTTTTTGTGAGAAACCGTTACTGTGTGCCTTAATCCCGTTGACAAGCGAGTGTCCCTCCAACACACTCAGGGAGCGCTATTTCACATATGGTGCTAGACTGCGGGCAACGGTCCAGGAAGCATGTGTGGAGTTGGTTGCTGTGGATCGGAGAGTCCATGAAAATTATTTCAAGACAACTTTCTGTGGATTGGCAGGGCCACGAAGATTACAAGCTTCTGGCAGTAACTTGGTGGGGTTACAAAGTTGGCTAGAGCTATTTTGAGGTCCATAGAGCCATTTGGAGGTCTGCAGAGCAGTCGGGAGGTCCGCAGAGCTGTCGGGAAATTCGCAGAGCTTGGCAGAGCGGTACAGAGCCATGCAAAGAGGTTGCAGAACCTTGCAGAGCCATGCAGAACCTGGAAGAGGCGGTGCAGAGCTTTGCTGCACAGAGCCATGCAGAGCCTTGCAGAGCCAGACAGAGCCTGTGAGAGTGGTACGAAGCCTTGAGGAGCAGCTGCAGGAGCGGCAGCAGCGGCATGCGATCGGCAGCCGGAGGTGTCAGGAGAGTCAGTGGCTTCAGCAAGAGCTGTAACAGCACCAGCAGGAGATGGTGAGGAGCCTTAAAAGGACATTGGTGGTCCAGATCGTGCAATCACTTAAAGGTTCAGTGCAAGCCCAGAGAGATATCGGTGTACTGTGCGAACTAGGGTCTGAGAGTGCTGTGGGGGAGGCCACGGGGAGTAAATCAGAGAGAGGGTGGTGTCACAAAAAGGTGTGGAGACCAAAAAGAGGGTGGTGACCCAACCTGGGATGAGGTCAGAGTCCCAAAAGGGGTAGTTGCCAAAAAGGGGGCGGAGTTCCAAAAGTCGGTGGTGGCCCTAAAGGGGATTATGGCCCTAAAGGGGGTGGAGTCCCAAAAACTGGTAGATATCTAAAAGAGGGTGGAGTATCCCAAATTCAAAGGGTAGATGCAGATGGACCGTTGCCAGGGACAGTGGTACTATGTGTGTCCAGTCTGCCATATGAACTACCCTCCAGGAAGAGGCTACGTGGGAGTGCCATGCAGATGAACGCAGAGGATGTATTCGGACTGGTTGATTCTGTGAGCTCGGTGACCCTAGTGAGTGCTGTGGCCGATAAATATGTCCAAAAGGAAGATCAAGGTCACCTGCATCCATGGGGGAGGACTATTCAGTGGCCTATGGGATCCTCAAGATGGTCAGGGACATTGCAGGCCATGAGGTTGCTATAGTCTCAAACTTAGCATGTCCGGTGATAGTAGGACGGGACTCTAGGCTGTTCTCAGACTTGTAGGAGGAGGGACTATCTCTACAGCAGGAGGATGGAGGTCTCACTACGGTTGGGGTGGCGTACATTAAGACAGTAACATCTCCCAAAATGGATGGGTCAGACGCAGGAGTGACCGGAAGAGAGTGTGGGTCTGACCAACTCTGGGATTTAGCAGAGGTGACCAACAGTATGACAGTTGAAAACGGGGTAATTCCAGGAAAGGCGTCCGACACCTGTTTAACTGAGGACTTTTTGTACCAGAGTGACAGGGTGAGTAGTGGTGACTCCCATTCAGACTGTGACTTTAACGCAAGGGAAAGGGAGTACAGTAACGTTGACCCATGTACAAATGGCAGGTCTTCTTTCCGTCGTCATTTTTTTTCTTTTTTAATACACTACATTTCAGTTTTTTTCAGTTAAAATAGGGTGCAGAGTGTACATTAATGAGAAAAAAACACCAGGGGTGCAGCCAAGCCCAAACACGTTCGGTCTTGCATGAGGGGTGTTCGCACTGGGATGCATTGAGAGTGTACTGGCCAGCCCGCCTAATCAAAAAGTAGAGGCGTGACTAATAGTATGTGAACCAGACACTATGCAGTACCATTGTGTGAACAGCGCCCTATGTGGGCCTTCATTGTGCAATTGTATACTGGGCAGTCACCCCCTCCAGGAATGGATATGTGGAGAGTGGCTGTTGATCTGGTATTTTGCACCTGCATTGCTAACATCTTGCTTTATGGGCTGGCTGCACCCTGCAGTGCATTTGTTCCAAGATCTGGGTAGGTAAGTGTTGCTGCCTTTTTTTTTGGCTGTTTTAAACTCACTACTCCAGTTTGCATCGGGTGCATGGGTATGCACCAAATATTGCATGTGCTCGAGTGACATGCTCGAGTCTCTGCACCACATGTTTTGCGGCTGTTAGACACTCAAAAAAACCATGCGGGGATCCACGATACCCAAGCACCCGACGCAAACTCAAGTAGCCAACACTAGCCATCATATCGTTATTTTTTTTAATTTTGAAAAAATAATAATTGTAACCCCAACCCTAACCTTGTTTTTTACATTTTTTACTAGCACTTGCGGATTACTGCGATTTTTTTTTTCAAACTGAGTGTTTTTGGTTTTACTATTCTCTTTTGTGTCTTCAGGTTTCTTGGTGGTGTGTGAACATGTTCCTACAGACTTGTTCACTGTGCAAGTAGCCCATGTGTTCCTGTTTCCATAATTGTTCTCTTGTGTCTACAAGACTGGGGAGTTCACCACTCCTCTTGGGCTATCTGCACAAAAGCTGTTCTACTCTGTATGCACACATGGATTTTTCCTCTCTGTTCACACAGGTAATATACAGATGATCAGGTTTTTAAATACATCAGATAGGGATTGCATACATTAGTTAGGACTGCTCTGATATGGGTATACATTGAAGTTTGGTAGAGCAGCTTAGTATACATTTTTTGCAAAAAACGTATCAACCAAATACCCTGTTTTTTACATTTTTTACTAGCACTTGCGGATTACTGCGATTTTTTTTTTTCAAACTGAGTGTTTTTGGTTTTACTATTCTCTTTTGTGTCTTCATGTTTTGCGGCTGTTA
Organism: Ranitomeya imitator; assembly: GCF_032444005.1. Lineage (NCBI taxonomy): Eukaryota > Metazoa > Chordata > Amphibia > Anura > Dendrobatidae > Ranitomeya > Ranitomeya imitator. The sequence continues at coordinate 228,161,826 of NC_091282.1, forward strand.
GACACTCAAAAAAACCATGCGGGGATCCACGATACCCAAGCACCCGACGCAAACTCAAGTAGACAACACTAGCCATCATATCGTTATTTTTTTTTATTTTGAAAAGATAATAATTGTAACCCCAACCCTAACCTTAACCACAACCCTAACACCAACTGCAAAAAATGGATTTTTATCTAACTAAGAGGGTGACAAATGGAGATTTGATTTACTATTTTTTTTAAATTTTGATCACTATGATAGGGTCTATCACAGTGATCGAATGGAACCAATAGGAAAAATTTCCTATTGTTTCCAGGAAAAGCTGCCAGCAGATTACGCCAGGCACATTGCGCATGCACCTGCCTTTTTTTCTCTAGGAAGAAGACACCGAACCGGGGGATGGATCAGGAACGCCCGGGGATGGCGGAGGTACTGGGGGTTCTCAGGAGGCATCATTTCTCTATGAAAATAGGAAAATTGGAGTTCGGCTCAACAGGACTGGATTTTCCTTTTCTTTTTCTTTTTCAAAAGAAAATATAGTGCATACAAAAGAAATATTTACATGGTCGACATGACCCAGTTGAAGCGTTTCGACTGCACTAGGCAGTCTTACTCATGAGAAAAGGAAAATCCAGTCCTGTTCAGCCGGACTCCAATTTTTTCTATTTTCCTTGATTTGAGGCCAGGGCGAGGCTGGTGTCTGAGCCCCAGGTAGATGAGCATAGAGCAACTGGCTGAGCTGGAATTAAGTTTGTATAATCATTTTTTCTATCCTCTGACATGTGTATCATGTCAGAACAGAGAGAAACCATTGAATCAGCAGGTACAATTTTTTGTGATTGCTGTTATTCATTGAATAACAGCGATCATGTGATTGGACACCGGACCTGTTCATGTTCTCCAGGGTCTCAGCTGCCCCGGTAGCCGAGATCCCAGAGATTTTCCGACTCTGCTGGGTACTACAGCCTTATTTCCGAACCCATTTTAAAACGGCAATGAGGTAATAAGTACTCTTAGCGGGCGCAGCTTTAATGCGTATCAGTGGTCGTTAAGGTGAACCTGACAGGTGGGCATCAAGTATCAGCCACTGACTATACGATCACAGCTATGGATGTTTGACTCTGAAATGCTGCGACATTTTCTAAGAAAAACATAATTTTAATAGCTGCTGGAGACCAACCCGCACAGAAGACTAGTCAGACAGGTGGGTCCCCGGCGGCTTCTCCCCGCTCCTCCTCCTGCCTCCAGTCTTGGAATGACAGGACATTTATGAGAATTTAAAAAGAGGAGGCAGGTCAATAAAAGACTGGAAGCAGGCGGAGGGGCCGGGAATCACAGACAGGGAGGAGACCTAGTGTACAGCCCATCCCCTTTGCACCGAAATCTAATTACCAGAAAACGTCAAATGGTGATTAAAGAAGACCAAATAAGCTGATTTCTTCAACATAACCATCAATGTTCCCAGTATAGCAGCATCATTAGAGCCATGTGTTTACTTTACATTGCAAAACTCATGCTGACAGGTTCTCTTTAAGGGTATATTGTCATTGCCATAAACATATGTAAACTAACATTGTAACAAAGAGACCATGTGCAGCTTCAAGATGACCTCAGCTTAAATGTCGGTTTATTGCACTGTGTATCCAAGGTGCATAAGCCTGAAATTGCTGTTTTAACTTGTCAGATAATGAATTTATGGCATGTTTTACGGTTAATGATGTGAAGTAAAAACATTAGACCACCGCTGGTCATTTTATATAAATTATTAGTTCACCTACTTGTCAATTGCTATAATTGCAATGTAACAACTATACAATAATGTAATATTCACATCACTGCTGCAAAGATTGATTTTTTCTATCAAGTGGCTTTTTACCTATTTTGCTACATTCCAACCTGTGTTTAAATATTTTTTTAATATTTTTAAATTTATAGGATCAAATAACTAAAAATTGGAATGTGCATATGAATTCAACCCCTTTGGTTATAAAGCCCCCCCAAAATCTTTGGTGCAAGCAATTACTTTCATAAGTCACATGCATAGTGAAAGGAAGTCCACCTGTGTGCAATCTAAGTGTCACATGGTCTGTTACTATATACACTTTACCTTTTCTAAAAGGCCACTGAGGCTGCAACACCATTAAACAAGAGGCACCGAACAACATTGTGAAGACCAAGGAGATCTCCAAACAAGTCAGGGACAAAGTCGTTGAGAAGCACAAATCAGGGTTTGCTATAAAAGAAATCCCAATCTGATGATCCCCCTGCCAAGAGACAGCCATCCAGTAAAACTCTCAGCCCGGGCAATGAAGCCACCAGTCAGAGTGGTAACAAACAAAGGTAACCCTAAAGGAGTTGCAGAGTTCCCAAGCAGAGACTGCATTATCTGTCCATATGACCACAATAAGCCGTACACTTCATAGAGGTGGCCTTTATGTAAGAAGGTGTTGTGGTCAGATGAGACCAAAAGTGAAATTTTTTTACCACAAAGGTAAAAAACGCTAAGTCAGGTGCCAAACCAACACACCTTATCACTCCAAAAACGCCATCCCCACAGTGAAACAGGGTGGTGGCAGCATCATGTTGTGGGGATGCTTATTTGCGTCAGGGACATTCAAAATTTTTAGAGTCAAGGGAAAGATGAATTGTGCGAAATACAGGGATATTCTTGAGTAAAACCTGCTTCATTCTGTCAGTGATTTGAGACTGGGACGGAGGTTCACCTTCCAACAAGACAATAATCCAAAACATACAGCTAAAGCAACACTCCAGTAGGTTAAGGGGAAACGTGTAAATGTTTTAGTGTGGCCAAGTCAAAGCCCAGACCTTAATACAGTTGAGAATCTGTGGTTAGACTGAAGATTGCTGTTCACCAGGAGAAACCATCTAACGTGATGGAGCTGGAGCAGTTTTACCTTGAGGAATGGAGAAAAATCCATGTGGCAAGATATGGGAAGCTCATTGATACTTATCCAAAGCAACTTACTGCTGTAATTGCCATAAAAGGAGGTTCTACAAAGTACTGACTTTAGGGGGGTGACTAGTTATGCACACTGAACTTTTCAGTTATTTTGTCCTATTTGTTGTTTTATTTACAATAAAAAGAAAACCAAATGTTCACAGTTGCAAATATGTTCTTTACATGGACTGCAAAATCCTCAAAAAAAAACAAAAAAACGTGAAATTCCAGGTTGTGAGGTAGCAAAACACGAAAAATGCCATGGGGAGTGAATACTTTCGCAAGCTACTGTATAACATGTGGGTCAGCAAACACTGCTGACCTTTGATAAATACATGTATCGATAACATTACACTTACATACTGTAATCTCTAGTTAGAACGAAGTTACTCCCGTCACATTCTTGTTACTGTCCAGGCCAAACAAGCAAAGGGGCTAGTTGCATATTTAAAATCATGGAGGAGCAGTACATGGCCTATAAGTTTCCCTGTGACAACTTGGAGCTTTCCACAAGGAGAAACCTAGGACTCTCTGGCCAAACAGGACAGTCCGTGGAAATTACTTAAAAATATTTTCTTTTCCTCCATACAACCATGACAGAAAATTAAGTTTTTTTGTATACTATTGCAAATAGAGATATTTTAAATTGTGAGAAATTATACGGACAAAATACTTTACAATACAATATAAAAGATTACAACTTTTTCTGACAATTTTTTTTTAATTTTTTTTATTTTGTTCACTTATTTAGCACCATTAGATCTACAGCGCTCTACAGACACCAGTAATAAAGTCCTGTCCTGCCCAGGCGCCTCCTGACAGCTGCAGCCTCAGAAGACACATGAGGTGGCAAGGGAGTAACAAAGGATTTAAAGGGAATCTGTCACCTCATTTTGCCGCTATAAACTGCAGCCACCGTCATTAGGGGCTTATCTACTGCCATTAGGGGCTAATCTTCCTCTTCCTTGCTTCTGTTGCGGCTCCTGGCCCGGGCCTCTCTGACCTTTCCCAGCGCCTGCGCACTGCAGTACTTTGCTCTGCCCTCAACAGGGCAGACAAAGTACGCCTGCGCCGGAGCCGCGACAAGAAGCAAGAAAGAGGGCGTCATCGCATGAAGATGGGAGGCGCCGGACCCAGACCGCCCCTGGGTGAGAATAATGTAACTTGTTTTTCTTATCTTTCAGTATACATCGGGGGCTTATCTACAGCATTACAAAATGCTGTAGATATGCTTCTAATGGCGGTGGCTGCAGTTTATAGCGGCAAAATGAGGTGACAGATTCCCTTTAGGCAGTTGGTAATACTTGCTTCATTATTGCTCAGAAAACCTCTTTACTTAAAGGGAACCTGTCACCCCGTTTTTTGAGATTGAGCTATAAATACTGTTAAATAGGGCCTGCGCTGTGCGTTACTATAGTGTATGTAGTGTACCCTGATTCCCCATGTATGCTGAGAAATACATTACCAAAGTCGCCGTTTTCGCCTGTCAATCAGGCTGGTCTGGTCAGGTGGGCGTGTTCACAGCGCTCTTTTCTTCCCCAGCTTTCCGTTGGTGGCGTAGTGGTGTGCGCATGTCCAGAGTTCCGACTTCCCTGCGCCCACGTGAAGACACAGCGCGCGATCTGCGCTGTAATCCCTTGCATCGGTGGGGGCGGCCATCTTCCTGGGGCCGCGCGTGCGCAGATGGAGTGCTCTGCTGCACGGGGCTTCAGGAAAATGGCCGCGGGATGCCGCGCGTGCGCATTAGAGATCGCGGCGGCCATTTTCCCAAAGCCGAGTTTGCATCTCGGCTTTGGGAAAATGGCCGCCGCGATCTCTAATGCGCACGCGCGGCATCCCGCGGCCATTTTCCTGAAGCCCCGTGCAGCAGAGCACTCCATCTGCGCACGCGCGGCCCCAGGAAGATGGCCGCCCCCACCGATGCAAGGGATTACAGCGCAGATCGCGCGCTGTGTCTTCACGTGGGCGCAGGGAAGTCGGAACTCTGGACATGCGCACACCACTACGCCACCAACGGAAAGCTGGGGAAGAAAAGAGCGCTGTGAACACGCCCACCTGACCAGACCAGCCTGATTGACAGGCGAAAACGGCGACTTTGGTAATGTATTTCTCAGCATACATTGGGAATCAGGGTACACTACATACACTATAGTAACGCACAGCGCAGGCCCTATTTAACAGTATTTATAGCTCAATCTGAAAAAACGGGGTGACAGGTTCCCTTTAAACTAAAATCTACTAATCTGTAATAGTGTAACTTCAACAAACCTCTTAGGTGCACCTCAATCAGCAATTTCTAGGATCTATCCTAAAAATATATTTAGAATTGAGAGTCCTTATTTTTCTATCTACTGGCTAACACGGTACCAAGATATATACAGGTCCTTCTCAAAAAATTAGCATATAGTGTTAAATTTCATTATTTACCATAATGTAATGATTACAATTAAACTTTCATATATTATAGATTCATTATCCACCAACTGAAATTTGTCAGGTCTTTAATTGTTTTAATACTGATGATTTTGGCATACAACTCCTGATAACCCAAAAAACCTGTCTCAATAAATTAGCATATCAAGAAAAGGTTCTCTAAACGACCTATTACCCTAATCTTCTGAATCAACTAATTAACTCTAAACACATGCAAAAGATACCTGAGGCTTTTATAAACTCCCTGCCTGGTTCATTACTCAAAACCCCCATCATGGGTAAGACTAGCGACCTGACAGATGTCAAGAAGGCCATCATTGACACCCTCAAGCAAGAGGGTAAGACCCAGAAAGAAATTTCTCAACAAATAGGCTGTTCCCAGAGTGCTGTATCAAGGCACCTCAATGGTAAGTCTGTTGGAAGGAAACAATGTGGCAGAAAACGCTGTACAACGAGAAGAGGAGACCGGACCCTGAGGAAGATTGTGGAGAAGGCCCGATTCCAGACCTTGGGGAACCTGAGGAAGCACTGGACTGAGTCTGGTGTGGAAACATCCAGAGCCACCGTGCACAGGCGTGTGCAGGAAATGGTCTACAGGTGCCGCATTCCCCAGGTAAAGCCACTTTTGAACCATAAACAGCGGCAGAGGCGCCTGACCTGGGCTACAGAGAAGCAGCACTGGACTGTTGCTAAGTGGTCCCAAGTACTTTTTTCTGATGAAAGCAAATTTTGCATGTCATTCGGAAATCAAGGTGCCAGAGTCTGGAGGAAGACTGGGGAGAAGGAAATGCCAAAATGCCTGAAGTCCAGTGTCAAGTACCCACAGTCAGTGATGGTGTGGGGTGCCATGTCAGCTGCTGGTGTTGGTCCACTGTGTTTCATCAAGGGCAGGGTCAATGCAGCTAGCTATCAGGAGATTTTGGAGCACTTCATGCTTCCATCGGCTGAAATGCTTTATGGAGATGAAGATTTCATTTTTCAGCACGACCTGGCACCTGCTCACAGTGCCAAAACCACTGGTAAATGGTTTACTGACCATGGTATTACTGTGCTCAATTGGCCTGCCAACTCTCCTGACCTGAACCCCATAGAGAATCTGTGGGATATTGTGAAAAGAAAGTTGAGAGACGCAAGACCCAACACTCTGGATGAGCTTAAGGCCGCTATTGAAGCATCCTGGGCCTCCATAACATCTCAGCAGTGTCACAGGCTGATTGCCTCCATGCCACGCCGCATTGAAGCAGTCATTTCTGCCAAAGGATTCCCGACCAAGTATTGAGTGCATAACTGAACATTATTATTTGTTGGTTTTTTTGTTTGTTATTAAAAAACACTTTTATTTGATTGGATGGGTGAAATATGCTAATTTATTGAGACAGGTTTTTTGGGTTATCAGGAGTTGTATGCCAAAATAATCAGTATTAAAACAATAAAAGACCTGACAAATTTCAGTTGGTGGATAATGAATCTATAATATATGAAAGTTTAATTGTAATCATTACATTATGGTAAATAATGAAATTTAACACTATATGCTAATTTTTTGAGAAGGACCTGTATATTTCCTGTATCAAAATGGAGGATACCAGAATGTACCGCATCTTTATGGAACTAAAACCACTTCTGAAGCCTGATGAAGAGACCTGAGTAGTCTCGAAAGCTTGCAATTTGATACCATCTTTTCAATTAGCCATTAAAAGTATCAACCACTGAGGACTCTCAATTCTCAATATTTTTCTATCTACTGGCTAACACGGTACCACGATATATCTAATATAGAAACCTAAGATAAAAGCAAAGAGAGCAGATCCCACCAAGGACAACATATGCAAGGAGTTTGTATGTTCCCCCGTGTTTATGCGGGTTTCCTCCAGGTTCTCCGGTTTCCTCCCACACTCCAAAGACATACTGATAGGGAATGTAGATTGTGAGCCCCAATGGGGACAGTGCCAATAATGTATGTAAAGCGCTGTTGAATTAATGGCGCTATATAAGTGAGTAAAATAATTAAAAATAAATACCCTGGAGTACATAAGTAACCTCTTTCTGACCTTGGACGAGATAGTACATCCGAGGTCAGATCTCCTGCTTTGATGCGGGCTCCGGCGGTGAGCCCGCATCAAAGCCGGGACATGTCAGCTGTTTTGAACAGCTGACATGTGCCCGCAATAGCGACGGGTGGAATTGCGATCCACCTGTCGCTATTAACTAGTTAAATGCCACTGTCAAACGCTGACAGCGGCATTTAACTACAGCTTCCGGCCATCGGGCCTCAATAAAGATAGGGATATATCAATTGTCTAATTTTTAGAATTATTCAACTTCTTTGCTCTTCATGAATGCTATAGACTTCAGCTATAGCTATATGTCATCAAACCCAACTGTGATACATTGAACATGCTGCTCCTCAAGCATATAATTCTTGAGGATTTAAGATTGTTTTTTGTAATATTTTGCACTGTAGGTTATTTTTAGAGGAAATTTATCACCAGGTTTTTGCTACCTTAATCTGAGAGCAGTCTTATATACAAAGATGCTGATTCCAGCAATATGTCACTTAATGGTCTGCTTAGTGTCATTTTGCAGAAATCACTGTTTAATCAACAGTGTGGGCGGGGTTATACAGGGCTCAGCATTCGGAGAACTGCTAGATCTGCCGCAGACAAAACAGTGATTTTATCAAAACTACAGCATGTAGCCCAGTAAATGATATATTGCTGGAATCTAGGTGTCTACCTCTTCATCATGCAGCTCTCAGGTGGGGTAGGAAAAACATGATGACAGATGTCCATTAATCCTAACTGCCATGCTCAGGTGAAGAGACCAATAAATTTTGGGTTTCACATCCTGCTGTACTTTCTTTTTTTATACTAAAAATGCATCAAAAAATGATGGTAATGTTTTTTTTTGCTGTGGTTTTTGCTGCTTTTTTGCGCTTACTAAATGCTTTCTATGAGTAAAAAAACTGTGAAAGAGTTAGTGGCATGCAAAAGAGTGGGGTTTGCCCCCATTCGTCATTGTGTCCATTTAGCGGAAGCCGCTTCCTGTATCCAGAAGAGTAGAGTCAGTTTCCTGTATTCCCTGCATCACTGTGCACTGAACCACAGGAAGAGCACATAACTAATCCTCTCCAACCTCTACTTCTCTCTGAAGAAGCTCGCTACACATCTGAATTTTAAAAATAATTACAGCAATGAAATACATACTATTTATTAGATTTTTATAGGGCTTAAGTCCCCTATATAACGGTTTAATTAGTTTAATTTGCGTTTCGGGTGTGATATACTCCCTTTGAAGAGAACCCTTTATCAGATTTTTCATATTGAACTGGACACATAATGTCATAGTGGCTGCCAAGCAGAATATTTTTTTTTAAATTTCCCCTTCCTTTTTGCATATGTTAGCAATCAAAGTATTTGGCACCTAATGGGTTATCTGTTTTTAAGTCCAAATGTGTTTAATAGACATTTTTCACCATTTACGTACTTCTTGCTGTTGATGTTGATCAATCATAAGCAGACAGCAACTCTCAAATGAAAGATGAACATGCCTCACAATAGCATAGAGAAGGTTTCTCAGTGATGTACTGAATGACAGCCCTGATTTCCTGGTCTAACCTCCTGCATGATTAGAAAGCACAGATGACTAAAGGTACCTTCACACTAAACGACGCTGCAGCGATCCAGACAATGATCCGGATCGCTGCAGCGTCGCTGTTTGGTCGCTGGAGAGCTGTCACACAGACCGCTCTCCAGCGACCAACGATGCCGGTAACCAGGGTAAACATCGGGTTACTAAGCACAGGGCCGCGCTTAGTAACCCGATGTTTACCCTGGATACTATCCTAAAAGTTAAAAAAAACACCCACTACCATACTTACCTACCGCTGTCTGTCCCCGGCGCTCTGCTTCTCTGTACTGGCTGTGAGCACAGTGGCCGGAAAGCAGAGCGGTGACGTCACCGCTCTGCTTTCCGGCTGCTGTGCTCACAGTGAGTGCAGGAAAGCACAGCGCCGGGGACAGACAGCGGTAGGTAAGTATGTAGTGGTTGTTTTTTTTACTTTTAGGATGGTATCCAGGGTAAACATCAGGTTACTAAGTGCGGCCCTGCACTTGGTAACCCGATGTTTACCCTGGTTACCAGCGAAGACATCGCTGAATCGGTGTCATACACGCCGATTCAGCGATGTCAGCGGGAGAGCCAGCGACCAAAGAAAGTGCTGGCCCTCTAGCCCCGACCAACGACATCACAGCAGGATTCTGATCGCTGCTGCGTGTCACACTGAACAATATCGCTAGCGAGGACGCTGCAACGTCACGGATCGCTAGCGATATCGTTTAGTGTGAAGGTACCTTAACACATTTCAGATAAAGTCTGTGTGGGAGAGAAGCAGCATAGCGGTGTTTAGCTGTGTCACATTACAAACGCTTATATCGGCTTTCATCCTCTCACAGCACTGTCAGCTCTGCTGTACTGCCTCTCTCCGCACATTGCTTTTCCAGAGATATATCAGTATCACAAAAATGTCTGTTATCCTCAAGTTATACTTACTCTAAAGTGAACTCAGAGTAAGATCTCATTTCATTTCACACAGGATTAGTCCAGAACATATGGCTCCTGTGTGAGACATAATGACAATATATGAAAAATGAGGTGCTCACTACTTTTGATTTGGTGCTCAGGAGAAAAATAGAAACTTCCAGAAAAGTAACTCCGGCACACAATAGAAGTCAATGCGATTCATATATGAGTTTATTAGAAAATTCCAAACGTTGTCAATGACGTTTCAAATGACATTAGTTCACCGCATACGTATTTAGAAAAATGAAACAATAATATTCATCACTCCACAGGTAATTTTTCGACGTTTCGGCTTATGAGCCTTTTTCAAGTAAACCTGTACATGTATCAGTGATGGAAGCCGGACTTCTCTGAAATGCCACAGTGTTTCTGAGTTAAACAGATGGCTGAAATCATACAGCCATGGTCTGATACATGATGCCGTGGATCAGGCAGCATGTATCAGCAGTCAGGTTTCCTCTTGGGACAAATTAGGTCTGGTCCTTATGAGGTTAAGATAAGTAAAGAGAGCATAGAAAATTGGATAATTATATATTGCAATTTTATCTTTAATGTTTTTTCTCAGGAACGCACAGGATTACCTTTCACTATGAACACAATGTAAATATCCTGGTTTGGCAGATGATGAAAACACAGAGTTTCTTAGCACCGTTTGTGTCTAAGCCGGATATGTGCTCCATCATAAATTCATGCGAACAATGATCCACATAGCTTGGAAATTTATCTCTAAATACACCAGTTTCTGTAAGTTGAATATTAAAGAAGGCTATGTCAGGAGTGCAGCGCGGTGCGTACAGATGCCGAGAACAATGGCTTGCTGACAGCATTTTAATAATTCATTGTTTATTGCATTTATTCATGAAGTCAGAACATTTCACTGCTAACTTACTGCTTCACCCAAGAGTAGCACATGGGAGTAGAAACAAGACCCTGGACAGGAGGCACTGAGGCCCCAACACCTCCTCCTCAATGCTTCATGGTGGGAAGCAGGCACGTAGAGTCCGTCCGTTCACCTTTTCTGCGTCGCACAAAGACACGGTGGTTGGAACCAAAGTGTCACGCTCACACCCTGACTGTTGGGCGTGAGCCAAGGGGGTTTGTGGCCCAATGTGCCACGAACCAGATTACCCTGGAAGGGGCTTGACTATGACAGCTGCCTTAGTTTTCACTGGAGCCTCTGATGGTGAGGTCAGGCTTGTGCGGCAGGCAGCTGCCAGGTGCTACTCCAGGAGGGTGTCTGGCTGTGGCTGCTGATCCCACTTGGAGAGCAGGAACACTAGGAAAGATGTGGGCATCAGGCAGGACTAGCAGATGAGCACGGATGAAACTCAGACGAGTAGGCTGGCACGGCTGAGACAAAAGGCTGGCAGAGGCAGGTTGGTGTGGTGTATGAAGGAACAGGTAGGGACCTGTTCAAACAGGAGGTACAGGTACGGATATGTAGTATGAAGGAACAGGTTGGGACCTGTTCACACAGGAGGAATCGCAAGGAATGTGGAGAGGAGCTGCAGCAAGAGGTCTCTGCAGCAGCAGAGTACAACGGAGCAGAACCGCAGGAGTGCAGAGCAGAGGCAAAGCTGCAAGAGAGCAAAGCCCAGGCAAAGTCACAAGGGTTCAGAGCAGGCAGAGCCGCAAGAGTGCAGAGCATAAGCAGATTGAGAACACAAGGAAAGACACAGCAGGGAAGGAAGTCACAGACAAGGAGACAGAGATAGCACTAAGTACATGGAGGTAATGGAACAAGACAAGGTACAAGAACAAAGACACAGGAACCAGGATATACATCCTTCTGGAGGGCAGGCAAACAAGATCAAGGCAAGGCAAGGAGAGAAGCCTCTAGAGAGGGAGTAACAGAGCAAGGCCTGGCAACTCAGAAGCTAAACACAAACTAAGTTAACACATTGCACGGGCCCAGTCCACTGGGTGGAGCTGCACTAAATACTGGAGGCCTCTTGGTAATTGCTCAGGAACAGACCAGACAGGTGCACCTAATTCCTATAAGAACCAGAGAGTTCAGGCACCGCCCCCCTATGCACACAGCCAGGAAGCATGCAGAGGCCAGAAGCATAGAATATGGAGCTGGCAAGAAACAGAAACCACATCATGACCAGGAACAGTGGGTAAGATAGTGTGAGAGATGAGAGGCCATGCCGTGATGCCAGCAGAGTTGTTACACAAAGATCTCAAATTTGGACTCATTATACCAAAGCACAGATTTCCACTGGTCTAATGTCCGTTCCTTGTGTTCTTTAGCCCAAACAAGTCTCTACTGCTTGTTGCCTGTCCTTAGCAGTGGTTTCCTAGCAGCTATTTTACTTTGAAGGCCTGCTGCACAAAGTCTCCTCTTAACAGTTGTTGTAGAGATGTGTCTGCTGCTAGAACTCAGACATTAACCTGGACTCTAATCTGAGTTGCTGTTAACCTGCGATTTCTGAGGCAGGTGACTCAGACAAACTTATCCTCAGAAGCAGAGGTGACTCTTGGTCTTTCTTTCCTGGGGCGGTCCTCATGTGAGCCAGTTTCTTTGTAGCGCTTGATGGTTTTTGCAACTGCACTTGGGGACACTTTCAAAGTTTTCCCAATTTTTCAGACGGACTGACTTTCATTTCTAAAAGTAAAGATGGCCACTCATTTTTCTTTACTAAGCTGCTTTTTTCTTGCCATAATTAGTGTTGAGCGATACCTTCCGATATTTGAAAGTATCAGTATCGGATTGTATCCGCCGATATCCGAAAAATATCGGATATCGCCGATATCCGATACCAATACAAGTCAATGTGACGCAAATATCGGAAGGTATCCTGTAATGGTTCCCAGGGTCTGAAGGAGAGGAAACTCTCCTTCAGGTCCTGGGATCCATGTTCATGTAAAAAATAAAGAATAAAAATAAAAAAATATCGATATACTCACCCCTCCGACGGCCCCTGGCTATAAGCGGTGTAACCGGCAGCCTCTGTTCCTAAGAATGCAGGGTGAAGGACCTTCGATGACGTCGTGGCTTGTGATTGGTTGCGTGACCGCTCATGTGACCGCTCACGTGACCAATCACAAGCTGCGACGTCATCGCAGGTCCTTCACTCGCTCATTCTTAGGAGGGGAGACTGCCGGTTACAGCGGTTTTAACCAGGGCACATCCGAGGGTGAGTATATCAATATTTTTTATTTTTATTCTTTATTTTACACATGAATATGGATCCTGATACCGATTCCTGATATCGCAAAAATATCGGAACTCGGTATCGGAATTCCGATACCGCAAATATCGGCCGATACCCGATACTTGCGGAATCGGAATGCTCAACACTAGCCATAATACAAATTCTAACAGTCTATTCAGTAGGACTATCAGCTGTGTATCCACCAGACTTCTGCTCAACATAACTGATGGTCCCAACCCTATTTATAAGGCAAGAAATCCCATTTATTAAACCTGACAGGGCACACCTGTGAAGTGAAAACCATTTCCGGTGACTACCTCTTGAAGCTCATCAAGAGAATGCCAAGAGTATGCAAAGCAGTCATCAAAGCAAAAGGTGGCTACGTTGAAGAACCTAGAATATAAGACATATTTTCAGTTGTTTCACACTTTTTTGTTAAGTATATAATTCCACATGTGTTAATTCATAGTTTTGATGCCTTCAGTGTGAATTTACAATTTTCATAGTCATGAAAATACAGAAAAATCTTTAAATAAGAAGGTGTGTCCAAACTTTTGGTCTGTACTGTATATATATATATATATATATATATATATATATATATATATATATAATATTTGTTATGTAAACTAAGGAGCAGGAAACTGAGGGATCAGTGACCTGTCAGAAGCCGTAGATGAATACCTAATCAGAGCACCACATGAAGATTCCCCAACAGGCTGCCCCAGAGCACGAGTATCTCATTAACTCAAAATTGAAAATAAAGATTAAGCAACAACTACAAGACAGATTTCATCAACAAAGGTATCATTTTATTCAGTATAATGGCACGGACCAGACAGTGTGTGTAGGTTACTGTGCACAATCCTGCTGACAGGTTCCCTTTAATCTGGAAAAGTAGGCAGTGTTTATAAAAAAAATATATAGAGATGTTACAAAATGGGAACAAAACAATACAATTACATAAGATAAAAAGAAATAATAAAATTTAAGTATTAACCCCTTAGTAACGGAGCCAAATTTTTGAAGTCTGACCGAAGTCACTTTATGTGGTAAAAACTCTAAAACTCTACAAATCACAGTGATTTTGAGATTGTTTTTTCATGACACATTATACTTTATGATAATGGTAAATTTAAGTAGATATGTTTTGTGTTTATTTATAAAAATTATCAGAAATTTTAGAAAAATGCTAAAAAATTAGCAATTTTCAAACTTTGAATTATTATCCCTTTAATCCAGAAGTCATACCACAGCAAAACATTAATAAATAACATTTTCTTCATGCTTGCTTTACATCAGCACCATTTGTAAAATGTTCTTTTATTTTGTTAGCATTTTAGGAGGTTTAAAAATGTAGCAGTAATTTTTCATTTTTTCAATTAAATTTACTACATTTATTTTTGGACCTATCCATGTTTGAAGTGACTTCAGGGGTCCTGTATATTGGTAAACCCCCAAAAGTTATACCATTTTAAAAACAGCACCCCCTGACATATTGAAAACTGCAGTCAGGTAGTTTATTAACCATTCAGGTGATTTTCAGGAATTAATGCAAAGTGGCATGACAGGAATGAAAAAGTGTATTTTTACCACCTAAGTGCCGGTAACTTCTGAACAGGTTACTACAGCAGTCAGACTCTAAGGCCACTATTTGGTCGTGAATTGATATGGCAGACATCAGGACCACACAATCATGATCTGAGGGCACAAATTGGGATAATGAGGGAGCCCCCACACTCTGTTAACCATTTATATGATGTAGTCACTATTGACAGCAGCATCTAAGGGGTTAAACAGATTTGGACGGTGCAAACACTGACCGTGGCTGATGCAGCAAGTTGTCAGCTATAGTGGACAGCTGACAGCTGCTGGATTGTCACCTGTATGGTGATGCTATTCTCTTATATCTCAGGTCAGTTAAAAGACGTATTGACGGTTATTAAGGGGTTAAACCTGATGTTGCAGGAATGGCTCTTATATTTATGGAGGAAAGTGCTCCCGATTCGGAAGATGGAACAATCTCATAGTAATTTGTGTCTTCCAGAAGGAACAATGACAGGCACCTAAACTCTCATTTTTATTAGATCAACGTTATGCTCGCATACCTACCCTTAGTGAGCTCCTATGAGGGCTGCTTGTGGGTAGTACTAGGTCTATTAGAATTTCATGCGATCCTAAACATTCGAGATATCTTTGCCCCTGGAGGTTTTAGGCAGTAGGTATTGTCTTCATGTTTTCCTAATGGTATTTTACATGGCATGAACATTGACATGGATAGCAACATCCATCAAACCAATATTAAGGTAGAGGGGTTAAAATAGAATTAGGGTGATGTGCGTCAATGTGTTATGGTCATCCCTTCGCTACAACGCTGAAATGATATTTCCCTTAAATATCAGATCAATGTAAACCCCAATAGTCATCACTGACCACTGGCTCCAAAAGATCTGGGACAATGTTATGATCATAGGAAGCTGAGTCCCTTGAACAGAGTCAGCCCTTGTATAACTCCACTTCTGAATCTTAGCCTTTTTGGTTTGTTCACATTAGATTCCTTGTTGTAATTACCTGTTCATTTCCGGTGGCCCTACTTCAACAGAGGTTGAAATGTCAGCTCTCTCTCACTTCCCAGCTATAATTAGTTTCTAACTTCCTCAGTTATAATTAACCCCACATGTTCTATGTGAGGGTGAAATGTCTCCTCCCTGGAGATGTCTTTATGTATTTTTATTTTTTCTCTATGAAATACAGGATTAACATTTATTTTTCACGACTTCAAATTCCGGGCCAAATCCTACCTTATGGCAACTTATAGGCCAAACTCTTGCCTAATGCGTGCTTGTAGTTGATCATAGCTTTTGAGTTTTTATGAGTCCCCACCCCCATTTCCTTTTGAGAATTGGAAAATGTTAACCTAACCTAAATTGGTGGGACCTAATATGTGAATTTCCTGTCAATGCAGGAATTCTTAAACTCCCACATTTACAATATTTCTTTCCCCTGATAAATCCCCTGAATGGGGGAGGAAACGCGTAGGGAGAATACACATGACTTGGTGGGTACAATTTAATAGCCTTACTTGGGGACTGTCCTTGTAAGTGCAGGAGCACTACAGGGGCACGACAGGGGATATTAGAAGCTCTCCCATTCTCCCCTCCGTGTTATATAGCCATCTTATGGTCTCCTGCATACCTGCAACCTGCAGAAAAGGACTACAATTCTGGTGAGATCAAACCATTTATCATTGAGCACTGGTACTTTTAGCACTTTGCACTTTATCACTTTTGGTTTGTTTGCCTTGATTTATCCATTGTTTTTTTAAAACAAAACACACATTAAAAGTTATGTTTTAGTTTACTTTGTCTCTCCCGGCTAGTTTGGACATTTCACTTTCACCTTGTCTTGCAGTTCTCTGGTTTATTATCCTAATATGACTTGTTCTGTAAGTGTTCCAATAGCCATTATAATTGATTAAATCACAGAAGGGTTTGAGTTATTTGCCTGTTATCATGTAACTGAAACGTGATGTACTGGATAATAAACTATTGGATGATGGATTATCATTGGCAAACCTCCTCTTGCTCTTTAAACATGATCACAAATTGGGGTCAAAATGCCGCAATATAAACTTATAAATTAAGCTCTAATTGAATATGTCATAATAGGGTTTATAAAATTGTATTACACCTTGAGATTAAGATTTCTGTACCAGATTACAAGATCAAATAATTTGGCTTTTCCACTGGAGATATTTCTACTTTTTTGCTTTTAGGGTTATTTTTCAACATTTGCCCTTAGGAGTGCACTACTTGCCAGCCTCCTGTGTCTGATACCAGCCTGTGTATCAGGAAGCAGAGGGCACCTGCTTAAATTGAGAGTTAAGACTAGCAGCCTCATGCACCAATGACCTAACCTGCGCATTCTCCACTGCTTTGTCACTGCATCATCGGAGGAGCGCAGTGACACTGGAGCTAGCTGAAGCTAATGTTCTAGACAGTTTTAGAGCAGCGCTTATCATCTCTGTTGTAAAAAGCTTGAAAGCGCTGTGCTCCTTACCTATAAAATTGGCCATCTCTGATGTACTGCAATGGTGGTGGAGGTTGGTAGCCTAGACAATGAGCAATAAACTATTGATTTAAAAGTCCCTCCATTATTAATTTTACAAACACTTTGCAATTTTACCTGGGCCGTTAATGATCTTGAGAATAACCCTTTAAAGTAATAGAATATCAAACAACTAAAAATTTGCAAAAACTATTTTTCAAATATATACAATTTCTTGTCATATATGCATTTTGTCATGGTTGGGAGTGGACTTTAATGTTGAAACATTTTCAATATTGGAATTCATTCACATGTCCTCACAAGTGAAGGTGCTCTTGGAAGAATATATTCACTTGTAAATACACAGAAATCATCCAAAGTGAAACAGCAAACTAGGCAATGGCAACATGATCTGGGTATTTTCACAGATGAAAAATGGAACTGCATAGATAGAGTAATTGATAAAGTTTCTTATAATGTAGATCTTATTAGGATACAGTTTATCTTTATACATAGATTATAGTATTAATTTTTTTCTTCTGTAGAATTAGGATACGTTAATCATGAGAGTGGCAGACATATAAGAAACAATTAACCAATTTCATCCATATGGTATGGCAATGTCCAGTAATTGTGCACTGCTCTCGGCAATTTAATCCCCTAAATGATGCAATCAACTTTGATATCAATTGCAGCATTTAGAAGGCCAGGAGAGGGAGTGAGTCTGTTCATGCGGGGGTCGTTGCCATGGTGACCCAAGGTTGTCATGATGACATCCGGGTCACCAGGCTATGGCAAGCCCTTTAGACCATGTGCAGAACATGGTCTAAGGGGTTTGAGTCTGTGTAGCACTGACAGTTATAAACAATTGCAATGAGACAGATGGAGACACTGAATACTGTCTGGCCTATGATTCGGCGGTGTCTTTTTATGCATGCATAAAAGCACCATCGCCCACAGTTTTGTGCACTTCTGAAAAGGACAGCACTGAACAGAGGCCAGATGGAGTCCAGAATAACTCTGCTGCCTCATTATAGTGAATGGATACCTTGGGGGTTTCATTTGAATCACGTCACTTGAAGATTTAGATGGAAACCCCAAAGTAAGTACTCAGCGTAGAGTGCAGAAAAAATGTGATCCAAAATCCTATGTAAAATATTCCCAACCACAGCTTCAAATCAATCCAGGAAAATGTAAGTCCCCAGTCAGGTCCGTCATCTGTTACCGGAAATATAGGGGGCTTCTACATGTTTTGCATTTCAGTAGCAATGTGAGCCTGCCTAATCTATGGGTGTATGTTTACAGAAGCATAAACTGGGCACTACAACATACAACGTACTGGACAGCGCAATAGCAGTTTACAGTTTTCACTCAGCAACATCCACTGCTACTTGTTTTTGAAAAACACCCATGAAATCAAAATCATCACTACACCTGTAGCTAAATTGCCGAAGGAGTATAATTTCCAAAATAGGGTCATTTGAATGGGGATTTTGCTCTTCTAGCACTTAGGGGCTCTGTATATGGAGTATACAAATTATTCTAGGAAAATCTGCACTCCAGGAGGCAAATACAGTTGTATGAAAAAGTTTGGGCACCCCTATTAATCTTAAGCTTAATGTTTTATAAAAATTGTTTTTTTTTGCAACATCTATTTCAGTTCCATATATCTAATAACTGTTGGACACAGTAATGTTTCTGCCTTGAAATGAGGTTTATTGCACTAATAGAAAATGTGCAATCTGCATTCAAACAAAATGTGACAGGTGCATAAGTATGGGCACCTCACCAGAAAAATGACATTAATATTTAGTAGATCCTCTTTTTGCAAAAATAACAGCCTCTAGTCGCTTCCTGTAGCTTTTAATGAATTCCTGGATCCTGGATGAAAGTATTTTTGACCATTCCTCTTTACAAAACAATTCCAGTTCAGTTAAATTTGATGGTCGCTGAGCACTGACAGCCCTCTTCAAATGATCCCACAGATGTTCAATGATATTCAGGTCTGGGGACTGGGATGGCCATTCCAGAACAGTGTAATTGTTCCTCTGCATGAATGCTATAAGAAGAGCAAGAAAAAAGAGACTATGCAAACAGAGCGCACACCCAAAAAGTACTATAAAGTTACAAAAGTACAAAAATTTATCGAGAGCAAGACAGAAAACACAATCGAAATAAAAACATGTTAAAATACAACTAACACACCACTGGTCCCATAGTGAATAATCATATAAAGACGGCCCAAATAACAATAATGTATAACACAAGGCAAAATACACCACTCATAAGTTGTTAATAACACCAAGAATACTACACATATATGGGTGAGGTATGGCTAAATTCTTATATAGACAAGGTATAACAATATATAAATATATATAAATATAAATATATATATATATATATATATATAAATATATATTTATATATATATATAAATAACGCCTTTTTGTATGACCAAACAACTCAATCTTGGTTTCATCAGTCCACAAGACCTTCTTCCAAAAAGAAATTGGCTTCTCCAAATGTGCTTTTGCATACCTCAGCCGACTCTGTTTGTGGCGTGCTTGCAGAAACGGCTTCTTTCGCATCACTCTCCAATACAGCTTCTCCTTGTGCAAAGTACGTTATATAGTTGACCGATGCACAGTGACACCATCTGCAGCAAGTTGATGCTGCAGCTGTCTGGAGGTGGTCTGAGGTTTGTCCTTGACTGATCTCACCAATTTTCTTCTCTGTCTTGCTGATGTTTTTCTTGGCCTGCCACTTCTGGCCTTAACAGGAACTGTACCTGTGTTCATCCATTTCCTTACTATGTTCCTCACAGTGGAAATTGACATGTTAAATCTCTGAGACAGCTTTTTGTATCCTTCCCCTGAACAACTATGTTGAATAATCTTTATTTTCAGATCATTAGACAGTTGTTTTGAGGAGCCCATGATGCAACTTTTCAGAGGAGATTCAAACAGGAGAACAACTTGCAAGTGGCCACTTTAAGTAGCTTTTCTCATGATTGCATACACCTGGCTATGAAGTTCAAAGCTCAAAGAGGTTAGAAAACCAAAAAAGTGCTTTAGTAAGTCAGTAAAAAGTAGGTAGGAGTATTTAAAACAAGAAGATGATAAGGGTGCCCATACTTAGGCACCTGTCAAATTTTGTTTGAATGCAGATTGCACATTTTCTGTTAGTATAATAAACCTCATTTCAAGGCAGAAACATTACTGTGTCCAACAGTTATCAGATATATGAAACTGAAATAAGTGTTGCAAAAAAAACAATTTTTATAAAACATTAAGCTTAAGATTAATAGGGGTGCCCAAACTTTTTCATATAACTGTAGCAGCCCATCCCTTCCAAGTCTTGCCGTATGGCTAAGTAGTAGTGTACTGCCACAAATGGGGTTTTTCTACATTCAGTAGAAATTGTGTGACACATTTTTGTGCTATTTTGTACATTTTCTCATGTGAAAATGTAAAATCTGGGGGTAAAACAAAATTTTGGTGGTAAACAAATTCTGTGATACACCTGTGGTGCTAATGGAGCGCCCCCAGACACAGGGCCACAGGTCACTCGGTACCGGTCCTTTCTGCTCGGTTAAGCGGTTGTCACGGTGGCTGGACCCGGTCGTGACCCTGCTAAGGGGCGTGCAATAAAGGTTTTGGTACAGTCTGTCAGGGGTTCGTGACGCCACCTGTGGTGTTCGGTCAGGGTGACCAACGCTGATGTGGGGTCCGCTGGGGTGATGAAATGGCAGCTGGATGGTATAACTTCCCACAGGTGAAGTGTGTCCCCAGGGCTTCCCAGATGTGTAGATGGTGATGGTGTCAGGTGCAGTCAATAATGAGGACACAAGGTTGCAGTCTCTTTACCTCTTTACTGAAGGCTTCAATATCCTCAATCCAGAGCACGTTCAACCAGGCTCTCAGAGACCAGCCAGTCCGATGGGCACATCCAGAGTTTCCTTTGCAGATGTAAATCGTTGCCTACCAATAGCGCCTGTGTGTTGTAGTCCTACCCTGCTGAGCATTCGGAATAGTCCTCACACTGCTGCTCTCGTTCGTTCGTTCTCTACAGCTTTCTTTCTCTCTCTCGTTCTTTGGTTCCAGATGTTACTAGTTTCTAACGTCCCCCAGATATGTTATGGCTAGGACGCCACCCGTTTGACGGGAAGGCTTGGAGGTCTTCCGGGACCCTAGAGACGCCCCTCTCCCAATGTTGCCCCCTATGTCTTCATAGGTGTAGAAGGTAGACAGCCAACCTATGATTAACTGTCCAGCGGAATTTGAAGTAAGGCCTGAAGTCAGTTACTCCTACGGTGATCCGGCCACCGACTACGCGCCTCAGTTAGATGTTGCCTTCCTCTCTCGGCACGACTCTTACTGGCTCTCCTTTGTGCTGATCTCGTTTACACGTTTCCACAATATCCTTCCCTTCGTGTCTCCTTCTTAGGATACCGCCGCAAGGTAGTGCAGGCGCGGTTCCGTTATGTTCTGTTCTGTTTGCTAGGCACCTGCCAGGTTCCCACGCCTGACAGGGACCCCCCTGTGCCTTCTCCCTGCAATACCCCCTGCCACGGGATGTTGCCTGGTTCCAACCCAGTCAGCTTCTGACTAACTTCCTCCCCAGCCCCTAGTTTTACCAGTGTGAGGAGTGGCCCAATAAATAAAGCCTTTTTCTCCCCCTAGTGGCCGGAGTATGAAGTGTAATGTGTTCTAGTGATACCTGGTCAGGAGAACTCCTTAGTGCCATCAGACGTACCACTGCTCCCCTTAGTGGCAGAGCGCTACACTGCAACGACCAGGTCTCTGGGGCGCTGCACTCCCCCCCGGTTAAATCCAGTACTCCTGGACTGAGAAGAAGAACAACAATATAATGCAGTGAAAGACATACAAAAATTTTTTGAATGCTAAGAACAAGTGAATAGAAAAGGTGCTTCCCTTTATGGGAGGTGAGGACGCTTAAACGTTACAAACAATAACAAGATTAAATATTTTTAAATAACATTTAGAGTATAAATAACCTTCAGTACCCAGCCGGGTATTCTACTAAGTGCAAATTTTTGAACCATAAACTAACTCTTCCTTTAAGGGCGTATTCGCTGAACCCACTAAAGGCCTACCATAAAATACTATTACAACATTTCAACTTTCTTTCCGTTCCAACTTCGCCAATGCAGGACCGCCTAGCTCTTGGGCTGAGCCTACTGCCATTGTGCCGACCATCTTTCTACATCTCTCAGGAGGACTCTCTCTCTAACCCCTACGGGTTGAGGGTAGCAGCAGGAACACAATGAACTATGTACATATTTCGGATCTTCGAGGTTTAGTGCTGTAATAGGTAACACGACATCAGCCGGTGGTGACCACGTCCCGGCCGAGGAAGGTCTGGCCCTGTGTCACAGTCCAGCACCGGCGTCGTCGGATCAGCAGCGGTCTGGGTACGAGCAGTGATGCCGGTGGCAGACTCTGCAAGCAGGACACCACGCGCCAAGGTGGTAGTGCTGGGTCCCGTGGGCTCAGGCGTCAGTGGAGTCCCGCCACCAGTTTCAGTCGTGATCGTAGACGGTGCGACCACTAGCGCACATCGTTTGACTCTCTTAGCATACCACCCTCGCTCACTCCAGTGGCAGGTGTAGGTTACATGGTCCCCCTATACAAGTTTCGGAGCGGAGGTATACTGCGGGATTGGGGTTCCACATTGCAGCTAGTCACATAGACCTCGGTCAGCAGCCCTGGCTCTAATATGAAGCCACAACCCCTCCCCCGGTGGAAGGCCAGCACAATCCCCTGTTTTATCAAACTCTCAGGGCAGCAATTGACGAGGGGCACTCGTTCCTCGGGTCGGACAGTCTGTTCCATTCGCTCCCGATCTTCCCATTGTGAGATCAGGCTTCGCCTATACTGATCCCAGGTGAGCCTGATGACGAAGGAGCCCTCCTGTCGGGACCCGTCTGGCTGAAACCGGGGAGCATTCCACTCAAAGACCACTCCCCTGGGGCTGATGTTGATCGGTATACCCAGAGGTGTCGGTAGTGGGGGCAGGATCCCCTTCATGGCATACAGGGCCGGCACCACAATCTCAGTAGCGGGACACCAGTCATCAATGGGCTGGGGAGCGGTCACCGGAGCCGGAACGGACGGTGGGGCAGGGGTGCTGTTGGTACCTGCGTCTGATGTGGTTCCACCGATGTCGGTCAGCTCCGCTGATGAGGACGCTGGAGTCCGCTGCAGCCCGGACCACGACTCCCCCTGGGCGGCCTTCCAGCACAGCTCCGACTTCCATTTCCTCGCCGTCGTCAACCCCCCCATCCGGAGTCGGGTAGTCCTGGGCCTCCTCCGGCAACTCCAGGGGATCCAGGTTCCCCTGTGATGGCAAGCCCTGGGCCGGCTCCGCCGGGCTGCGGTACTTCCGGGCCACTTCGTTGTCGTTCAGGCACCCGCTAGTCATCAGCTCCGCCCCTGGGTCTGCAGCAGCACACGCACGAGGCTCCATCATCCCCTGGGGTTTGAGCTCCTCCATTCCTGAGCTCGTCCTCCTGCAGCCGTAGTCGGAGTGGGCGGGTTCTGCGGTTCGCGACGTTTTCTCGATCTCCTCCCATGACACGCCCTCCTTCTTCTCCTGCGCTCCTCGTGGCGCAGCAATGGCGGCGGTTTTGGCGGGAATCATGCGTCAATAGCAATTCACAGTCCTTGCAATAAATCGCAATTCCAACACGTCTCAATCACAGTTCCAAGGCACACATGACCCAATTCTTCAGGCTTAAGTACGATCCTGTTTGTGACGCCCGGTTGGAGCGCCCCCAGACACAGGGCCACAGGTCACTCGATACCGGTCCTTTCTGCTCGGTTTCGCGGTTGTCACGGTGGCTGGACCCGGTCGTGACCCTGCTAAGGGACGTCCAATAAAGGTTTTGGTACAGTCTGTCAGGGGTTCGTGACGCCACCTGTGGTGTTCGGTCAGGGTGACCGACGCTGATGTGGGGTCCGCTGGGGTGATGAAATGGCAGCTGGATGGTATACCTTCCCACAGGTGAAGTATGTCCCCAGGGCTTCCCAGATGTGTAGATGGTGATGGTGTCAGGTGCAGTCAATAATGAGGACACAAGGTTGCAGTCTCTTTACCTCTTTACTGAAGGCTTCAATATCCTCAATCCAGAGCACGTTCAACCAGGCTCTCAGAGACCGGCCAGTCCGATGGGCACATCCAGAGTTTCCTTCGCAGATGGAAATCGTTGCCTACCAATAGCGCCTGTGTGTTGTAGTCCTACCCTGCTGAGCATTCGGAATAGTCCTCACAACTGCTGCTCTCATTCGTTCTCTACAGCTTTCTTTCTCTCTCTCGTTCTTTGGTTCCAGATGTTACTAGTTTCTAACGTCCCCCAGATATGTTATGGCTAGGACGCCACCCATTTGACGGGAAGGCTTGGAGGTCTTCCGGGACCCTAGAGACGCCCCTCTCCCAATGTTGCCCCCTATGTCTTCGTAGGTGTAGAAGGTAGACAGCCAACCTATGATTAACTGTCCAGCGGAATTTGAAGTAAGGCCTGAAGTCAGTTACTCCTACGGTGATCCGGCCACCGACTACGCGCCTCAGTAAGATGTTGCCTTCCTCTCTCGGCACGACTCTTACTGGCTCTCCTTTGTGCTGATCTCGTTTACACGTTTCCACAATATCCTTCCCTTCGTGTCACCTTCTTAGGATACCGCCGCAAGGTAATGCAGGCGCGGTTCTGTTACGTTCTGTTCGCTAGGCACCTGCCAGGTTCCCACGCCTGACAGGGACCCCCCTGTGCCTTCTCCCTGCAACATCCCCTGCCACGGGATGTTGCCTGGTTCCAACCCAGTCAGCTTCTGACTAACTTCCTCCCCAGCCCCTAGTTTTACCAGTGTGAGGAGTGGCCCAATAAATAAAGCCTTTTTCTCCCCCTAGTGGCCGGAGTGTGAAGTGTAATGTGTCCTAGTGATACCTGGTCAGGAGAACTCCTTAGTGCCATCAGACGTACCGCTGCTCCCCTTAGTGGCAGAGCGCTATACTGCAACGACCAGGTCTCTGGCGCGCTGCACTAATATGATCACTGCACCCCTAGATGAATTCATTGAGAGGTGTAGTTTGGAAAATGGGGTCACTTACGGGGGCTCCTGCTGTTATGGCACCTCAGGGGCTCTCCCAGTGGGTCATGGCATCGGCAAACCATAACCGTAAAATTTGTATATTTCTCTTTGTGGAGAGTGACATGTTATGCAAGCAGGGATGCGGAGACTTAAAGCCGCAATGCTCCTTTGGGAAATATGCAAATTGTCTCTTCAGAGAGAAAGAAGACTAGAACTCTAGTGCCACCTATAGGAAGTAGCAATCCTAGAAGTCAATGTCGACCCTTTAACGAGCCTTGTTACATGACTTACGATAAAAGCCAAAACCAGAATCTCAATTTGCAGACACTGTGTTTCGGGGTACTGCCCCTCGTCAGTGCGAAGTGGAGATCTGGTTTGGCTGTGTGAGAGGCGTATGATCGGGATCAATACGTCACGTTTCTCCTTGCGGAGAGCGGCATGTTAAGCATGCCGAGATGAGGAGACTTAAAGCAAAACGAGACTTCTCCTTGACTCTGGTTATGTTGTACTAAAGCGTAGCATAGAGGAGAAGAGAAGACTTGAGGTCTATTTACACTACGCAATGCGGAGCATTAAATGATAGCCAACAAGCAATATGTTTACTGGTCGGCAGTCATTTAAAAGTCCTTTTACACCGGCTGACCTCACTTCCGATGTGCACTGAACAACTAATAACAGATTTGTCAGGGCACATGGGCTGCCATTATTTTTGGAACCGCAGATCCTGTTTACAAATATCCTGCCAAGAACAATGAGTTTTTGTGCAACCCAAAAGATAATTTTATCTAGTGAAAGAGCCTGTTTATATGCTGTACTATGAGACAAAAGTACTAGGAATGCTTGTCCTCGATAAGTATGGAGTATAATTGCACCTTTAGTAGGACAAGCTGCAATAACAATAGAATAAGCAATATCATTAACAAAGCAAAGGATCTTCCCAAACATTTGGGTAAATCTTGGGTAAACAATATTAATTAATTCTGCTTGCTATGTGTACCAATAGTGTCTTAAGGTACCATCACACTGAACGATATCGCTAGCGATCCGTGACATTGCAGCGTCCTGGCTAGCGATATCGTTGAGTTTGACAGGCAGCAGCGATCAGGATCCTGCTGTGCCATCGATGGTCGGAGCAGAAAGTCCAGAACTTTATTTCGCCGCTGGACCTCTCGCAGACATCGCTGAATCGGCGTATGTGATGCCGATTCAGCGATGTCTTCACTGGTAACCAGGGTAAACATCGGGTTACTAAGCGCAGTGACCCGATGTTTACCCTGGTTACCAGTGTAAATGTAAAAAAAAACAACACTACATACTTACATTCCGGTGTCTGTCCCCCGGTGCTGTGCTTCTCTGCACTGTGAGCGCCGGCCAGCCGTAAAGCACAGCGGTGACGTCACCGCTGTGCTCTCCGGCTGGCGCTCACAGTCAGTGCAGAGAAGCAGAGCGCCGGAGGACAGACACCGTAATGTAAGTATGTAGTGTTTGTTTTTTTACATTTACGCTGGTAACCAGGGTAAACATCGGGTTACTAAGCGCGGCCCTGCGCTTAGTAACCCGATGTTTACCCTGGTTACCAGGGGACTTCGCATAGTTGGTCGCTGGAGAGCTGTCTGTGTGACAGCTCTCCAGCGACCATGCAGCGACGCTGCAGTGATCGGGATCGTTGTCTAGATCGCTGCAGCGTCGCTAAATGTGACGGTACCTTTAGAATAAATGGATAAAGTCATCACTGGCAGTGACAATTCTAATTACAAAGTTAGGATTACTGGACTGCTGCCACACTTCACCTTACTTACACAAAGTGTAAAGAACTTTTGCCTCAGGCACCGAGGTGCAGTCTACAATGTGTTATTGACTCATTTGCAGACTCAATTTATGAAAAAATCCAATAGAACAATTGGACTTGGTAAAA
Organism: Ranitomeya imitator; assembly: GCF_032444005.1. Taxonomy (NCBI): domain Eukaryota; kingdom Metazoa; phylum Chordata; class Amphibia; order Anura; family Dendrobatidae; genus Ranitomeya; species Ranitomeya imitator. Next base: position 228,189,012 of record NC_091282.1, read on the forward strand.
ATACAAATTAAACTTACTTGCTTTGATTTACTTTTTGATTACTTGTCCAGCTTTTGACTAGACAACAAAGGTAATTGTAAAGTTCCAATAACGAAATGTTTAACCCTTAAATTACCGAAGGTGGAAAAACCAGGCCAATTTTTACAATTCTGACCACTGTCACTTTATGTGGTTATAACTCTGGAACGCTTGAACAGATCCTGGCGATTCTGAGACTAATTTTTGTGAAATATTGTACTTCATGATAGTGGTAAAATTTGATTGATATGACTTGCATTTATTTGTGAAAAAAACAAATTTGGTGAAAATTTTGAAAATTTCACAATTTTCAAACTTTGAATTTTCATGTCCATAAATTACAGAGAAAAGTCACACAAAATACTTAACGAGTAACATTTCCCACATGTCGACTTTACATCAGCACAATTTTGGAACCAAATATTTTTTATAGGAAGTTACAAGGGTTAAAAGTTGACCAGCGATTACTCATTTTTACAACAAAATTTACAAAACCATTTTTTTTAGGGATCACATCACATTTGAAGTCCCTATGATAGAAGATACCCAAAAGTGACACCATTCTAAAAACTGCACGCCACAAGGTGCTCAAAACTGCTTTCAAGAAGTTTATTACCCCTTTATGTTTGGCTGCTGTACCACACTAAAAAGACGCTTTTTATTGCAAAAAATAGTTTTTGCATCACCATATTTTGAGAGTTATAATTTTTCAATATTTTGGCCCATAGAGTCCTGCTTTTACAGGGACAAGTGGGACAAGTTAACGTTTTTATTGGCACCATTTTTGGGCACATTACATTTATTGATTGCTTTCTATTCCAATTTTTTGAGGCAGAATGAACAAAAACTAGCAATTCAGGAATATTTTTGGGCGTGGGTTTATGCTGTTCCGTGTGTGGCAAAATCGATAAGCCAGTTTTATTCTTCAGGTTATTACGATTACAGCAATACCTCATTTATATCTTTTTATGTTTTGGCACTTTTACACAATAAAAACTATTTTATAGAAAAAATAATTATTTTTGCATTGCTTTATTCTGAAAGTTATAACTTTTTTATTTTTCCACTGATGGAGCTGTTTCACAAGAAGATTTTCAGTTGTACCATGTTTATTTATATCCATCTTTTTCATCACGTTTTATTCCTCTTTTTGTTCGTCGGTACCTTAATAAAGCATTGTTCTTTGCCTTGTTTTTTATTTATTTTTTTATTGTGTTCACTAAAGGGGTTAACTAGTGGGACAGTTTTATAGGTTGGGTTGTTGCGGACTCGACAATAGAAAATATGTGTACTTTTATTGTTTATATTTTTTCAAATATTTGTCTATAGATACAATATATTTATTATTATTATTTTTTATATATTTTTACAATTATTTAAACTTTTTTTTTTTTTTTTACTTTGTCCCACTATGGAACTATTATTTTTTGCAGGTTGATCGTTTCTACAGCATGGGGATGAAATAGCATCCCCATGCTGTAGAAACTGTCAGCTCTGCACTGACAGGGAAAGTTGCTGATCATTCTTTGTGCATGATCAGCAAGTTTCCTAGCTCTGGTGACTCGGATGTCATCATGATGACATTGGGTCCACCTGGTAACAATCGGGACCCTGCGTCACATTGCGGGGTCTCCAATTCAAAGGCAGAGTGGCTGTCAGCGCTCTGTGGCTTCCAGAATGCTGTGATCTTGTTCGATCAGAGCATTTCAGGGGTTAAAGTGCCGCTCATGGCACTCAGTGACAGGTGTCAGCTATCAGAATCAGCTGACTCCCGATGCGATTGCCTGCACACCACCCAAAAGATAATTTTATCCAGTGAAAGAGCCTGTTTATGCTGTACTATGAGACAAATGTACTAGGAAAGCTTGTCCAAGATAAGTATGCATTATAATTGCACCTTTAGTAGGAAAGCTGCACTAACAATAAAATAAGGAATATCATTAACAAAGCAAAGGATCTTCCCAAAAATTTGGATAAATCTTAGGTAAACAATATTAGCCCCTTTCTGACATTAGACGTACTATCCCGTCGATGTGGTATGGGTGGTACATGAACACTGACGGGATAGTACGTCTAACGCGATCGTGGCCGGGTGTCACAGCTGACACCCGACACTATGTGCCAGGAGCGGTCACGGACCGCTCCTGGCACATTAACCCCCGGGACACTGCGATCAAACATGATTGCAGCGTTCCGGCGGCATAGGGAAGCATCGCGCAGGGAGGGGGCTTCCTGCATGCTTCCCTGAGACCCTCAGAGCAACGCGATGTGATCGCGTTGCTCCGAGCATCTCCTCCGTCCTCTTCCTTGAAGGCCCCAGATCCAAGATGGCCACAGGACTCCTTCCGGGTCCTGCAGGGAGGTGGGTTGCAAGCGCCTTCAGAGCAGCAGCGGCAAGCCTCCTGCAGTGCCTGTCAGATCACTTATCTGACACAGTGCATTGCAAAGTGTCAGATCAGTGATCTGACACTTTACCATGATGTGTCCCACACTGGGACAAAGCAAAAAAAAAAATATTTACATGTGTAAAAAAAAATTTAAAAATCCTAAATAAAAAAAATATTGTTCCAATAAATACATTTCTTTATGTAAATACAAAAAACAATAAAAGTACACATATCTAGTATCGTCACATTCGTAACGACCCGACTTATAAAACTGTCCCACTAATTAACCCCTTCAGTGAACACCGTAATAAAAAAAATTAGGCAAAAAACAATGCTTTATCATTATACGGCAGAACAAAAAAGTGGAATAACACGCGATCAAAAAGACGGATATAAAGAAACATTGTACCGCCGAAAACGTCATCTTGTCCCACAAAAAACAAGCCGCCATACAGCGTCATCAGCGAAAAAATAAAAAGTTATAGCCCTCAAAATAAAGAGATGCAAAAATAATTTTTTCTATAAAATAGTTTTTATTGTATAAAAGTGCCAAAACATAAAAAATATAAATGAGGTATCGCTGTAATTGTATAATTGTACTGACCCGAAGAATAAAACTGCTTCATCAATTTTACCAAACGCAGAAAGGTATAAACGCCCCCCCCAAAATGTATTGCTCTTTTTGTTCATTCTGCCTAACAAAAATCATAATAAAAAGCAATCAAAAAATGTCATGTGCCCGAAAATGTTACCAATAAGAACGACAACTCGTCCCGCAAAAAACAAGACCTCACATGTCTCTGTGGACCAAAATATGGAAAAATTATAGCTCTCAGAATATGGTAACGCAAAAAATATTTTTTGCAATAAAAAGTGTCTTTTAGTGTGTGACAGCTGCCAAACATAAAAACCCACTATAAAAACCCACTATAAATAGTAAATCAAACCCCCCATTATCACCGCCTTAGTTAGGGAAAAATAATAAAATGAAAAAATGTATTTATTTCCATTTTCCCATTAGGGTTAGGGTTGGGGCTAAAGTTAGGGTTGAGGCTAAAGTTAGGGATAGGGTTGAGGCTAAAGTTAGGGTTAGGGTTGGGGCTAAAGTTAGGGTTGGGGCTAAAGACAGGGTTAGGATTGGGGATAAAGTTAGGGTTGGGGCTAAAGTAAGGGTTGGGGCTAGAGTTGGGGTTCGGGTTTGGATTACGTTTACGGTTGGGTTATGTGTAGTGTTGAGCGATACCGTCCGATACTTGAAAGTATCGGTATCGGATAGTATCGGCCGATACCCGAAAAATATCGGATATCGCCGATACCGATATCCGATACCAATACAAGTCAATGGGACATCAAGTATCGGAAGGTATTCTCATGGTTCCCAGGGTCTGAAGGAGAGGAAACTCTCCTTCAGGCCCTGGGATCCATAGGGAGGTGTAAAATAAAGAATAAAAATAAAAAATATTGATATATTTACCTCTCCGGCGGCCCCTGAACTCAGCGCGGGTAACCGGCAGGCTTCTTTGTTCAAAATCAGCGCTTTTAGGACCTGAGAAACACGTCCCGGCTTCTGATTGGTCGCGGGCCGCCCATGTGACCGCCATGCGACCAATCACAAGCCGCGACGTCACCGCAAGCTATTAGCGCGCTCATTTTTAAAAATGAGCGCGTTAATGGCTTTCAAAGACGTAGCGGGTTGTGATTGGTCGCGGCCGCGACCAATCACAAGCCGCGACGTCACCGCAAGTTATTGACGCGCTCATTTTTAAAAATGAGCGCGTTAATGGCTTTGAAAGACATAGCGGCTTGTGATTGGTCGCGTGGCCGCGACCAATCACAAGCCGCGACGTCACCGCAAGCTATTGACGCGCTCATTTTTAAAAATGAGCGCGTTAATGGCTTTGAAAGACATAGCGGCTTGTGATTGGTCGCGTGGCCGCGACCAATCACAAGCCGCGACGTCACCGCAAGCTATTAGCGCGCTCATTTTTGAAAAATGAGCGCGTTAATGACTTTCAAAGACGTAGCGGCTTGTGATTGGTCGCGGCCACGCGACCAATCACAAGCCGCTATGTCTTTCAAAGCCATTAACGCGCTCATTTTTAAAAATGAGCGCGTCAATAGCTTGCGGTGACGTCGCGGCTTGTGATTGGTCGCGGCCGCGACCAATCACAACCCGCTACGTCTTTGAAAGCCATTAACGCGCTCATTTTTAAAAATAAGCGCGTTAATAGCTTGCGGTGACGTCGCGGCTTGTGATTGGTCGCGGCAGCGACCAATCACAACCCGCTACGTCTTTGAAAGCCATTAACGCGCTCATTTTTAAAAATGAGCGCGTTAATAGCTTGCGGTGACGTTGCGGCTTGTGATTGGTCGCGTGGCCGCGACCAATCACAAGTGCAACGTCTTTGAAAGTCATTAACGCGCTCATTTTTCAAAAATGAGCGCGCTAATAGCTTGCGGTGACGTCGCGGCTTGTGATTGGTCGCGTGGCGGTCACATGGGCGGCCCGCGACCAATCAGAAGCCGGGACGTGTTTCTCAGGTCCTAAAAGCGCTGATTTTGAACAACGAAGCCTGCCGGTTACCCGCGGACTCACCAGGGGCCGCCGGAGAGGTAAATATATCAATATTTTTTATTTTAATTCTTTATTTTACACATCTCTATGTATCCGATACCGATACCCGATACCACAAAAGTATCGGATCTCGGTATCGGAATTCCGATACCGCAAGTATCGGCCGATACCCGATACTTGCGGTATCGGAATGCTCAACACTAGTTATGTATTATGACCTGGTGGTCAGGACAATAATGGACCTGGTGGTTAAGAGCACACAGAATGACCTGATAGTTACTGATAATATAGGACGAGCTCTGAGACGTGGGAACTCTGCTGACCGCAATCCCTAATCCTATCACACACACTAGAAATAGCCGTGGATTGCTCCTAACGCTCCCTATGCAACTTGACACAGCCTAAGGAACTAGCTAGCTCTAAAGATAGAAAAATAAAGCCTACCTTGCCTCAGAGAAATTCCCCAAAGGAAAAGGCAGCCCCCCACATATAATGACTGTGAGTAAAGATGAAAATTACAAACACAGAGATGAAATAGATTTAGCAAAGTGAGGCCCGACTTACTGAACAGACAGAGGATAGGAAAGGTAGCTTTGCGGTCAGCACAAAAAACTACAAAAACACCACGCAGAGGGCGCAAAAAGACCCTCCGCACCGACTCACGGTGCGGAGGCGCTCCCTCTGCGTCCCAGAGCTTCCAGCAAGCAAGACAACAATCAAAATAGCAAGCTGGACAGAAAAATAGCAAACCAGAGAAAAACAAGCAGGAACTTAGCTTCTGCTGGGAAGACAGGTCACAATAACGATTCAGGAGTGAACTAGACCAATACTGGAACATTGACAGGTGGCACGGAGCAATGATCTAGGTGGAGTTAAATAGAGCAGCCAGCTAACGAATTAACCTCGTCACCTGTGGAAGGAACCTCAGAAGCCCCAGCCCCACTCACCACCACCAGAGGAAGCCCATGGACAGAACCAGCCGAATTACCATTCATGACCACAGGAGGGAGCTTGACAACAGAATTCACAACAGTACCCCCCCCTTGAGGAGGGGTCACCGAACCCTCACCAGAGCCCCCAGGCCGACCAGGACAAGCCAAATGAAAGGCACGAACCAGATCGGCAGCATGAACATCGGAGGCAAAGACCCAGGAATTATCTTCCTGACCATAACCCTTCCATTTGACCAGGTACTGGAGTTTCCGTCTCAAAATACGAGAATCCAAAATCTTCTCCACCACATACTCCAACTCCCCCTCAACCAACACCGGAGCAGGAGGATCAACGGATGGAACCACAGGCGCCACGTATCTCCGCAACAATGACCTATGGAATACATTATGGATGGCAAAAGAAGCTGGAAGGTTCAAACGAAACGACACAGGATTGAGAACCTTAGAAATCTTATACGGACCAATGAAACGAGGCTTAAACTTAGGAGAGGAAACCTTCATAGGAACATAACGAGACGACAACCAAACCAAATCCCCAACACGAAGTCGGGGACCCACACAGCGCCGGCGGTTAGCGAAACGTTGAGCCTTCTCCTGGGACAATGTCAAATTGTCCACCACATGAGTCCAAATCGTCTGCAACCTATCCGCCACAGTATCTACACCAGGACAGTCCGAAGACTCAACCTGCCCTGAAGAGAAACGAGGATGGAAACCAGAATTGCAGAAAAACGGCAAAACCAAAGTAGCCGAGCTGGCCCGATTATTAAGGGCGAACTCAGCCAAAGGCAAAAAGGACACCCAATCATCCTGATCAGCAGAAACAAAGCATCTCAGATATGCAGATATGTTTCCAAAGTCTGATTAGTTAGTTCGGTTTGGCCATTTGTCTGAGGATGGAAAGCTGAGGAAAAAGACAAATCAATGCCCATCCTAGCACAAAAGGCTTGCCAAAACCTCGAAACAAACTGGGAACCTCTGTCCGAAACGATGTTCTCCGGAATGCCATGTAAACGAACCACATGCTGGAAAAACAATGGCACCAAATCAGAGGAGGAAGGCAATTTAGACAAGGGTACCAAATGGACCATCTTAGAGAAGCGATCACAAACCACCCAAATGACCGACATCTTTTGAGAGACAGGGAGATCCGAAATAAAATCCATAGAGATATACGTCCAGGGCCTCTTCGGGACTGGCAAGGGCAAAAGCAACCCACTGGCACGAGAACAGCAGGGCTTAGCCCGAGCACAAGTCCCACAGGACTGCACAAAAGAACGCACATCCCGCGACAAAGACGGCCACCAAAAGGATCTAGCCACCAAATCTCTGGTACCAAAGATTCCCGGATGACCAGCCAACACCGAACAATGAACCTCTGAGATAACTCTACTAGTCCATTTATCAGGGACAAACAGTTTCTCTGCTGGGCAACGGTCAGGTCTATCAGCCTGAAATTTTTGCAGCACCCGCCGCAAATCAGGGGAGATGGCAGACAAAATTACTCCCTCTTTGAGAATACCCGCCGGCTCAGGAACACCCGGAGAGTCGGGCACAAAACTCCTTGACAGGGCATCAGCCTTCACATTCTTAGAGCCTGGAAGGTACGAAACCACAAAATCAAAATGGGAGAAAAATAGCGACCAACGAGCCTGTCTAGGATTCAACCGTTTGGCAGACTCGAGATAAGTCAAATTCTTGTGATCCGTCAAGACCACCACGCGATGCTTGGCTCCTTCAAGCCAATGACGCCACTCCTCGAATGCCCACTTCATGGCCAACAACTCTCGATTGCCAACATCATAATTGCGCTCGGCAGGCGAAAATTTTCTAGAAAAGAAGGCAAATGGTTTCATCACCGAGCTATCAGAACTTCTTTGCGACAAAACAGCCCCTGCTCCAATCTCAGAAGCATCAACCTCGAACTGAAACGGAAGCGAAACATCTGGCTGGCACAACACAGGGGCTGAAGAAAAACGACGCTTCAACTCCTGAAAAGCTTCCACAGCCGCAGAAGACCAATTGACCACATCAGCACCCTTCTTGGTCAAATCAGTCAACGGTTTAGCAACACTAGAAAAATTACTGATGAAGCGACGATAAAAATTAGCAAAGCTCAGGAACTTTTGCAGACTCTTCACAGATGTCGGCTGAGTCCAATCATAAATGGCCTGGACTTTAACAGGGTCCATCTCGATAGTAGAAGGGGAAAAAATGAAACCCAAAAATGAAACCTTCTGAACTCCAAAAAGACACTTTGACCCCTTCACAAACAAAGAATTTGCACGAAGGGCATGGAACACCATTCTGACCTGCTTCACGTGAGACTCCCAATCATCCGAGAAGACCAAAATATCATCCAAATATACAATCAGGAATTTATCCAGGTACTCTCGGAAGATGTCATGCATAAAGGACTGAAATACTGATGGAGCATTGGAAAGCCCGAATGGCATAACCAGGTACTTAAAATGGCCCTCGGGTGTATTAAATGCTGTTTTCCATTCATCGCCCTGTTTAATACGCACAAGATTATACGCACCACGAAGATCTATCTTGGGGAACCAACTAGCCCCCTTAATCCGAGCAAATAAATCAGACAGCAGCGGCAAAGGGTACTGAAATTTGACTGTGATCTTATTAAGAAGGCGGTAATCAATACAAGGTCTCAAAGAACCATCCTTCTTGGCCACAAAAAAGAACCCTGCTCCCAATGGTGACGACGGGCGAATATGACCCTTCTCCAAGGATTCCTTTACATAACTCCGCATAGCGGCGTGCTCTGGCACAGATAAATTGAACAGTCGGCCCTTATGAAACTTACTACCAGGAATCAAATTGATAGCACAATCGCAATCCCTATGAGGAGGTAGGGCACTGGATTTGGGCTCATCAAATACATCTCGGTAATCCGACAAAAACTCCGGGACTTCAGAAGGGGTGGATGACGAAATAGACAAAAATGGAACATCACCATGTACTCCCTGACAACCCCAGCTGGACACAGACATAGATTTCCAATCCAATACTGGATTATGGACCTGTAGCCATGGCAACCCCAAAACGACTACATCATGCATATTATGCAACACCAAAAAGCGAATATCCTCCTGATGTGCAGGAGCCATGCACATGGTCAATTGGGTCCAGAACTGAGGCTTATTCTTGGCCAAAGGCGTAGCATCAATTCCTCTCAATGGAATAGGATACTGCAAGGGCTCCAAGAAAAAACCACAGCGCCTAGCAAACTCCAATTCCATCAAATTCAGGGCAGCGTATGAATCCACAAATGCCATAACAGAATAGTATGACAAAGAGCGGATCATAGTAACGGACAAAAGAAATTTTGACTGTACCATACCAATGGTGGCAGACCTAGCGAAACGCTTAGTGCGCTTAGGACAATCGGAGATAGCATGAGTGGAATCACCACAGTAAAAACACAGCCCATTCCGACGTCTGTGTTCTTGCCGTTCAGCTCTGGTCAAAGTCCTATCACATTGCATAGGCTCTGGTCTATGCTCAGATAATACCGTCAAATGGTGCACAGCTTTACGCTCACGTAAGCGTCGATCGATCTGAATGGCCAAAGACATAGACTCATTCAGACCAGCAGGCATGGGAAATCCCACCATGACATCCTTAAGGGCTTCAGAGAGACCCTTTCTGAAAATTGCTGCCAGGGCACATTCATTCCACTGAGTGAGTACAGACCACTTCCTAAACTTCTGACAATATATCTCTACCTCATCCTGACCCTGACACAGAGCCAGCAAGATTTTCTCTGCCTGATCCACTGAATTAGGTTCATCATAAAGCTATCCGAGCGCCAGAAAAAACGCATCAACATCACGCAATGCCGGATCTCCTGGCGCAAGGAAAAATGTCCAGTCTTGAGGGTCACCACGCAACAAAGAAATAATGATTTTCACTTGTTGAACAGGGTCACCTGAGGAGCGAGGTTTCAAAGCAAGAAACAATTTACAATTATTTTTGAAATTCAGAAACTTAGATCTATCCCCAAAAAACAAATCAGGAATTGGAATCCTAGGCTCTAACATTGGATTCTGAACCACAAAATCTTGAATGTTTTGTACCCTTGCAGTGAGATTATCCATACAAGAGGACAGACCTTGAATGTCCATATCTACACCTGTATCCTGAACCACCCAGAGGTAAAGGGGAAAAGAGAGACAAAACACACTACAAAGAAAAAAAAATGGTCTCAGAACTTCTCTTATCCCTCTATTGAGATGCAATAGTACTTTTGGCCACCTGTACTGTTATGACCTGGTGGTCAGGACAATAATGGACCTGGTTGTTAAGAGCACACGGAATGACCTGATAGTTACTGATAATATAGGATGAGCTCTGAGACGTGGGAACTCTGCTGACCGCAATCCCTAATCCTATCACACACACTAGAAATAGCCGTGGATTGCTCCTAACGCTCCCTATGCAACTCTACACAGCCTAAGGAACTAGCTAGCCCTAAAGATAGAAAAATAAAGCCTACCTTGCCTCAGAGAAATTCCCCAAAGGAAAAGGCAGCCCCCCAAATATAATGACTGTGAGTAAAGATGAAAATTACAAACACAGAGATTAAATAGATTTAGCAAAGTGAGGCCCGACTTACTGAACAGACAGAGGATAGGAAAGGTAGCTTTGCGGTCAGCACAAAAAAACTACAAAAAGACCACGCAGAGGGCGCAAAAAGACCCTCCGCACCGACTCACGGTGCGGAGGCGCTCCCTCTGCGTCCCAGAGCTTCCAGCAAGCAAGACAACAATCAAAATAGCAAGCTGGACAGAAAAATAGCAAACCAGAGAAAAACAAGCAGGAACTTAGCTTCTGCTGGGAAGACAGGTCACAAGAACGATTCAGGAGTGAACTAGACCAATACTGGAACATTGACAGGTGGCATGGAGCAATGATCTAGGTGGAGTTAAATAGAGCAGCCAGCTAACGAATTAACCTTGTCACCTGTGGAAGGAACCTCAGAAGCCGCAGCCCCACTCACCACCACCAGAGGAAGCCCATGGACAGAACCAGCCGAAGTACCATTCATGACCACAGGAGGGAGCTTGACAACAGAATTCACAACAGTTATGTGTGTGTCAAGGTTAGGGTTGGGATTAGGGTTAGGGGTGTGTTGGGGTTAGGGGTGTGGTTAGGGTTGGGATTAGGGGTATGCTGGGGTTAGGGTTGGAGTTTTACTAAAAACTCTGTGTTATTTAAATGCATTTTTGCTTTTTTTACTTAGTTATATCAGGGTTTTCATTTCCTTTTTTTTTCTCTTGTAGGTTTTAATTGCACCTGATAATGTGAAGTCTCTTTTATTACATCCCTATGAAGGTCTATGATCACTTTTAGATCGCTGAAATTGAGAAAATTAGATATTCTAGGCATTTTTCTAGCCTGCTCTTGACGGGCACATTGTTCCATTACGAATTAGTGCGAATATTGTTCCTGACGGAGGGTTAAGAAGGGAAGGGGCGGGCGGAAGGGCCGCTGATGGACATGACAAATAAGATGTGATGTCACCGGACAAGAGGTGTGTCTACCACCAGATGTTGTAGTGCATCACAACAATGTATAGCGCTTATATATATTGTCAGCTGTGAGGAGGAGGATGTGGAAAGATCCGCTGGTATAATCCACTGCAAGTAGATGTTCTGAGATAAACATAGATCCGCTATGTAATCCACTGCGTGCAGAAGTAGGGAAATAAGTGTGGATCTGCAATGATGGTCATAATGTGCACGTGAACTAAGGTGTAGGTCAGACTGTAAAGAGGATTGTATCATTAGTACTGACGGCTCTAGGAAAAGAAGGAGAGAATAAAGCTGAGATAAACTCAAATAACATCATATATAATACATTGCTCATTACTAGGAAATGCTGAATAAGATGCAAAACATTACAATAAAGCCTGCAGGAATAAGACAACTCAGATATGAAAACACATTGTAAAAGAATGCTACAGTATAGCCATTAGTGTCTTTTTGACACGGAGTGTCCCCCTAATAGTATGGCATTTTACATGAATGAATGATAACAGGTCATTTTCCCTGTTCAGACCTTTGGGAATAAGGTATCCAGAGTGTGTATCCAGAACGCCTACCGTGGTTTTAATTGTTTAATGCGGTCACCTCCTCTCCTAGGCTGTGGGATTTGTTTGAGAATTTGAAATTTCAGTTGGGAAATTTTGTGTCCCATCGTTATGAAATGGTATCCTATCCCCTACCATTTCATAACGATGGGACACCGCATCCGCTCCTAGCCACTGTGGCACGCCATAGTCCTCATCTAGCAGCAATCAGGTCAGTCACCTCATTGGGTCTCTTACCACCACCGCTAAGGAACTTTTACATGGATTTTTTTTTTTGAGAGCGGCTACTCACCACAGTCTGCATCTCTTTGCAGGCTTCATTACTCTTTTTTCCTGGATACACAGTTCCCTGGGTATGTTAAATTTCTCCTCTATATACCGCACCATTATTTCATTTTCCTTGTTTTGAACAGGACATTTTTTCTCTTTACATCCAGTGATCTGCTACTGTACCTATTGGCATTATCAAACTAATAGGAACACTGTATCTTGGTATGTGCCACCCCAATTTTACTATCACCATTATACTCTTGGTCTCACTTCTCTGGTCCTTGCACCATTGTCTCTTCTCTTGACGTTCTCTCATATATTTCAAATGTCATTCTGATTAAGTTTATGTTAGAAGCTACTGTGGTTTTGGCATTCATCTTATGTTCTTTGCCTCTATTAGTGGACCTTGAATTTTGTCATTTTGTTGTATATACTTTCTTTGAATATCATTTGTGTTATTTTTGTAGTAACTGAAGAAGGTCTGATGTAAGACCGAAACGTTTTTTTGACTACTACAGTGAATCATATTAAATTACCAGGTTGATCACTTCAAAGTTGAGTGCTGGGTTTCTTCTTATTATTATTAAAAACTTTTGTGAAACACTTGGGGGTTCAAAGTGATCACCACAATCTAGATAAGTTCCTTGGGGGGTCTAGTTTCCAATATGGGGTCACTTGTGGGGGGTTTCTACTCTTTAGGTACATCAGTGGCTTTGCAAATGCAACATGACGCCCACAGACCATTCCATCAAAGTCTACATTCCAAAACGCCACTTCTTCCCTTCAGAGCTCTGCCATGTGCCCCACCAGTAGTTTTCTCCCACATATGGGGTATCAGTGTATTCAGGACAAATTGGGCAACCACTTTTGGGGTGCAATTTCTCCTGTTACCCATAGGAAAATACAAAACTGGGGGCTGAAAGATCATTTTTGTGGAAAAAAAGAAGATTTTTTAATTTTCACGGCTCTACATTATAAACTTTAGAGAAACACTTGGGGGTTCAAAGTGCTCACCACACATCTACATAACTACCTTGTGGGGTCTAGTTTCCAAAATGGGGTCACTTTTGGGGGGTTTCCACAGTTTAGGCACATCAGGAGCTCCCCAAACGAGACATGGCATCCCTTCTCAATTCCAGCCACTTTTGCATTGAAAAGTCAAATGGCGCTCCTTCCCTTCTCAGCTCTGCCATGCGCCCAAACAATGGTTTACCCCCACATATGGGGTATCGGCGCACTCAGGACAAATTGTGCAACAACCACTTTTGGGGTCCAATTTCTCCTGTTACCCTTGATAAAATAAAGCAAATTGGATCAGAAGTAAATTTTTTGTGAGAAAAGTAAAATGTTCATTTTTTTTAAACATTCCAAAAATTCCTGTGAAACACCTGAAGGGTTAATAAACTTCAGCACCTTGAGGGGTGCTGTTTTTAGAATGGTGTCACAATTGGTTATTTTCTATAATATAGGCGCTTCAAAGTGACTTCAAATGTGATGTGGCCACTAAAAAAAAATAGTGTTGTAAAAATGGGAAATTACTGGTCAACTTTTAACAATTATAACTCCCTAACAAAAACAATTGGTTCAAAAATTGTGCTGATGTAAAGTAGACATGTGGGAAGTGTTACCTATTAAGTATTTTGTGTGACATATCTCTGTGATTTAAGGGCATGAAAATTCAAAGTTGGAAAATTGCAACATTTTCAAAATTTTTGCAAATTTCCGTTTTTTTCACAAATAAACTCAAGTAATGTCAAGGAAATTTTACAAGTAACATGAAGTACAATATGTCTTGAGAAAACAGTGTCAGAATCACCAGGATCCGTTGAAGCTTTCCAGAGTTGTAACCACATAAATGGACAGTGGTCAGAATTGTAAAAATTGGCCCGGTCATTAACATGCAAACCACCCTTGGGGTTAAAGGGGTTAATTAATTTTGCTATGTGTACCTCTAGTGTTTAAAGGTACCTTCACACTGAGCAACTTTTGAACGATAACGATAGCGATCCGTGACGTTGCAGCGTCCTGGATAGCGATCTCGTTGTGTTTGACACGCAGCAGTGATCAGGATCCTGCTGTGACATCGCTGGTCGGAGCTAGAAGGCCAGAACATTATTTTGTTGCTGGATCACCTGCTGGCATCGCTGGATCGGCATCACACACTCCGATCCAGCGATGTGTTCACTTGTAACCAGGGTAAACATTGGGTTACTAAGCGCAGGGCCGTGCTTAGTAACCCGATGTTTACCCTGGTTACCATTGTAAATGTAAAAAAAAAAAAACACTACATACTCACATTCCGGTGTCTGTCACGTCCCGCGCCGTCAGCTTCCTGCACTGACTGTGTCAGCTCCGGCCGGCCGTAAAGCAGAGCACAGCGGTGACGTCATGCTGTGCTCTGCTTTACGGCCGGCCGGCGCTGACAGTCAGTGCGGGAAGGTGACGGCGGGGGACGTGACAGACACCGGAATGTAAGTATGTAGTGTTTTTTTTTACATTTACAATGGTAACCAGGGTAAACATCGGGTTACTAAGCGCGGCCCTGCGCTTAGTAACCCGATGTTTACCCTGGTTACCCGGGGACTTCGGCATTGTTAGTCGCTGGAGAGCTGTCTGTGTAACAGCTCTCCAGCGACCACACAACGACTTACCAACGATCACGGCCAGGTCATATCGCTGGTCGTGATCGTTGGTAAATCGCTAAGTGTAACGGTACCTTTAGAATAAATGGATAAAGTCATCTCTGGCAGTGACAATTCTAATTGCAAAGTTAGGATTACTGGACTGCTGCCACACTTCACTTTACTTACACAACGTGTAAAGAACTTTTGCCTCAGGCACCGAGGTGCAGTCTACAATGTGTTATTGACTCATTTGCAGACTAAATTTCTGAAAAACTCCAATAGAACAATTGGACTTGGTAAAAATACAAATGAAACTTACTTTTTACTTTTTCATTACTTGTCCAGCATTTGACTATACAACAAAGGTAATTGTAAAATTCCAATAACAAAATGTTTAACCCCTTTACCCCGAAGGCTAATTTTTACAATTCTGACCACTGTCACTTTATGGGGTTATTATAACTCTGGAACGCTTTAATGGACCCTGGTGATTCTGAGACTAATTTTTGTGAAATATTGTACTTCATGATAGTGGTAACATTTTCCACATGTCGACTTTACATTAGTACAATTTTGGAACCAAATATTTTTTTTATAGGAAGTTATAAGGGTTAAAAATTGACCAGTGATTTCTCATTTTTACAACAAAATTTACAAAAACATTTTTTTTAGGGATCACATCACATTTGAAGTCCCTTTAAGGGGTCTATATGATAGAAGGTTCCCAAAAGTAACACCATTCTAAAACCTGCACCCCACAAGGTGCTCAAAACTGAATTCAAGAAGTTTATTACCCTTTTATGTTTGGCTGCTGTAACACATTAAAAGATGCTTTTTATTGCAAAAAATAGTTTTTGCATAACCAACCATATTTTGAGAGCTATAATTATTAAATATTTTAGCCCATAGAGTCATATAGGTCTCGTTTATAGTGGAACAAGTTAACGTTTTTATTGGCACCATTTTTGGGCACATTACATTTATTGATTGCTTTCTATTCCGATTTTTTGAGGTAGAATGAACAAAAACTAGCAATTCAGGAATTTTTTTGGGCGTGGGATTATGCCGTTCCGTGTGTGGCAAAATCGATAAGGCAGTTTTATTCTTCGGGTCATTACTATTACAGCAATACCTCATTTATATCTTTTTTATGTTTTGGCACTTTTACACAATAAAAACTATTTTATAGAAAAAATAATTATTTTTGCATCGCTTTATTCTGAAAGCTAAAACTTTTTTATTTTTCCACTGATGGAGCTGTTTCATAAGAAGATTTTCAGTGGTACCATGTTTATTTATATCCATCTTTTTCATCACGTTTTATTCCACTTTTTGTTCAGTGGTACGATGATAAAGCATTGTTCTTTGCCTTGTTTTTTATTTATTTTTTATGGTGTTCACTAAAGGGGTTAACTAGTGGGACAGTTTTATAGGTTGGGTTGTTGCAGACGTGACAATACAAAATATGTGTACTTTTATTGTTTATATTTTTTCAAATATTTGTTTATAGATACAATATATTTTGATATTTTTTTTATATATATATATATATATTTTTAAAATTATTTAAACTTATTTTTTACTTTTTTTTACCTTTTTTACTTTGTCCCACTATGGGACTATCATTTTGTGCAGGTTGATCGTTTCTACAGAATGGGGACGCTGTAGCATCCCCATGCTGTAGAAACTTTCAGCTCTACCCTGACAGGGAAAGTTGTTGATGATGCACTGTGCATGATCAGCAAGTTTCCTAGCTCTGGTGACCCGGATGTCATCATGATGACATCGGGTCAACCTGGTAACAATCGGGACCCCGCGTCACATTTAGAGGTCTCCTATCAAAAGGAGGAGTGGCTGACAGCCCTCTGCCGGCTTCCGGGATGCTGTGATCTTGTTTGATCAGAGCATTTTGGGGGTTAAAGTGCCGGGAGCCATGCGTGACCGCTCCTGGCACTTAGTGACAGGTGTCAGCTGTCAGAATCAGCTGACTCTGACTCCCAGTGCGATCGCCTGCAAACCACATATGTGTGCGGGCAATCGAAATGATGTAATACTCCGTCCCTGGTCAAATTGGCCCAGGGTACATGGATGTATTATTACGTCTGATGTTAGAAAGGGGTTAAAGGGTTTTAGTGGTGTAGGCTCAGGTGACAGCTATCTGTTGTGTATGGTGTTCATTCATTGATTAATTCCTTGCATGCGCATAAAGGGAGAGACTTCTCGCTCCAGGGGAGCAGTCGATTAGAAGTCGCGAGGCACCCACCTGTTTGACTATTCTTCTTTGTGGCTTGGACTCCGGCAGCTTCTAAAGCAAGTTTTTCTCTGAAACACTGCAGCAGTCAAAAATACCTGTCTGAGGCAAAACAGCAAGTGCCTGATACATGCTTTCTGTGGATCAGGCAGCATGTATCAGTGGTTCATTTTAAGAGGTATCACCTCATGTAAGTGAAAAAATCCCTTGCAGGCTCAAAAAATAATGTTATTTCGATGATTTTTGTTTTTACCAGGTAGATGTTTTTTTTGCCAGAAAGGCTTCTGCTTTAGATTAGCCATTCGAAATGGTTGCATTGTAGTCATACAACTAACTGACCAACTTACTACATTCTGATGAAAAATTACATCTTATTGTTTATTCTGCAGTAGCCATCTAACATTACATTTGTGACATGTCTATTTAATAACTATATTATAAGATCTTTGTTACAATGACAACATCTGTATCCTTTCCCGTTATTACCATGGACTAAGATAAGATAATTTGGAATGCAGGAATCTTCCCATGTAAATGGGTATAAGGTCCCTTTCATGCTGTGTTCTTCGCTACGTTCAGTGGTCCCATTGAGGCTTACATTCGAACCCCTGCAAAATTGGTTTTGGTCGTATGCGCCGACGGGGCTATTGACTATAATGGTGCAAACGGAGTCACCATATGCTCTGTCGTGCATCACTTTTGGGCGTATACGCCTACTGGAAGCAGACACCCAGATACTGTCTCCTATGCCTGGGTGTCTGCCTCCAGTAGGTGTATACCCTTGAAAATGATGTTCAACAGAGCACGTGGTGACTCTGTACCATTATGGTCAATGCCCCCTTCGGCGCATACGCCTGAATCCCACTTTGCGGTATGTAAGCCCCAAAGGGTCCACTGAATAACACAGTGTGAAAGGTGTTGTGAATTCTGTGGCTGAATTCACTCCTGTGGTCACAAGTGGTACTGCAGCTTCTGAGCTTCCTCCCTCAGGTGTTCTGGTGAGCTCGTTAACTGCTTCATTACTTAACTCCGCCTGATGCTGCTATCCTTGCTCCTTGTCAATGTTTCAGTGTTGGATCTGAGCTTCTCCTGATTGTTCCTGTGACCTGCTGCTCTGTATAGCTAAGTGCTTTTTGCTTTTTTGTTGCTTTTTTTCTGTCCAGCTTGTCTTTTGTTTTGCTGCAAGCTCTGAGACGCAAAGGGTGTACCGCCGTGCCGTTAGTTCGGCACGGTGGGTTTTTTTTGCCCCCTTTGCGTGGTTTTGCTTTAGGGTTTTTTGTAGACTGCAAAGTTCGCTTTACTGTCCTCGCTCTGTCCTAGAATATCGGGCCCCACTTTGCTGAATCTATTTCATCCCTACGTTTTGTCTTTTCATCTTACTCACAGTCATTATATGTGGGGGGCTGCCTTTTCCTTTGGGGAATTTCTCTGGGGCAAGTCAGGCCTATTTTTCTATCTTCAGGCTAGCTAGTTTCTTAGGCTGTGCCGAGTTGCCTAGGTAGTTGTTAGGCGCAATCCACAGCCGCTTTTAGTTGTGTTTAGGATAGGATTAGGTGTGCAGTCTACAGAGTTTCCACGTCTCAGAGCTCGTTCTTGTATTTTTTGGTATTTGTCCGATCACTGTGTGCGCTCTGATCGCTAAGCACACTGTGTTTCTGGATTGCCTTCATAACACCTGTCATTAGCAAACATAACAGTACAAGGAGCCAAACTAATGATTCTCAATAGAGGGAAAGAAAAAGTTCTGACATCATTTTTTTTTTTTTTTTTTTTTCTGCTCTGTGTTCACTTTTTTTTTTCCCCTAGACATTTGGGTGATTCTGGACACAGGTGTGGACATGGATATTCAGGGTCTGTGCTCTTCAATGGATAATCTCGTTATAAATGTACAAAAAATTCAAGATACTATTGATCAGAAATCTATGTTAGAACCAAGAATTCCTATTCCTGATTTGTTTTTTGGAGATAGAACTAAGTTTCTAAGTTTCAAAAATAATTGTAAGCTATTTCTGGCCTTGAAACCTCATTCTTCTGGTAATCCTATTCAACAGGTTTTGATTATTATTTCTTTTTTGCGCAGCGACCCTCAAGACTGGGCATTTTCTCTTGCGCCAGGAGACCCTGCATTGAGTAGTGTCGATGCGTTTTTCCTGGCGCTCGGATTGCTGTACGATGAGCCTAATTCAGTGGATCAGGCTGAGAAAAATTTGCTGGCTTTGTGCCAGGGTCAGGATGATATAGAAGTATATTGTCAGAAATTTAGGAAATGGTCAGTACTCACTCAGTGGAATGAATCTGCGCTGGCAGTTTTGTTCAGAAAGGGTCTCTCTGAGGCTCTTAAGGATGTCATGGTGGGATTTCCTATGCCTGCTGGTTTGAATGAGTCTTTGTCTTTGGCCATTCAGATCGGTCGACGCTTGCGCGAGCGTAAATCTGTGCACCATTTGGCGGTACTGCCTGAGGTTAAACCTGAGCCTATGCAGTGCGATAGGACTATGACTAGAGTTGAACGGCAGGAATACAGACGTCTGAATGGTCTGTGTTTCTACTGTGGTGATTCCACTCATGCTATTTCTGATTGTCCTAAGCGCACTAAGCGGTCCGCTAGGTCTGCCGTCATTGGTACTGTACAGTCCAAATTCCTTCTGTCCATTACCTTGATATGCTCTTTGTCGTCGTTTTCTGTCATGGTGTTTGTGGATTCGGGCGCTGCCCTGAATCTGATGGATTTGGATTATGCTAAACGTTGTGGGTTTTTCTTGGAGCCTTTGTGGTGTCCTATTCCATTGAGAGGAATTGATGCTACACCTTTGGCCAAGAACAAACCTCAATACTGGGCCCAGCTGACCATGTGCATGGCTCCTGCACATCAGGAAGTTATTCGCTTTCTGGTGTTGCATAATCTGCATGATGTGGTCGTGTTGGGGTTGCCATGGCTACAAACCCATAATCCAGTATTGGATTGGAATTCCATGTCGGTATCCAGCTGGGGTTGTCAGGGGGTACATGGTGATGTTCCATTTTTGTCGATTTCGTCATCCACCCCTTCTGAGGTCCCAGAGTTCTTGTCTGATTATCAGGATGTATTTGAAGAGCCCAAGTCCGATGCTCTACCTCCGCATAGGGATTGTGATTGTGCTATCAATTTGATTCCTGGTAGTAAATTCCCTAAAGGTCGATTATTTAATTTATCCGTGCCCGAACACGCCGCTATGCGCAGTTATGTGAAGGAATCCCTGGAGAAGGGACATATTCGCCCATCGTCATCACCACTGGGAGCAGGGTTCTTCTTTGTAGCCAAGAAGGATGGTTCGCTGAGACCGTGTATTGATTACCGCCTTCTTAATAAGATCACTGTTAAATTTCAGTATCCTTTGCCATTGTTATCTGACTTGTTTGCTCGGATTAAGGGGGCTAGTTGGTTCACTAAGATAGATCTTCGTGGTGCGTATAATCTGGTGAGAATCAGGCAAGGAGATGAATGGAAAACTGCATTCAATACGCCCGAGGGTCATTTTGAGTATCTAGTGATGCCGTTCGGACTTGCCAATGCTCCATCTGTGTTTCAGTCTTTTATGCATGACATCTTCCGTGAGTATCTGGATAAATTCCTGATTGTTTACTTGGATGACATTTTGATCTTCTCAGATGATTGGGAGTCTCATGTGAAGCAGGTCAGAATGGTTTTTCAGGTCCTGCGTGCTAACTCTTTGTTTGTGAAGGGATCAAAGTGTCTCTTCGGTGTGCAGAAAGTTTCATTTTTGGGGTTCATCTTTACCCCTTCTACTATCGAGATGGATCCAGTTAAGGTCCAAGCCATCCAGGATTGGATTCAGCCGACATCTCTGAAAAGTCTGCAAAAGTTCCTGGGCTTTGCTAATTTTTATCGTCGCTTCATCTGTAATTTTTCTAGCATTGCCAAACCATTGACCGATTTGACCAAGAAGGGTGCTGATTTGGTTAATTGGTCTTCTGCTGCTGTGGAAGCTTTTCAGGAGTTGAAGCGTCGTTTTTGTTCTGCCCCTGTGTTGTGTCAGCCAGATGTTTCTCTTCCGTTCCAGGTCGAGGTTGATGCTTCTGAGATTGGAGCAGGGGCGGTTTTGTCACAGAGAGGTTCTGATTGCTCAGTGATGAAACCATGTGCTTTCTTTTCCAGGAAGTTTTCGCCCGCTGAGCGTAATTATGATGTGGGCAATCGAGAGTTGCTGGCCATGAAGTGGGCATTCGAGGAGTGGCGTCATTGGCTTGAAGGAGCTAAGCATCGCGTGGTGGTATTGACTGATCATAAGAACTTGACTTATCTCGAGTCTGCCAAGCGCTTGAATCCTAGACAGGCCCGTTGGTCGTTATTTTTTGCCCGCTTCGACTTTGTGATTTCGTACCTTCCGGGCTCTAAAAATGTGAAGGCGGATGCTCTGTCTAGGAGTTTTGTGCCCGACTCTCCGGGTTTATCTGAGCCAGCGGGTATCCTCAAGGAAGGAGTCATTGTGTCTGCCATCTCCCCTGATTTGCGGCGGGTGCTGCAAAAATTTCAGGCGAATAAACCTGATCGTTGTCCAGCAGAGAAACTGTTCGTCCCTGATAGGTGGACTAATAAACTTATCTCTGAACTTCATTGTTCGGTGTTGGCTGGTCATCCTGGAATCTTTGGTACCAGAGAGTTAGTGGCTAGATCCTTCTGGTGGCCATCTCTGTCACGGGATGTACGTACTTTTGTGCAGTCCTGTGGGATTTGTGCTAGGGCTAAGCCCTGCTGTTCTCGTGCCAGTGGGTTGCTTTTGCCCTTGCCGGTCCCAAAGAGGCCTTGGACACATATTTCGATGGATTTCATTTCTGACCTTCCCGTTTCTCAAAAGATGTCAGTCATTTGGGTGGTCTGTGATCGCTTTTCTAAAATGGTCCATCTGGTGCCCTTGGCTAAATTGCCTTCCTCCTCTGATTTGGTACCTTTGTTCTTTCAGCATGTGGTTCGGTTGCATGGCATTCCTGAGAATATTGTTTCTGATAGAGGTTCCCAGTTTGTTTCAAGGTTCTGGCGAGCCTTTTGTGGTAGGATGGGCATTGACCTATCCTTTTCCTCGGCTTTCCATCCTCAGACTAATGGCCAGACCGAACGAACCAATCAGACCTTGGAAACATATCTGAGATGTTTTGTTTCTGCAGACCAGGATGATTGGGTGTCCTTTTTGCCGTTGGCTGAGTTCGCCCTTAATAATCGGGCCAGCTCGGCTACCTTGGTTTCTCCATTTTTTTGCAATTCTGGGTTCCATCCTCGTTTCTCTTCAGGACAGGTTGAGTCTTCGGACTGTCCTGGTGTGGATTCTGTGG
This sequence comes from Ranitomeya imitator, assembly GCF_032444005.1. Lineage (NCBI taxonomy): Eukaryota > Metazoa > Chordata > Amphibia > Anura > Dendrobatidae > Ranitomeya > Ranitomeya imitator. Next base: position 228,211,530 of record NC_091282.1, read on the forward strand.
TGGATAGGTTGCAGCAGATCTGGACTCAGGTAGTGGACAATTTGATCTTGTCCCAGGAGAAAGCTCAACTTTTCGCTAATCGCAGACGCCGTGTGGGTCCCCGACTTTGTGTTGGGGATCTGGTTTGGTTATCTTCTCGTCATATTCCTATGAAGGTTTCCTCTCCTAAATTTAAACCTCGTTTTATTGGTCCGTATAGGATTTCTGAGGTTCTCAATCCTGTGTCTTTTCGTTTGACCCTCCCAGACTCCTTTTCCATACATAATGTATTCCATAGGTCGTTGTTGCGGAGATACGTGGCACCTATGGTTCCATCTGTTGAGCCTCCTGCCCCGGTTTTGGTGGAGGGGGAATTGGAGTATATTGTGGAGAAGATTTTGGATTCTCGTGTTTCTAGACGGAAACTCCAGTATCTGGTTAAATGGAAGGGTTATGCTCAGGAAGATAATTCCTGGGTTTTTGCCTCTGATGTTCATGCTTCCGATCTTGTTCGTGCCTTTCATGCGGCTCATCCTGGTCGGCCTGGGGGCTCTGGTGAGGGTTCGGTGACCCCTCCTCAAGGGGGGGGTACTGTTGTGAATTCTGTGGCTGAATTCACTCCTGTGGTCACAAGTGGTACTGCAGCTTTTGAGCTTCCTCCCTCAGGTGTTCTGGTGAGCTCGTTAACTGCTTCATTACTTAACTCCGCCTGATGCTGCTATCCTTGCTCCTTGTCAATGTTTCAGTGTTGGATCTGAGCTTCTCCTGATTGTTCCTGTGACCTGCTGCTCTGTATAGCTAAGTGCTTTTTGCTTTTTTGTTGCTTTTTTTCTGTCCAGCTTGTCTTTTGTTTTGCTGCAAGCTCTGAGACGCAAAGGGTGTACCGTCGTGCCGTTAGTTCGGCACGGTGGTTTTTTTTTGCCCCCTTTGCGTGGTTTTGCTTTAGGGTTTTTTGTAGACTGCAAAGTTCGCTTTACTGTCCTCGCTCTGTCCTAGAATATCGGGCCCCACTTTGCTGAATCTATTTCATCCCTACGTTTTGTCTTTTCATCTTACTCACAGTCATTATATGTGGGGGGCTGCCTTTTCCTTTGGGGAATTTCTCTGGGGCAAGTCAGGCCTATTTTTCTATCTTCAGGCTAGCTAGTTTCTTAGGCTGTGCCGAGTTGCCTAGGTAGTTGTTAGGCGCAATCCACAGCCGCTTTTAGTTGTGTTTAGGATAGGATTAGGTGTGCAGTCTACAGAGTTTCCACGTCTCAGAGCTCGTTCTTGTATTTTTTGGTATTTGTCCGATCACTGTGTGCGCTCTGATCGCTAAGAACACTGTGTTTCTGGATTGCCTTCATAACACCTGTCATTAGCAAACATAACAGTACAAGGAGCCAAACTAATGATTCTCAATAGAGGGAAAGAAAAAGTTCTGACATCATTTTTTTTTTTTTTTTTTTTTCTGCTCTGTGTTCACTTTTTTTTTTTCCCCTAGACATTTGGGTGATTCTGGACACAGGTGTGGACATGGATATTCAGGGTCTGTGCTCTTCAATGGATAATCTCGTTATAAATGTACAAAAAATTCAAGATACTATTGATCAGAAATCTATGTTAGAACCAAGAATTCCTATTCCTGATTTGTTTTTTGGAGATAGAACTAAGTTTCTAAGTTTCAAAAATAATTGTAAGCTATTTCTGGCCTTGAAACCTCATTCTTCTGGTAATCCTATTCAACAGGTTTTGATTATTATTTCTTTTTTGCGCAGCGACCCTCAAGACTGGGCATTTTCTCTTGCGCCAGGAGACCCTGCATTGAGTAGTGTCGATGCGTTTTTCCTGGCGCTCGGATTGCTGTACGATGAGCCTAATTCAGTGGATCAGGCTGAGAAAAATTTGCTGGCTTTGTGCCAGGGTCAGGATAATATAGAAGTATATTGTCAGAAATTTAGGAAATGGTCAGTACTCACTCAGTGGAATGAATCTGCGCTGGCAGTTTTGTTCAGAAAGGGTCTCTCTGAGGCTCTTAAGGATGTCATGGTGGGATTTCCTATGCCTGCTGGTTTGAATGAGTCTTTGTCTTTGGCCATTCAGATCGGTCGACGCTTGCGCGAGCGTAAATCTGTGCACCATTTGGCGGTACTGCCTGAGGTTAAACCTGAGCCTATGCAGTGCGATAGGACTATGACTAGAGTTGAACGGCAGGAATACAGACGTCTGAATGGTCTGTGTTTCTACTGTGGTGATTCCACTCATGCTATTTCTGATTGTCCTAAGCGCACTAAGCGGTCCGCTAGGTCTGCCGTCATTGATACTGTACAGTCCAAATTCCTTCTGTCCATTACCTTGATATGCTCTTTGTCGTCGTTTTCTGTCATGGCGTTTGTGGATTCGGGCGCTGCCCTGAATCTGATGGATTTGGATTATGCTAAACGTTGTGGGTTTTTCTTGGAGCCTTTGCGGTGTCCTATTCCATTGAGAGGAATTGATGCTACACCTTTGGCCAAGAATAAACCTCAATACTGGGCCCAGCTGACCATGTGCATGGCTCCTGCACATCAGGAAGTTATTCGCTTTCTGGTGTTGCATAATCTGCATGATGTGGTCGTGTTGGGGTTGCCATGGCTACAAACCCATAATCCAGTATTGGATTGGAATTCCATGTCGGTATCCAGCTGGGGTTGTCAGGGGGTACATGGTGATGTTCCATTTTTGTCGATTTCGTCATCCACCCCTTCTGAGGTCCCAGAGTTCTTGTCTGATTATCAGGATGTATTTGAAGAGCCCAAGTCCGATGCTCTACCTCCGCATAGGGATTGTGATTGTGCTATCAATTTGATTCCTGGTAGTAAATTCCCTAAAGGTCGATTATTTAATTTATCCGTGCCCGAACACGCCGCTATGCGCAGTTATGTGAAGGAATCCCTGGAGAAGGGACATATTCGCCCATCGTCATCACCACTGGGAGCAGGGTTCTTCTTTGTAGCCAAGAAGGATGGTTCGCTGAGACCGTGTATTGATTACCGCCTTCTTAATAAGATCACTGTTAAATTTCAGTATCCTTTGCCATTGTTATCTGACTTGTTTGCTCGGATTAAGGGGGCTAGTTGGTTCACTAAGATAGATCTTCGTGGTGCGTATAATCTGGTGAGAATCAGGCAAGGAGATGAATGGAAAACTGCATTCAATACGCCCGAGGGTCATTTTGAGTATCTAGTGATGCCGTTCGGACTTGCCAATGCTCCATCTGTGTTTCAGTCTTTTATGCATGACATCTTCCGTGAGTATCTGGATAAATTCCTGATTGTTTACTTGGATGACATTTTGATCTTCTCAGATGATTGGGAGTCTCATGTGAAGCAGGTCAGAATGGTTTTTCAGGTCCTGCGTGCTAACTCTTTGTTTGTGAAGGGATCAAAGTGTCTCTTCAGTGTGCAGAAAGTTTCATTTTTGGGGTTCATCTTTACCCCTTCTACTATCGAGATGGATCCAGTTAAGGTCCAAGCCATCCAGGATTGGATTCAGCCGACATCTCTGAAAAGTCTGCAAAAGTTCCTGGGCTTTGCTAATTTTTATCGTCGCTTCATCTGTAATTTTTCTAGCATTGCCAAACCATTGACCGATTTGACCAAGAAGGGTGCTGATTTGGTTAATTGGTCTTCTGCTGCTGTGGAAGCTTTTCAGGAGTTGAAGCGTCGTTTTTGTTCTGCCCCTGTGTTGTGTCAGCCAGATGTTTCTCTTCCGTTCCAGGTCAAGGTTGATGCTTCTGAGATTGGAGCAGGGGCGGTTTTGTCACAGAGAGGTTCTGATTGCTCAGTGATGAAACCATGTGCTTTCTTTTCCAGGAAGTTTTCGCCCGCTGAGCGTAATTATGATGTGGGCAATCGAGAGTTGCTGGCCATGAAGTGGGCATTCGAGGATTGGCGTCATTGGCTTGAAGGAGCTAAGCATCGCGTGGTGGTATTGACTGATCATAAGAACTTGACTTATCTCGAGTCTGCCAAGCGCTTAAATCCTAGACAGGCCCGTTGGTCGTTATTTTTTGCCCGCTTCGACTTTGTGATTTCGTACCTTCCGGGCTCTAAAAATGTGAAGGCGGATGCTCTGTCTAGGAGTTTTGTGCCCGACTCTCCGGGTTTATCTGAGCCAGCGGGTATCCTCAAGGAAGGAGTCATTGTGTCTGCCATCTCCCCTGATTTGCGGCGGGTGCTGCAAAAATTTCAGGCGAATAAACCTGATCGTTGTCCAGCAGAGAAACTGTTCGTCCCTGATAGGTGGACTAATAAACTTATCTCTGAACTTCATTGTTCGGTGTTGGCTGGTCATCCTGGAATCTTTGGTACCAGAGAGTTAGTGGCTAGATCCTTCTGGTGGCCATCTCTGTCACGGGATGTACGTACTTTTGTGCAGTCCTGTGGGATTTGTGCTAGGGCTAAGCCCTGCTGTTCTCGTGCCAGTGGGTTGCTTTTGCCCTTGCCGGTCCCAAAGAGGCCTTGGACACATATTTCGATGGATTTCATTTCTGACCTTCCCGTTTCTCAAAAGATGTCAGTCATTTGGGTGGTCTGTGATCGCTTTTCTAAAATGGTCCATCTGGTGCCCTTGGCTAAATTGCCTTCCTCCTCTGATTTGGTACCTTTGTTCTTTCAGCATGTGGTTCGGTTGCATGGCATTCCTGAGAATATTGTTTCTGATAGAGGTTCCCAGTTTGTTTCAAGGTTCTGGCGAGCCTTTTGTGGTAGGATGGGCATTGACCTATCCTTTTCCTCGGCTTTCCATCCTCAGACTAATGGCCAGACCGAACGAACCAATCAGACCTTGGAAACATATCTGAGATGTTTTGTTTCTGCAGACCAGGATGATTGGGTGTCCTTTTTGCCGTTGGCTGAGTTCGCCCTTAATAATCGGGCCAGCTCGGCTACCTTGGTTTCTCCATTTTTTTGCAATTCTGGGTTCCATCCTCGTTTCTCTTCAGGACAGGTTGAGTCTTCAGACTGTCCTCGTGTGGATTCTGTGGTGGATAGGTTGCAGCAGATCTGGACTCAGGTAGTGGACAATTTGATCTTGTCCCAGGAGAAAGCTCAACTTTTCGCTAATCGCAGACGCCGTGTGGGTCCCCGACTTCGTGTTGGGGATCTGGTTTGGTTATCTTTTCGTCATATTCCTATGAAGGTTTCCTCTCCTAAATTTAAACCTCGTTTTATTGGTCCGTATAGGATTTCTGAGGTTCTCAATCCTGTGACTTTTCGTTTGACCCTCCCAGACTCCTTTTCCATACATAATGTATTCCATAGGTCGTTGTTGCGGAGATACGTGGCACCTATGGTTCCATCTGTTGAGCCTCCTGCCCCGGTTTTGGTGGAGGGGGAATTGGAGTATATTGTGGAGAAGATTTTGGATTCTCGTGTTTCTAGACGGAAACTCCAGTATCTGGTTAAATGGAAGGGTTATGCTCAGGAAGATAATTCCTGGGTTTTTGCCTCTGATGTTCATGCTTCCGATCTTGTTCATGCCTTTCATGCGGCTCATCCTGGTCGGCCTGGGGGCTCTGGTGAGGGTTCGGTGACCCCTCCTCAAGGGGGGGTACTGTTGTGAATTCTGTGGTTGAATTCACTCCTGTGGTCACAAGTGGTACTGCAGCTTCTGAGCTTCCTCCCTCAGGTGTTCTGGTGAGCTCGTTAACTGCTTCATTACTTAACTCCGCCTGATGCTGCTATCCTTGCTCCTTGTCAATGTTTCAGTGTTGAATCTGAGCTTCTCCTGATTGTTCCTGTGACCTGCTGCTCTGTATAGCTAAGTGCTTTTTGCTTTTTTGTTGCTTTTTTCTGTCCAGCTTGTCTTTTGTTTTGCTGCAAGCTCTGAGACGCAAAGGGTGTACCGCCGTGCCGTTAGTTCGGCACGGTGGGTTTTTTTTGCCCCCTTTGCGTGGTTTTGCTTTAGGGTTTTTTGTAGACTGCAAAGTTCGCTTTACTGTCCTCGCTCTGTCCTAGAATATCGGGCCCCACTTTGCTGAATCTATTTCATCCCTACGTTTTGTCTTTTCATCTTACTCACAGTCATTATATGTGGGGGGCTGCCTTTTCCTTTGGGGAATTTCTCTGGGGCAAGTCAGACCTATTTTTCTATCTTCAGGCTAGCTAGTTTCTTAGGCTGTGCCGAGTTGCCTAGGTAGTTGTTAGGCGCAATCCACAGCCGCTTTTAGTTGTGTTTAGGATAGGATTAGGTGTGCAGTCTACAGAGTTTCCACGTCTCAGAGCTCGTTCTTGTATTTTTTGGTATTTGTCCGATCACTGTGTGCGCTCTGATCGCTAAGCACACTGTGTTTCTGGATTGCCTTCATAACACCTGTCATTAGCAAACATAACAGAAAGGGGCCTTGATGAGTAACGGTCAATGCATTGATTGGTAATGGAATTGCCATTATGTGAACATTTATCTTTATCCTGGTTTGTTATCATTTGGTTGCTCGCGATCTATTCAGCTTTTATTTTCACTGTTTCACTATCGCAGAAATGTGATTGCGTATTCTTTGCAGATTTTCTCTGATTTTACATTTAGCATTCCCTAGTTTACAACTTGATCCATGGTCACCAAGGTAAGGATTTACATCTTTTTTATCTGCAGTAAGATAAGCAATCTCCCTGATTTCTGCTAGCTGGTTGTTGTGTTCCGTGGTTACTTATTAATATGAATGCGATGTGAATGGTACTTTTGAACCTCTAGACTTTGGTGTTTTGGTTGATTTCTCACACTAAATGCAATATTCCACTCATTCATACATGGAAATCAACGTTTTGTAACCTCCAGATTTCTACACTTGTTTTTTTGTATACATGCTAAGATAACACAAAAGAACTGATTAACCCTTTACTTTATAAGTACAATTCACTCTATCGTGATATCTACCTTCCGAGCCACTATAGCTAATTGCACAATAATTCTGCTTAACGAGGCAGGAATAAAGCCTTTTTTATGTCTCTTACGGGATGAGTTCTCCTAACCATCTTTCTAGATCAAAAGGAAGGTCGTAGCGTGCTTCAAGGGAGAGAAAAAACATTTCTTAATCCCTTCATAAGAAATATTTCACATCTACAAATGATGAAAAGCGCATTAATCAGCAGAATCTCTATGAATAACATTACCTAAGCAAATTCTCATGAAGTCTGTTTTAATCCTCAAAGGTGTTTAAGGTTTCCTTGTGAAAAAACATCAGGAGTTTCCTTCGTTTTGTATCAATTTATAATTTTTTTTAAAAATGTCTGCAATTTTTTTGTGTCTTCTAGGAATGGTTATCTGAAAATACCATAAAATGTCAGACACTGTGACCGACAGTTGTTATCACACTCCGATACTTTAATTTACAGCCAGCTTTGTAGCGCAGTGTACATACTACTGTCCGTCAAAGTGCCGGGGCATGCTAACACCTACTGACCACATGGCTGTGAATAGTGACTGTAGTCATGCCGCTATGCTGGTATGACTGAAAGCTGGCAGCAGTTCCCAGAAGAAACAAGGTACGTGCACGCGATCAGGAATTGCTGCGGTTTTGATGCCGCGCATTTATGCAGCATACAAAATGCAGTGGCCAAATGTTGCAGCATAGTGGATGGGATATCTAGAAATCCCATGTCCACTGTGTGTCTATGTACACCTGCAGATCACCTGCGGAAACTGACATGCGGTGCGGGTTTACGAGCCACAGCATGTCTATTTATCTTGCATTGACGCTAGTCTCCGCAACAGAAATTTCAACACTAGAATGTGTTTGTAAATTAAAGTATCGGAGTGTGATAACAACTGTCGGTCACAGTGTCCTGCCTGAGAGGAAATCCATCTCAGGATACGGTACCATAGTTATAGATACCCGGGTATCTCTGCTCAGAGTGTTAAATTGTTACTTTAGAGGTGTATCTTATATTAGAGTTGTGTAAGTTATACTCAATGTGCCATTCCAGGGGCTCCCTTAATAAAACTACATTCAATTTACACTTGTTCCTATTTTTAGTTGCCTGTTAGGTAAATTTCTTACTAGTCTGTTGTAGTACACAGTTCTCAGGAGACCTTTGAGTGGCACAGTGATTTCAGCTGCTGCTGAATTAGTGTATCTTTGGGGTGCATCTGCCTTAATATTCTCCATATTACCTTGATTAATTTGCCTTTGAGTAAATACCGTTGGAGATTTCTGCCTTGGTCTTGGTTTGTGACATACTGGATCTTATTCGGACCTCTGGTCATTACATTAATAAGTGCCCTATCACTGAAAATGAGGAAATTAACTTTAAGGGTACATTCCCGTGATCAGGAAGTAGCTTTGGATACAGAGTATCTGTGCTGCGTCCAAAACGCTACGTTCTAATCACGCAGGTAAATCCGCATGTGATCACTGATTTACCTGCCCCCTTCTCATGCGCCTCACGAGCGACCACTGGCCCCATCCCCACAGGAATTATCAGTTGGTACCGATGCTGCAGCTCCGATGGCAGGTACACCTTACGATACAAAAGACCTTGCTCCACACACAATTTATCCCATTGTCGAAGGAGTTTCATTCCTTCCATGGACAACTGAGCCTTGTCCTCTGCACTGGGCCAGGCCTTGTTTTGTACCCAACGGCGCACAAGTGCAATGTCCGGACTCTCATCCTGGACTCTTGTCCAATCTGAGGGTGTTTTACCCAGGACACAGGGCATCCCGGTGGCCACCCCACTTGAGTGTACCACACTTTGGAAGATAGGTATCTGCCCCAAAGCTGGAGTTTCAGTATCCTCAAGTTGTTCGTCAACATCTTCCCCGGATGACCCAAGGGGCACCCTTGACAATGCATCTGCATTGCCGTTCTCTCGACCAGAGCGAAATTTAATGCGGTAATTGAACTTGGCCAGTCTGGCGACCCACCGCTGCTCCAACGCCCCCAGTTTTGCATTCTCTAAGTGAGCTAGCGGGTTGTTATCTGTCATGACTAGCACCTCAGCCCCTGTTAGATACTCGGCGAAGCGTTCTGTCATTGCCCACACCAGGGCCAGCAATTCCAGCCGGAATGAGCTGTAGTTAGCCGGATTTCGCTCGGAGTCTCTTAAAGATCTGCTGCCATAAGAAATCACTCGTTCTCGGCCGTCCTGCACCTGTGCTAGTACTGCCCCCAACCCATGAAGACTACCATTGGTATACAACAAAAAAGGGGTGTCAAACCGGGCGTAGGCCAGCAATGGGGCACTCGTTAGGGCGGTTTTCACTCCATCAAATGCCTTTTTCTGTAGGGGCCCCCATGGAATGGGGCGATTTCGAGGACCCAGCGCTGTCCCTCTCAAAAGTTCATTCAAGGGACTCACCACTTGTGAGAATTTAGGCACAAACCGCCGATAGTATCCTGCTAGGCCCAGGAAGGCCCGCACTTCTCGCAGGTCACAAGGAGGTGGCCACTCTTGTACCGCCTTAATCTTACTGGCTACAGATAGTACCCCGTCCGGGGTCACCAGATGCCCCAAATATTCAATCTGGTTTCGTAACAGTTGACATTTTTTTGGCTTTATTTTCAGGCCGTAGCTCTTGAGCCGCCGGAGAACTTGACGCAGCTTCTCCAGATGATCTTCAAATGAGGTTCCGAACACCACAATGTCGTCTAGATATATCAGGACTGATTCAAAATTTAGATCTCCCAAGCAATGTTCCATCAGGCGTTGGAAGGTTCCTGGGGTGGTAGCGAGGCCAAAGGGCATCCGGTTGAACTCAAAGAGCCCCATTGGCAAGACAAACGCCGTCTTGGCCCGATCTTTTTCAGCCATTGGGACCTGCCAGTACCCGCTTGCCAAATCCAACATTGAGAAATACTTGGCCCGACCCAGGGCCGACAGGGATTCTTCAATACGGGGTAAAGGATATGCGTCCCGTACGGTGTGGGCATTCAATTTCCGATAGTCCACAAAAAATCGGAGTGTCCCATCCTTCTTGCGGACCAAGACTACAGGGGCCGCCCAGGGACTCCGGCTCTCTCGGATCACTTGGTTGTCCAGCATACTGGCCACCATGCTCTTCACCTCTTGATAGAGCGCCGGAGGAATTTGACGATATCTTTCTCTAATGGGTGGAGTATCCCCCGTTGGAATCTCATGCTCAATCGTCTGGGTACACCCGAAGTCCTCTCCATGTCGGGAAAATGTCTCTTGATGTTCCCACAAAACTCTCTCCAACTGCTCCAACTGCACGGGGGTCAGCTTCTCCCGATCCACTCCCATCTGCTCCATGATCACATCAACATTCCATTCCTCCGTAGGAGGTTCAGTCCGGCCTACCTCGACCGCGAATGTCCAGGATGACTGTTGGTCTGGTCGCAATTCGAACCCTGCATTTTCCGGCACCTTCTCTGCCGGCACGAACAGTTCAGCCAGTATGGTCCCAGCGGGAATTGCAACAGCTTCATCTAAAACATTGATGCATCGGACCGGCACTCGTCCATTCTTCACAATCGCCAAAGACCGGGCCACATGTACCTTGGCAAATGAGGAACCCTCTCGGGCGGGCTGAAGTAGCACTTCAAGCCCATTCAATCTCTGTGCAGCTCCCACAGGCAGCATTAAGAGTTCCTCTTGTCTGGGTCCCAGCAGGATCGGGGCCCTCGAAGTCACTCGGACCCGGCCCACCCGGCCACCTGGGACCGCACTTTTCAGCAAGTCGCAACTCAGCACTAGACGGTGTAGAATTCTCTGTGTGGGTCGGTGTCTTGTTGCACGGGCCCAGTATCGGGGTCCTTCACTGGCATACATCTGGTGATTCAAATCTCGCAGCACGTTCATTCCGAGCGTCACTTCCATCCCTCTTCTAGGGGGGTGATCCACCAGTACTACCCCTTTCTGCCCCAGCTCTTGACCAAACATTTTTAGTTGCATCCACACGATCCCTTTGACTGACAATTGACCATTATTTGCGGCGGTCAGTTGTATCACTCGGCCATCCTCTGGAATCACTAGTCGACTGAAGTATCTCTCATATACTTCTAGAGGCATTATAGTACATTCGGATCCCGTGTCAACCAAGCACCTCATCTTCCGCCCTTCAAACTCTGCTTCTATCACTGGACTACATGCAAACAAATCTTGTTCATTCCGTCGAGGGCTTTGTGTGGGTGGGGCCGCTGCTGCTTGCCCTCTCATGGCAGCGGCCGGAAGTTTAAAGCCGGCGACGGGGTTTCTGGGGCTGTAAGCGCCCGGCAGTAACGCGAGATGTGTCCCTGGTGGCCACACTTCCAGCAGGTGATTGTTCCTCATGGGCGAGGGCTTGACTCATTCTGATAGGACGACCTGGCCATTTGCGGGGTCACCGTTCCAGGGGGTGGGGCAGGAGGTTCCCGTGAGGTGGTAGAGGCGGGATCAACTGTCAGTTGAGACAATTTCAGCTTCAACTCCTTCACCTCAGCACGCAAAGCTTGTACCACGCTTACAAGCCCCTCTCCCCCCGACCCTGATGACACACCTTCCTCCAGCTGGGCACTGTTCACTGACCCCTCGGGAACATAGGCTGATTTCTCTTCCCTTTCCACTGCAGCTCGGTAAATCTGCCAGAAAGATAACTCTGGTGCAACCCGGGCCATTTCCAACAGCTTGTCCCGGAGAAGTCTATGGGCTAAACCGGTGATGAATTGGTCCCGGAGCAAGCGGTCTACCTCCCGGAACGCCCCCATGGCCCCCGGGTCTAGTCGCTGCATCTCATTCAACATCTCTTGTAAAATATTAGAGTACTGCATCAGGGACTCACACTCTCTCTGGGGACGATTAAAGAATAGGGACCGAAGCTGGGCCACACGCGCTCGGCCCCCCAAACTCCCCTCTAACAGTTCCAAAATCTTTTCTAATGTATCCCTCTCTGATTCTGGGCGCACCATCACCATACGCCTAATATCACCCTCCAGTGCATTTAATGCCAGCTCAGCGCGTAACGCGGGGGTCAAATTACACATGCGCAGAATACTCCGGATTCTCTCAGCCCAATCTTGCAACGCCATATTGCGCCCATCGTATTTCGGCATGTGCTGAAGTAAAGCTCCTACAGGCACATACCCTCCCGGAGTCGCAGCGGCTGCCAGGGGAACCCCAACCCCCGAGGAGGATGCGGATACAGCGGGGTCATTTCCACCCTCGCCCTCGTCCATGACAAACACTGGATCCTGCCGACTACGCCAAAAATGTAATGACCAGAGGTCCGAATAAGATCCAGTGAGTCACAAACCAAGACCAAGGCAGAAATCTCCAACGGTATTTACTCAAAGGCAAATTAATCAAGGTAATATAGAGAATATTAAGGCAGATGCACCCCAAAGATACACTAATTCAGCAGCAGCTGAAATCACTGTGCCACTCAAAGGTCTCCTGAGAACTGTGTACTACAACAGACTAGTAAGAAATTTACCTAACAGGCAACTAAAAATAGGAACAAGTGTAAATTGAATGTAGTGTTATTAAGGGAGCCCCTGGTATGACTGAAAGCTGGCAGCAGTTCCCAGAAGAAACAAGGTACGTGCACGCGATCAGGAATTGCTGCGGTTTTGATGCCGCGCATTTATGCAGCATACAAAATGCAGTGGCCAAATGTTGCAGCATAGTGGATGGGATATCTAGAAATCCCATGTCCACTGTGTGTCTATGTACACCTGCAGATCACCTGCGGAAACTGACATGCGGTGCGGGTTTACGAGCCACAGCATGTCTATTTATCTTGCATTGACGCTAGTCTCCGCAACAGAAATTTCAACACTAGAATGTGTTTGTATGCGGTAAGTCCACACGGTTCAGTGATCACATGCGGATTTACCTGCGTGATTAGAACGTAGCGTTTTGGACGCAGCACAGATACTCTGTATCCAAAGCTACTTCCTGATCACGGGAATGTACCCTTAAAGTTAATTTCCTCATTTTCAGTGATGGGGCACTTATTAATGTAATGACCAGAGGTCCGAATAAGATCCAGTGAGTCACAAACCAAGACCAAGGCAGAAATCTCCAACGGTATTTACTCAAAGGCAAATTAATCAAGGTAATATGGAGAATATTAAGGCAGATGCACCCCAAAGATACACTAATTCAGCAGCAGCTGAAATCACTGTGCCACTCCAAGGTCTCCTGAGAACTGTATACTACAACAGACTAGTAAGAAATTTACCTAACAGGCAACTAAAAATAGGAACAAGTGTAAATTGAATGTAGTGTTATTAAGGGAGCCCCTGGAATGGCACATTGAGTATAACTTACACAACTCTAATATAAGATACACCTCTAAAGTAACAATTTAACACTCTGAGCAGAGATACCCGGGTATCTATAACTATGGTACCGTATCCTGAGATGGATTTCCTCTCAGGCAGGAATCCGCAGAGGCTGTAGCCAGTTCATATCTTCAGCGCCAATAAGTTACAGCAAGCTCCTCTTGTCTTGTCGGCCGATGCCGAGCCCAAATGCCGGGGACTTAGTTAGTGGTCTCACGATGTAGTCTCTGCTTCTGTAGCTCCTAGGAATGGTTCCACGACAATCCGTCCGTCTCTGTATCAGCAGTCTGTCCAGACTTGTTTCTCCACTCAATGCACAGGGAATCCACAGACTTCCAAATTCGTACTGGGTTCTTAGCAAAGTCTCCGTCTTTTCTTAGATAAAGGGTTAGCTCCTCTCCAGGAAACGTTAGCAACACAAGTCTCTCACAGAGTTAAACAAAAGGTTAGCTCTTCTCCAGGGGAACGTTAGCAACAAAAAGTCTCTCAAAAGCTTCTTTTCCTCCAAAAACACTTGCAGTAAATCCACACAGTCTCTTTTTAAGATCTCACAGCAGCTTCTCCTTTTCTTCCCGCCTTTTCTCTCTCAGCTCTCACTTCCTACTTTCACTTTACACTCGAGACACTAGACCCCACCCCGCAGCACACATTGTCTCTGGGAGGTCTGTCCTCTGCTGCAACAGGCAAAAACCACAGGGTCCTAGTGCCCTCTCAGTGGGACTACAGTTCACCCTCTTACATTAACACCATGTCTGCAGGTTAATAGCGTTATCTGACGTAGCAGGTTCCTTTTAAATAATGTTGCTACAAATGTTATTTTATGTTATAGTGATTTTTTTTACTGAATGTATTTTAATTTTTTCCCAAACTTAACAATAGTATTATTTCTAAGAAGCTGTCTAGTTCATAACAGAAAGATCCGTTGACTATTATTTTGCTCCAGGCAATGTATCATTAATAAGCATGTTGGTATCAAGAGAGCAAATGTATCTCATTCTCCACACTTTAATTGGTTTTAAAGTTCATAACAAAAAAAAAAAGCATGAACAAGCAAGGTACCTAGTGAAAGGTACCTTTAAGAGGACTTGTCAAAAGATTTCACAATATAACCTGTGTATGGTTTTAAAGGGAACCTGTCACCCCGAAAATCGATGGTGAGGTAAGCCCACCGGCATCAGGGGCTTATCTACAGCATTCTGTAATGTTGTAGATAAGTCCCCGATGTTACCTGAAAAAGGAGAAAAAGACGTTAGATTATACTCACCCAGGGGCGGTCCCGCTGCTGGTCAGGTCGGATGGGCGTCTCAGGTCCGCTGCGGCGCCTCCCATCTTCATTACAAGACGTCCTCTTCTGATCTTCAGCCACGGCTCCGGCGCAGGCGTACTTTGCTCTGCCCTCTTGAGGGCAGAGGATAGTACTGCAGTGCGCAGGCGCCGGAAAGGTCAGAGGCCCGGCGCCTGCGCACTGCAGTACTTTGTCTGCCCTCAACAGGGCAGACAAAGTACGCCTGCGCCGGAGCCGTGGCTGAAGATCAGAAGAGGACGTCTTGTAATGAAAATGGGAGGCGCCGCAGCGGACCGGAGACGCCCATCCGACCTGACCAGCAGCGGGACCTCCCCTGGGTGAGTATAATATAACGTCTTTTTCTCCTTTTTCAGGTAACATCGGGGGCTTATCTACAGCATTACATAATGCTGCAGATAAGCCCCTGATGCCTGTGGGCTTACCTCACCCGCGATTTTCGGGGTGACAGGTTCCCTTTAAAATATTTTAGACCTGGAAAGGATGCTGTACTTAGATGTCATAATGGCTGTACAATCCTTTGTAAAAGTTTGCTTCAATCTCTTTTCACCTAGCTTGATAGACAGGCTCTCACTATCGCTCTTTTCTGCTGCTGCGATCTCACACTGCTCTGTACAAGCTGCAACTGTCCCGTTTTTGGGGCAAAGATTCTCATCAAGCCTAATATGTGCATGCAGGTTGCATTATAAAATCCGCTGACAGATCAGAATTAAGAAGAAACATAATGAAAAGGTACACAGGGTTACATTTTGACCTTTTAGACCATGTGTAACATGACAATATAATGTTTTTGTTACTATAACATTGCATATTTCAAAGCGTCCAACAGCGTCCAGTTCAACTTTCTCTGCCTTTACACCTCCTGTACAAGAAAACCTCAATTGCTATTAAAGAGAAAGGGAAGAGATGGTATATGGAGAGAGAGAGAGAGAGGAGAGAAAAGAGAGAAAGAGGAGAGCAAGGTTGAGGAAAAAGAGAATGTACATTTACAGAAACCATGGAGAAGAAAGATAGATCCAAAATATATTGTTTTGAAAGTGTAATGAAACAGGCTGTCACAGTCAAGCTTTTTACTGGTCTTTTTTACTGGTTTTAACAGTCTCAAAGTCTACGAGTAGTTTGTCAGCGGTTTTGAGATTTGGAGGAGTATTTGAGAATTTCCACTTATTTCATTTTCCACTGTAAAACCTCAACAAAAATCTAATGGTATATGCACACAGTTTTGTTTAGAGCAGATCCATATAAAAAAAAAAATCTGAAAAATTGCTCAAAAAAATGTTTGAAAGGTTATGTGCACAGAGATTTTTTTATACGAGGCATTCAAGAAATGTTGAGTTTTCTAGTGGAAACTGCTTCAGAGAATGTTCCTTCGTTCAAGAGTTTTGAACGACATTTTTCATTACTAAAGTGGTTTTGAAGAGTTTACTCTAACCAAGGCTGACAGAGGTAGTTTTTCCCATATTCACACTTTGTTCCTCTTTTTAATAACTAGTGGACTTAGATTTAATGGATTAAACCCCTGTGGTGTATTAATAATGTAAATCCCCCGAGACTTAAATTTCTGAAGTAATAGCAAATAGCAGTACTCTTGGAGTTCAAAGGTAGAAGAGCAGATTTAGACCAGTTTATTGTCAGGCCCGAAAAGGTCCCAAATCTCAATTGTGTTGATTATGTTTGGAATAGAGTTATCTGACTTATTAACCTCTTCACGATCTATGACGTATACACACGTGGTCAAAATTGGTGGTACCCCTCGATTAATGGCAGAAAAACCCACAATGGTCATAGAAATAACTTGGATCTGACAAAAGTAATAATAAATAAAAAAATCTATGAAAATGATCAAATGAAAGTCAGACATTGCTTTTCAACCATGCTTCCACAGAAATAAAAAAAATATATAAAACTCATGAAATGGACAGAAAAGATGGTACCCTTAACTTAATATTTTGTTGCACAACCTTTTGAGGTAATCACTGCAATCAAACGATTCCTCTGTCAATGAGGCTTCTGCACCTCTCGACTCTGCCCACTCTGCCCACTCCTCAAGAGCAATCTGCTCCAGTTGTCTCGTGTTTGAAGGTTGCCTTTTCCAGATGGCATGTTTCAGCTCTTTCCAAAGATGATCAATAGGATTTAGGTCAGGGCTCATAGAAGGCCACTTCGTACTAGTGCAATGTTTTCCTCTTAGCCATTCTTGGGTGTTTTTAGCTGTGTGTTTTGGGTCATTAACCTGTTGCAAGATTCATGACCTGTGACTGGGACCAAGCTTTCTGATATTGGGTAACACATTTCTCTCTAGAATCACTTGATAGTCTTGAGATTTCATAGTATCCTGCACAGATACTAAACACCCTGTGCCAGATGCAGCAAAGCAGCCCCAGAGCATATCAGAGCCTCCTCCATGTTTCACAGTAGGGACAGTGTTCTTTTCTTGATATGCTTCATTTTTCCATCTGTGAACATAGAGCTGATGTGCCATTTTTGTCTCATCTGTCCATAGGACATTCTCCCAAAAGCTTTGTGCTTGTCAACCTGTAGTTTGGCAAATTCCAGTCTGGCCTTTTTATGATTTATTAAACAATGGTGTCCTCCTTGGTCGTCTCCCATGAAGTCCACTTTGACTCATATGATGGATGGTGCGGTCTGACAATGATGTTCGTTGAGCTTGAAGTTCATCTTTAATTTGTTTAGAAGCTTTTATGGGATCTTTTGTTACCATTTATATTTTCCGTCTCTTTGATTTGTCATCAATTTTCTTCCTGTGGCCACATCCAGGGAGGTTGGCTACAGAGAGGATTTTTCCTCTCTGAACCCTGTTCACACAGGTTATATACAGATGATCAGGTTTTTAAATACATCAGATAGGGATTGCATACATTAGTTAGGACTGCTCTGATAAGGGTATACCGTGAAGATTGGTAGAGCAGCTTAGTATACATTTTTTGCAAAAAACGTATCAACCAAATACCCTGTTTTTTACATCTTTTACTAGCACTTGCGGATTACTGCAACATTTTTTCAAACTGAGTGTTTTTGGTTTTACTATTCTCTTTTGTGTCTTCAGGTTTCTTGGTGGTGTGTGAACATGATCATACAGACTTGTTCACTGTGCAAGTAGCCCATGTGTTCCTGTTTCCATAATTGTTCTCTTGTGTCTACAAGACTGGGGAGTTCCACCACTCCTCTTGGGCTATCTGCACAAAAGCTGTTCTACCCTGTATGCACACATGGATTTTTCCTCTCTGAACCCTGTTCACACAGGTTATATACAGATGATCAGGTTTTTAAATACATCAGATAGGGATTGCATACATTAGTTAGGACTGCTCTGATAAGGGTATACCGTGAAGATTGGTAGAGCAGCTTAGTATACATTTTTTGCAAAAAACGTATCAACCAAATACCCTGTTTTTTACATCTTTTACTAGCACTTGCGGATTACTGCAACATTTTATCAAACTGAGTGTTTTTGGTTTTACTATTCTCTTTTGTGTCTTCAGGTTTCTTGGTGGTGTGTGAACATGATCATACAGACTTGTTCACTGTGCAAGTAGCCCATGTGTTCCTGTTTCCATAATTGTTCTCTTGTGTCTACAAGACTGGGGAGTTCCACCACTCCTCTTGGGCTATCTGCACAAAAGCTGCTCTACCCTGTATGCACACATGGATTTTTCCTCTCTGAACCCTGTTCACACAGGTTATATACAGATGATCAGGTTTTTAAATACATCAGATAGGGATTGCATACATTAGTTAGGACTGCTCTGATAAGGGTATACCGTGAAGATTGGTAGAGCAGCTTAGTATACATTTTTTGCAAAAAACGTATCAACCAAATACCCTGTTTTTTACATCTTTTACTAGCACTTGCGGATTACTGCAACATTTTTTCAAACTGAGTGTTTTTGGTTTTACTATTCTCTTTTGTGTCTTCAGGTTTCTTGGTGGTGTGTGAACATGATCATACAGACTTGTTCACTGTGCAAGTAGCCCATGTGTTCCTGTTTCCATAATTGTTCTCTTGTGTCTACAAGACTGGGGAGTTCCACCACTCCTCTTGGGCTATCTGCACAAAAGCTGTTCTACCCTGTATGCACACATGGATTTTTCCTCTCTGAACCCTGTTCACACAGGTTATATACAGATGATCAGGTTTTTAAATACATCAGATAGGGATTGCATACATTAGTTAGGACTGCTCTGATAAGGGTATACCGTGAAGATTGGTAGAGCAGCTTAGTATACATTTTTTGCAAAAAACGTATCAACCAAATACCCTGTTTTTTACATCTTTTACTAGCACTTGCGGATTACTGCAACATTTTTTCAAACTGAGTGTTTTTGGTTTTACTATTCTCTTTTGTGTCTTCAGGTTGGCTACAGTCCCATGGATCTTAAATTTCTGAATAATATGTACAACTGTAGTCACAGGAACATCAAGCTGCTTGCAGATGGTCTCATAACTTTTATCTTCAACATGTTTGTCTATAATTTTTTTTCTAATCTCCTGAGATTACTCTTTCCTTCGCTTCCTCTGGTCCATGTTGAGTGTGATACACACCATGTCACCAAAGAGCACATTGAGTATCTATAGCCCTATTTACAGGCCCACTCACTGATTCCAAGATTGTAGATACCTGTGATGCTAGTTAGTGGACACACCTTGATTTAACATGTCACTTTTGTCACATTATTTTCTGGGGTACCATCATTTCTGTCCAGGCCTATTTCATGAGTTTTATTTTTTTTTTTAATTCTGTGGAAGCATGGTTGAAAAGCAATGTCTGACTTTCATTTGTTCATTTTTATAGATCTTTTATTTATTATTACTTTTGTCAGATTCAATTTATTTTGACCATGTGTGTATTTTTACGTCATTGGTTGTGTCCCTGCACTCCATGCAGGCTCTGGCATGAGCCCATATGTTTTCCGGCATATGTCAGCTGATTTTATCAGCTGACATGTGGCCCTGACAGCCGTGGGCGGAATCACTATCCACCCGCGGCTGTTAACATGTTAAATGCTGCTGTCAATCTCCTACAGTGATATGTAACATGACCACGTCTGAAGTGCACCACAAACACCACCCATCGACGCCCCTGTCACTTGATCATGGGGAGCTGATGGTTTGGCATGACAACTCAGGGTCAGCAGGAGACCCCTGTGGTTGACATTGCCAGATTGTTATGAGCACTGCCCTGTGGCCGGCGATCATAACAGATGAACATTTTTGCTAAATATAACAGGGCTGAAGCCCTGCTATGTGTAGCACAGGCGATTGGATGATCATAGCTTATAGTCTCCCATGGAGACTATTGAAGTAAGTAAAAAGTAAAAAAAAAAAACGTTTTTAAAAATATTAAATTTTTTTTAAAAATATAAATGTTCAAATCACCCCCCATTCGCCTTATTCAAAATAAAACAGTAAAAAAAAATTAGACATCATTGGTATCACCGTGTTCCAAAATACCCGATGTATAAAAATATAAAAATAATTAATATGATCTGTAAACAGCATAATGAGAAAAAAAATAAAAAAAAAATTTCTTTGCAATTTCACCGCACTGATTTTTTTCCCATTTTCCTATATCTGATATGGTAAAACCAATGGTGTTGTTCAAAAGTACAACTTGTCCTGCAAAAAGCAAGATCTCACATGGCCATGTTGAGAGAAGTATAAAATAGTTATGGTTCTGGGAAGACAGGGAGAAAAAAGGGAAGCGCAAAAACAGAAAACCTCAATATCATTAAGGGGTTAATGAATAATAATAATAAGTCATCAGCACATAGAGCAATCTTTAAGCTAAAGGTTCTACTGCAAGTGCAAAGAGAAGCGGCAATAGCAGGCAGCCTTGTCCCGTTCACCTGAAAAGCTCATATCGCTCTGACAGTTTAGCCTTTGGGTATTCATATAGTATCTTAATCCATTTAATGAAATTAGGACCGAATCCCTTCTCCTCCCCCCTCCCCCCCCCCCCCCCCCCCCCCGCACCATACACAATACTCCCACTCCACACTATCAAACAAAGCTTCAAGGAAGCTAAAATAATTAGTGCACAGGTTATCTTGTGACGTTTGCAGGTTTTAAAAAACTCTTCGCAGGTTAATAGCCATTGATTTTGAGTGCATGAACCGGCCTGATCAGAGTGGATTAAACTGTGGAGCTGACCAAATTCAACCGGGTCGCCAGGATTTTTGCAAGAATCTTGACATTGGATGTTAGCAATGATATAGACCTATATAAGTCTGGAAGATCTTCCTCCTTCCCCTCTTTTGGAATCAATACGATTGTTGCTTCCCATAAAAGATCAGCAGGCTCCCTGACTTGAATGCATTGTTAATCATATCTAGGTTGTCACGCCATAAGCGGCGTTAAAGGGGCAGGATAGCGTACTGGGACCCGCACCTGTCCCTAACACTTTAATGGGGCCCTGGCTTTCCCTTTTCTCGGTGGTACCTATGATGGTTAGGAGGCCTGAGCCGTCAGCGTATCCCTGTCTCCTGTGCAGGCCCTATAAGTGGCCCCCTCTGCCCCCCAGGGAGGAGAACTGCACCAGTGTATAAACACAACAATAAGCAGGGTATACAGACAAGGTAACTAAAAGTCTCAAACTCACCAAATACTTACACAACCACAGAGGGTACACATAAAAGGGAAGAGAAGGAGAAAACTAGGAAGGAAAACAGGTTTAACAAGCAACCAAAACCGCAGACACCAATCTCTGTAATAAACCTCCAAACTCCAAATATCACTCTCCTTCAACCTCCAAGCCAGGCAACAGAACTGATCACTGACACTAGCTGTAGTCAAGGCTGGGTCTATAAAGAGGAGGAGATTACAAAAATCCACTTCAGCTGAGAGACCCAGCTCACAGTAACTTAGCAAATGAGGTTAACTCCTGCACTGCTGGCACAAAGCAGCCAGGTCAAAATACAGGAGAAGAGCTTCTGTTCACTGGGTGTGAACGAGGCCCAGAGCGCTGCGGTTCTCTGGAACCTCTCTGTCGCGGTAGTCCCGTGACATAGGTATTTTTTTCCCCAACACTTCCTCAAACCACTTATAGAGTTCTACTGGCAGGCCATCTGACTCTGAGGCCTTTTTATTAGGCATCTTCCCCATCACCTGCTGCACTTCTTCCAAAGAAATTGGACTCTCGAGAGCTTCCCTATCCTTGTCCCGCAGAACCGGTAGACCCACCCCACACTGATAATCCAATATATCTTGTGACTACATCCGAAAAGAGAACAAGAGAAAGCTATAGCCTTAAAATAATAAACATACTTTATTTCAATCAATAATTACATAAGAAAAAACAGTATAGCGAAAATAAAATTTAAAAAGATATGTGTGGATCCAAAGTGCAACAGATATAATCGATCCAGACTCAAAAAAACAGGCAGTGCCAGGGGTCATCAAATATAACGTATATAAGGTGCAAATTGCAGCCTAAAATGTAGGGATATTTCTGATGATGCAAAGTGCTAGTGTGCTTTAGTGCAAGAAAGTCTGGGCAGCAAATGCAAGCTGTGAGAGTAGGAACTGAAGGACTACACCTACATGAAAATGCTGTTAGTATACTATGCGGCCTGGCTAGGCTCTAAGAGAGGTGCACAAGTCCTATTCAAGCAACCATCAAAAGTGACCCTGAAAGATAAGGCACTGTGGCATAGACAAATTACCTGTGAGCCGTGGAGCGATTCCCCGACGCGCGTTTCGCGTGTAGCTTTTATGAGGGGTAAGGTACAAAAGATGGCGTGTATGCAGCTTTTATCATGTGCGGACAAGAGGGGGCAGCGGCTGGGGCGGCGCTCTCGCCGGGTGGAATCCGCCGACGTCATCGGGCCTCGGCGTCACGTGGCAGCGGCGCTCCTCCCCGCTCGACGCGTCAGAGTGGGGGGGCTGTACCGCTCCACAGCAGACGCGTTGCCCCGGCAACGCCAGTACCGGAGGCCAAGCGTGAGCGCACACCACTGCAGGAGCGGCTTCTGAATGAAAAGTGTGCGCAGCGGTATACTAAGGTGGAAAAGCGTCTAACAGAGATAAAGGATTCTATGGGTAAAAAGCAGATAGTGGTCTTCTAAATGAAAGGTGTACGCAGCGGTGTAATAAAGTGAGAAGACGTCAATCTGAGACGAAGGGTTCTATGGGTAAAAAACCAGATAATGTGAACAACGCTATCTAGGGGGAACAACCCCATCATGGAATTCCGGAAAGTGTGAATCCAAGGGTGGCCTACATATTGAAGTTACAAAACCGTGGTAAAAACACGGTTGTAGGTATATTGTGAAGGAGGCAGGGCTACTGGAAGGAGGCACCTGCCAACATAGAAAGGGATGTGAGGAAATAAAGGGGAAAGGAAAAAAGAATAGTGGCAGATATGTCCTATATAAATCCCATACATATGAATAGCATGTTTTATATTAAATAAAGGGCTATAAATATAAGTGAGTGAGGTCCAATATAAGCAGATCATGTGCTAAGTATCTAAGAAGAGCACATAAAAAACATATAACAAATACATAACATAGAAGTTTCAAAGTCCCATGATGGCGATGTATAGTCTCCAAGAAGAATAAGTTGTTCCATTTAAATTCGATATGGTCCTTAAGTGCCAGCAGAAGCTGCTCCGTGTGTCCGCATTATTCAGCAATAACAAGAATAGCATGATTAGGGTATGGGTATCGGAATGTAAATCTGTTTGAAAGAAAAATACAGGTATTAAAATCATGATAAAACAGCTAAAAACATAAAAGTAAAAAAAGTTAGAGAAATGGGGCGAAGCTGAGAATCTCGTTTAACCCGGAGGGCTGGACCGAACTTATCCTGTGAATCCAACGGGCCTCTAATTGGGCAAGGGATTTCCTCCAGTTACCTCCTCTGGCATCTATATAAATCTTGTCTATGCCCATTGCCTTTAAAAGGGATGCGTCACAGCCGTGCGCCATTTTAAAGTGTTTAGGTACTGGTTTGAGGAGAGTAAGGTCCTCAACTCCACGGGCATTTATAATATCCCGATAATGTTCCCTAATCCTTGTTTTCAGGGGTCTAGATGTAAGGCCAACGTATATTTTTTGGCAGGGACAGAATAGGTAGTAAACCACCCCAAAGGTATCACATGTAATGTGCTGCGTAATAGAGAACGTAGTCTTACCATCCGCAGATTTGAAGGCAGTGGACCGTAACATATTGGGACAGGCAATACAGTTGCCGCAGGGGTAAAAACCCCATTTAGGTCCCTTCGACGCAAAAGCTTTGTCTGGAGTTGGGCCAGAGTAGTAGCTCCGAACTAATTGATCCTTGAGATTAGGGGATTTCCTGTAGGTGACAGAAGGCCAGTCCGGAAGATGTTGCGAGAGAGTGTGGTCAATCTTTAATAATGGCCAATATTTTGTTAAGGCTCCTTTCATATCCCTCCAACTGTGATTATATGTGGTAATGAAGCGAATTTGTGTGTCAAATGCAGGTTTGTTACGGGGTTTTAATAAATCCACGCGGTTGGCCCTTTCAGCTCTTTTTAGGCCCCTCTTTATACTCCTGTTCCAATATCCCCTGTCTTGAAACCGAGTAGTTAAAGCGGTCACCTGCTCATTAAAGTGCCTGTCATCCGAACATATGCGCCTTGCCGTGAGAAATTGCCCCATAGGTATACTGGAAATGAGAGGCCGGGGGTGAGAAGATGTGGCATGCAGGAGTGAGTTTACCGCCATCTCTTTACGGTATATGCTGGTCTCTATGCATCCACCTGAGGAGCCTAGTATCTGAATGTCCAGGAAATCAATGCTGGTTTGGCTATACTTGTGTGTCAGTCTAATATTGTATCCGTTGTCATTCAGTATGCCAATAAACTCAAGGAGGTCCTGCTCTGGGCCCTGCCACACCATGAGAATATCATCTATGTAACGGGCCCAGAACAGGACCCGCTCAATATGTGCCACAGGTTTGGAAAAAAATATGTCCCTCTCCCACATGCCCATAAAAAGATTTGCGTAGGATGATGCGAATGCCGCACCCATCGCGGTCCCCTGCTGTTGTTGATAAATACTCTGTTTAAAAATAAAGAAATTGTGTTCAAGGGCAAACCTAAGGAGGGTAACAAGAAAGTTGATGAAATCAGGCTGGTGTTCAGACATCTCGAGGAAAGTTTGTGTAGCCCTTATACCGTGCTGGTGCTGGATGGAGGTATATAAGGATTCAACATCCATTGTTACCAACCACATGTCGGGGTCTAAGGGGATGCCCTCTATTTTCCTAAGGACGTCACCGGTGTCCTTAACGTATGAGGGCAGATCCGCGACCAGGGGTTTAAGATGGTGATCTAAATATTTGCCAACGATTTCCGTTAAACTGCCATTGCCCGAAACAATAGGGCGTCCAGGGGGATTGTGGGCGTTCTTATGGATTTTAGGTATAAAATATATACATGCCATTCTGGGATAAAGTGGTATTAAATGGTTTTTTAGATCTATGGTTATAAGGCCCTGATCGAATGCTGCGTCCAAGATGTCCTGCAGCTCTCCTTTAAATTTGACCGAGGGATTGAAAGTCAGTTTTTTATAACAGGAGGAATCCCTCAATTGTCGAAAGGCTTCTCTCTCATACATTTGTATGGGCCAGACCACTACATTGCCCTCCTTATAGGCCTGTTTGATTATAACCCCTTTTAGTTTTTTAAGTTCAGCAAGAGCTGACCTTTGCAAATAGGTCAGATTGTGGTTGGTCACAGGAATTTTTATCTGTTCGAATTCTTGAGTGACAAGTTTAACAAACAGTTCGATATTAGGGAATAAATTGAGTGGCGGAAATTTTTTGGGGACAGGAGGAATTAATTTTTTTTTTTTTTCCAAACCTGTGGCACATATTGAGCGGGTCCTGTTCTGGGCCCGTTACATAGATGATATTCTCATGGTGTGGCAGGGCCCAGAGCAGGACCTCCTTGAGTTTATTGGCATACTGAATGACAACGGATACAATATTAGACTGACACACAAGTATAGCCAAACCAGCATTGATTTCCTGGACATTCAGATACTAGGCTCCCCAGGTGGATGCATAGAGACCAGCATATACCGTAAAGAGACGGCGGTAAACTCACTCCTGCATGCCACATCTTCTCACCCCCGGCCTCTCATTTCCAGTATACCTATGGGGCAATTTCTCAGGGCAAGGCGCATATGTTCGGATGACAGGCACTTTAATGAGCAGGCGACCGCCTTAACTACTCGGTTTCAAGACAGGGGATATTCGAACATGAGTATAAAGAGGGGCCTAAAAAGAGCTGAAAGGGCCAACCGCGTGGATTTATTAAAACCCCGTAACAAACCTGCATTTGACACACAAATTCGCTTCATTACCACATATAATCACAGTTGGAGGGATATGAAAGGAGCCTTAACAAAATATTGGCCATTATTAAAGATTGACCACACTCTCTCGCAACATCTTCCGGACTGGCCTTCTGTCACCTACAGGAAATCCCCTAATCTCAAGGATCAATTAGTTCGGAGCTACTACTCTGGCCCAACTCCAGACAAA
The DNA here is from genome assembly GCF_032444005.1 of Ranitomeya imitator. Taxonomy (NCBI): domain Eukaryota; kingdom Metazoa; phylum Chordata; class Amphibia; order Anura; family Dendrobatidae; genus Ranitomeya; species Ranitomeya imitator. The sequence continues at coordinate 228,237,588 of NC_091282.1, forward strand.
GCTTTTGCGTCGAAGGGACCTAAATGGGGTTTTTACCCCTGCGGCAACTGTATTGCCTGTCCCAATATGTTACGGTCCACTGCCTTCAAATCTGCGGATGGTAAGACTACGTTCTCTATTACGCAGCACATTACATGTGATACCTTTGGGGTGGTTTACTACCTATTCTGTCCCTGCCAAAAAATATACGTTGGCCTTACATCTAGACCCCTGAAAACAAGGATTAGGGAACATTATCGGGATATTGTAAATGCCCGTGGAGTTGAGGACCTTACTCTCCTTAAACCAGTACCTAAACACTTTAAAATGGCGCACGGCTGTGACGCATCCCTTTTAAAGGCAATGGGCATAGACAAGATTTATATAGATGCCAGAGGAGGTAACTGGAGGAAATCCCTTGCCCAATTAGAGGCCCGTTGGATTCACAGGATAGGTTCGGTCCAGCCCTCCGGGTTAAACAAGATTCTCAGCTTCGCCCCATTTCTCTAACTTTTTTTACTTTTATGTTTTTAGCTGTTTTATCATGATTTTAATACCTGTATTTTTCTTTCAAACAGATTTACATTCCGATACCCATACCCTAATCATGCTATTCTTGTTATTGCTGAATAATGCGGACACACGGAGCAGCTTCTGCTGGCATTTAAGGACCATATCGAATTTAAATGGAACAACTTATTCTTCTTGGAGACTATACATCGCCATCATGGGACTTTGAAACTTCTATGTTATGTATTTGTTATATGTTTTTTATGTGCTCTTCTTAGATACTTAGCACATGATCTGCTTATATTGGACCTCACTCACTTATATTTATAGCCCTTTATTTAATATAAAACATGCTATTCATATGTATGGGATTTATATAGGACATACAGTTAGGTCCATATATATTTGGACAGAGAGAACATTTTTCTAATTTTGGTTATAGACATTACCACAATGAATTTTAAACAAAACAATTCAGATGCTGTTGAAGTTCAGACTTTCAGCTTTCATTTGAGGGCATCCACATTAAAATTGGATGAAGGGTTTAGGAGTTTCAGCTCCTTAAAATGTGCCACCCTGTTTTTAAAGGGACCAAAAGTAATTGGACAGATTAAATAATTGTAAATAAAATGTTCATTTCTAGTACTTGGTTGAAAACCCTTTGTTGGCAATGACTGCCTGAAGTCTTGAACTCATGGACATCACCAGACGCTGTGTTTCTTCCTTTTTGATGCTCTGCCAGGCCTTCTCTGCGGTGGTTTTCAGTTTCTGTTTGTTTGTGGGCCTTTCTGTCTGAAGTTTAATCTTTAATAAGTCAAATGCATGCTCAATTTGGTTGAGATCAGGTGCTGACTTCACCATTCAAGAATATTCCACTTCTTTACTTTAATAAACTCCTGGGTTGCTTTGGCTTTATGTTTTGGGTCATTGTCCATCTGTAGTATGAAACGACGACCAATCAGTTTGGCTGCATTTGGCTGGATCATTATGGCTCCGAATACCTCAGAATTCATTCGGCTGCTTCTGTCCTGTGTCCCATCATCAATAAACACTAGTGACCCAGTGTCACTGGCAGCCATGCATGCCCAAGCCACCGCCGTGTTTTACAGATGATGTGGTATGCTTTGGATCATGAGCCGTACCACTCCTTCGCCATACTTTTCTCTTTCCATCATTCTGGTAGAGGTTGATCTTGGTTTCATCTGTCCAAATAATGTTCTTCCAGAACTGTGTTGGCCTTTTTATATGTTTTTTAGCAAAGTCCAGTCTAGCCTTTTTATTCTTGATGCTTATGAGTGGCTTGCACCATGCAGTGAACCCTCTGTATTTACTTTCATGCAGTCTTCTCTTTATGGTAGATTTGGATATTGATACGCTTACCTCCTGGAGAGTGTTGCTCACTTGGTTGGCTGTTGTGAAGGGGTTTATCTTCACCATAGAAATTATTCTACGATCATCCACCATTGTTGTCTTACGTGGAAGCCCAGGTCTTTTTGCATTGATGAGTTCACCAGTGCTTTCTTTCTTTCTCAGGATCTACCAAACTGTAGATTTTGCCACTCTGAATATTGTAGCAATTTCTTGGATGGGTTCTTTCTGTTTTCACAGCTTAAGGATGGCTTGTTTCACCTGCATGGAGAGCTCCTTTGTCTGCATGTTTATTTCACAGCAAAACCTTCCAAATGCAAGCACCACACCTCAAATCAACTCCAGGCCTTTTATCTGCTTAATTGAGAATGACATAATGAAGGGATTGCCCACACCTGTCCATGAAATAGCATTGGAGTCAATTGTCCAATTACTTTTGGTCCCTTTAAAAACAGGGTGGCACATGTTAAGGAGCTGAAACTCCTAAACACTTCATCCAATTTTAATGTGGATACCCTCAAATGAAAGCTGAAAGTGTGAACTTCAACTGCATCTGAATTGTTTTGTTTAAAATTCATTTTGGTAATTTCTATAACCAAAATTAGAAAAATGTTGTCTCTGTCCAAATATATATGGACCTAACTGTATCTGCCACTATTCTTTTTTCCTTTCCCCTTTATTTCCTCACATCCCTTTCTATGTTGGCAGTTGCCTCCTTCCAGTAGCCCTGCCTCCTTCACAATATACCTACAACCGTGTTTTTACCACGGTTTTGTAACTTCAATATGTAGGCCACCCTTGGATTCACACTTTCCGGAATTCCATGATGGGGTTGTTCCCCCTAGATAGCGTTGTTCACATTATCTGGTTTTTTACCCATAGAACCCTTCGTCTCAGATTGACGTCTTCTCACTTTATTACACCGCTGCGTACACCTTTCATTTAGAAGACCACTATCTGGTTTTTACCCATAGAATCCTTTATCTCTGTTAGACGCTTTTCCACCTTAGTATACCGCTGCGCACACTTTTCATTCAGAAGCCGCTCCTGCAGCGGTGTGCGCTCACGCTTGGCCTCCGGTACCGGGGCAACGCGTCTGCTGTGGAGCGGTACAGCCCCCCGCTCTGACGCGTCGAGTGGGGAGGAGCGCCGCTGCCACGTGACGCCGAGGCCCGATGACGTCGGCGGATTCCACCCGGCGAGAGCGCCGCCCCAGCCGCTGCCCCCTCTTGTCCGCACATGATAAATGCTGCATACACGCCATCTTTTGTACCTTACCCCTCGTAAAAGCTACACGCGAAACGCGCGTCGGGGAATCGCTCCACGGCTCACAGGTAATTTGTCTATGCCACAGTGCCTTATCTTTCAGGGTCACTTTTGATGGTTGCTTGAATAGGACTTGTGCACCTCTCTTAGAGCCTAGCCAGGCCGCATAGTATACTAACAGCATTTTCATGTAGGTGTAGTCCTTCAGTTCCTACTCTCACAGCTTGCATTTGCTGCCCAGACTTTCTTGCACTAAAGCACACTAGAACTTTGCATCATCTATATATATAATTGTCTAAGGGTTTTTCCGTCTGTCTGTCTGTCTGTCTGTCTGTCTGTCTGTCCTGGAAATCCCGGCTCTCTGATTGGTCGAGGCCGCCAGGCCTCGACCAATCAGAGACCGGCACAGCATCGACGTAGAAATCCCGCGTCTCTGATTGGTCGAGGCCACCAGGCCTCGACCAATCAGCAACAGGCACAGCGACGATGATGTCATAAAGGATGTAGAAATCCCGCGTTTCTGATTCAGCGACGGGCACAGTATCGACGTAGATGTCATAATGGTTGCCATGGCGACGATGATGTCATAAAGGTTGCCTCGACCAATCAGCGACGGGCACAGTGTGCCGCGAATTCTGGAATCATCATTGTCCATATACTACAGGGACATGCATATTCTAGAATACCCGATGCGTTAGAATCGGGCCACAATCTAGTCAGAAATATCCCTACATTTTAGGCTGCAATTTGCACCTTATATACGTTATATTTGATGACCCCTGACACTGCCTGTTTTTTTGAGTCTGGATCGATTATATCTGTTTCACTTTGGATCCACACATATCTTTTTAAATTTTATTTTCGCTATACTGTTTTTTCTTATGTAATTATTGATTGAAATAAAGTATGTTTATTATTTTAAGGCTATAGCTTTCTCTTGTTCTCTTTTCGGATGTATTTATCTATTGCAAAAGCTGCCTTCCCTAGGCATGTATTTTTTCTGAGGTTATATCTTGTGACTAATTGACTCTAGATGAGCACAGCCTAAAGTAAAAACCCTGTAATACTTCTAACATTTCCCCCATTTGGGTTTTAACATTTCTATCATTATCCCAGAATGCTGTAGATAAGCCCCTAATGCTGGTGGGCTTACCTCACCCTCGATTTTGGGGGTGACAGGTTCCCTTTAAGCTATCTATGAAGAAGTTTTCTCTTTGCACTTTAGCTAAGTTTGCTAGAAGACGACCGGTTGTCCCTCCCACCTCACAATATTGATGCTTTAAAAACGTACATTTGTTGTCCGCCTGCTCCAGCTGGAAGGACTGTAAATTAACTTTAACTGTTTTAATTTCTCTATTAAGTACCCCCCTTAGAAAAGTCTTTATGGTGTCCCATGCAAAACTCCACCAGTTTCCTCCAAACGTCCTCACAATTAATTAGTTTCAGCCAGAAAGGATTCATTTTCCACTCAAGGGGTTGTCTAATTTCCATGGGATCTGCTGGTATCCAGAACATTAGAGGGGAATGGTCTCAAACAGAGATGGGACCATAGATGAATTACACCACACCATGTCTACTCTTGAAAGTAATTGGCATGATGCTGAAGCACAAGAGTATATCCGTTTCGATGAATTCTTTCACCTCCACACATCTATCCACCCCAGAACAGCAAAATGTCCGAATGGAGACACCTTATCTACCCACCTGGAATCTTATCCTCATGTGGATTACCGACGTGTTTCAAAGGGTATACCCTGATGAAGAAGGGCGTTTACCCTTTGAAACGCGTCGGTTAGTCTTTTGGTCCTAGGGAACCTCCGTAGGCCTGTGACGTCACACGCTGCTTGTCAGCGTCGGCCATCTTTGTTTCTCAGTGTAACCAGGGACGCCTCCGGCCGGGACATTCCCTGGCTCTGCACTTAGCAGCGGCACCCTATACCGCTCTCGTCCACTCAAGCTCCTGTGCGCCCATCCTCCGGTTACCGCCAGCAGATCCGTTCTGCCCCCTGATCCACCTCGGCACTTGCGGACCATCACACATCCGTATTGACACCCACCAGGAGCAGCAGAGCGTGCACACAATCGCAACACATGGTAAGAGATTTACCTTTCTCTTGTGATTTCGGCCATTGTATTTGCATTTGCTGTCACCTCCCATTTGGGCTCATAGTGTTGGCATAGTGTTGGCACTATATATTTGAAGTACGTAGAAGTAGATCGTCTGACTAGCAGCGTGACTTCTAGTACATTGTTTTTATAGTGTGACACACGCTTTTCTTACCAGCCTACCCGGGGTGATTGCGCCCCTGTGGCCTGACTCAGGTCACTTCGATAACCTAAGCGCGGTGCCTGTTGTTAGTATTATAATGAAGACAGGAGGCAGGGATATCTTTCAGGCACCGCACGCCCTGGAGCCTGGAAGAAATCATTAGAATAAGTAAAGAATAAAACATTTTTCTACATCAAGACCATTAATATGAGGCATACAGGTAGGATTAGTGTAACATTTCTATTACCTGTATGCCAATATTAATAGGCTATATATATCCTGGGGGGGTGACAGATTCCCTTTAAAATGACTAATACGACTCTGCATACTGTCATAGACATTTGTATAATTCCTCAAGACCTTTGACCAAATGTAACTATCAAGTTTGCACTTAACAGGTCACACAAAAGTCTGACGTGGCTCAGATACTGAGAGGAGTCATGCACTGATAACACATTCCATTTTCATGAAACCACCAATATCAAATATACATGTATTTGTACTCGAGGAAAGGGGAGACTCCAAAATACTGTATGCAGCCATCAGGAGTTGTCAGATTTCCTACAATCCCAAACTCTGCAAAGTAAGGCTACATTCACATGTCCAGTAATCATTAGATAGAACAGATCCAGCAGAAATCCAGTAACCAAAAAATAGTGCAGACACAACTTTTTTGTCCAGCTAAAAAAAAAATCTGAGTTCTACTGGATCCATTTTTTTTTTTTCAAAAAAGCTAGCTAGATGGCTTCTACATCATTTGAGCGATTTCTAAAGGCTGAAGATAATTTTTCACTTTACAAAAGAGGACAAATCAATGATTTAGAATGACTGATTTTTTAAATTTAGGTGGCAAACGTGCTGTAGTTATGTAAGACATGTATAGTAGCAATGATCTAAAGAACAATAATCCATTGTATGAAATCAACAATTATTCAGGAAGGCAAGAGATGAGAAAAACATTGACTCCTCCATATGGCAAATTCTGGAGGCCATCTCGACTTGTATTGAAATTAAAACAGTAACAAGAAAATAATAGTAATATACAGTATGCACCTTATACCTTAGATTCTTATTTTTCATTAGTTGAACAGAAGAAGTGTATTTTTTTTTCAAAAAGGCTTTAAAAAATACCAATAACTCACTTTCAACCCAGACCCGCAGGTAAGATATTCCTGTAGGGCAGCCCAATGAGAATGATAATGCCTGGGAGGTCTCTCGTTCAGTGCAGATCCACCTACATGGAGACTTCTTCTGAGACGCAGTAATATGGCATTGCATTAGCCTACTACACAATATTTACCAGCTAGGTTACAAGCTGAAAACTGATTTTGAGTGATTGATCACTGGGCTAGGCACTAGAAAACAATGTGACTGTAAGGTCTGTACAGCACTCCTTACTAATGATAATAATTTATATAGTGCCAACTGCCAACATATTCCGCAGCGCTTTACAATTCAACAGTTCATATACAACAGTCATACGTAACAGCAGAACTGCACTTCAGGGAAAAGAATCAGATCGCGTTGCATCTTATGTCCTAAAGGAGAAATCTCATGATTGATGTTGGAAATTTTATGCTTTTCACTAAAGTATTTGATGATCTGAATTTACTTACACAATGAAAGCAAAGTTTATGGTGTCAAAGGCATCTAAAGGTACCGTCACACATAGCGACGCTGCAGCGATACCGACAATGATCCGGATCGCTGCAGCGTCGCTGTTTGGTCGCTGGAGAGCTGTCACACAGACAGCTCTCCAGCGACCAACGATCCCGAGGTCCCCGGTAACCAGGGTAAACATCGGGTAACTAAGCGCAGGGCCGCGCTTAGTAACCCGATGTTTACCCTGGTTAGCATGCTAAAAAGTAAAAAAAAACAAACACTACATACTTACCTACAGCCGTCTGTCCTCGGCGCTCTGCTTCTCTGGTCTGGCTGTGAGCGCTGGGCAGCCAGAAAGCAGAGCGGTGACGTCACCGCTCTGCTTTCCGGCTGACCGATGCTCACAGCCAGAGCAGGAGGAGAGCAGAGCACAGCGCTGGAGGACAGACAGCGGTAGGTAAGTATGTAGTGTTTGTTTTTTTACTTTTAGGATGGTAACCAGGGTAAACATCGGGTTACTAAGCGCGGCCCTGCGCTTAGTTACCCGATGTTTACCCTGGTTACCAGCGAAGACATCGCTGAATCGGTGTCACACACGCCGATTCAGCGATGTCTACGGGGAGTCCAGCGACGAAATAAAGTTCTGGACTTTCTTCCCCGACCAGCGATCTCCCAGCAGGGGCCTGATCGCTGCTGCCTGTCACACTGGACGATATCGCTAGCGAGGACGCTGCAACGTCACGGATCGCTAGCGATATCGTCTAGTGTGACAGTACCTTTAGGATGCCGAGCACTGCACATTTCCACATCTATAAGATTGTGCAGATGAACTAAAGGCTCTGCTTGCTTCCCTAGCAATCTACAAAAACATTTCGGACTGGCAGCATGCCTGCCTAATGTTAACTGATTAAATATGAACAACTTCTTTATAGTTAATAATTTCCTATGCTTCAGATTAATCTCATGTCCAATTAAATCCTATTTAAATAAACATTACTATCAGTGATCAATGGGGAATACTTACTACTCTGAGATAAAGCTGCATTAAGAGTTTCATGAAAAGCATTAATCATATTGTGCTCATCATATTCATACAATGTACAGTGTCAATTTAATCTTCTTGGCTGACATTGTCAATCTGTGTCATCCATTGGCCACATCACACACCAGCGCCTTCTACAGAACTATCCCTCAGATAAAAAGCTTCAACATATACCGCTAGGCATGCAATGGCTTATGTCACCAAAAGGGGGTTTATTGCAATAATTATTATGGCTTCACATAAGGGTCTCACAGATGTGGTGTTTCGCTCTCTCTGTCCCCCATATAGAATAGGACAAAACCCGTATGACTGGTGACTTGAGCCTGTTTATAGGGTCTCTTAGATAACCCGGCTCTGTAGGTGTAGGTGCGGACAGGTAACCTGCAATTAGCTGTCCTGCCGGTTTCTGAAATAAGGCATAGAGGCCCTTACTCCCTCGATGTTCCGGCTACCGGGATTTTGCACCTCAGAAGGAGGCAGCCTGAGCAGGGCTGGTCCCCTTCTGGTATCCTCTCCTTTGCTTCGACTTCCTTCACGCCCGCTGCAATACAATTCTGCCTTTCAATATCTCTTTCTGGGAGCTGCAGCTCTGAGGGCATGCACAGCTCCTTTAACCTTCTGTCCTCCTCAGACTACTGTCTTTAACTGACTCCTCCAGAGCTCTGTCAGGAACTAACTCCTGTCTGGAACTGACTAACTTTCCCTACAGACTACCAGCTGTATGTATATATATATACAGTGGGGCAAAAAAGTATTTAGTCAGTCAGCAATAGTGCAAGTTCCACCACTTAAAAAGATGAGAGGCATCTGTAATTTACATCATAGGTAGACCTCAACTATGGGAGACAAACTGAGAAAAAAAAATCCAGAAAATCACATTGTCTGTTTTTTTAACAATTTATTTGCATATTATGGTGGAAAATAAGTATTTGGTCAGAAACAAACAATCAAGATTTCTGGCTCTCACAGACCTGTAACTTCTTCTTTAAGAGTCTCCTCTTTCCTCCACTCATTACCTGTAGTAATGGCACCTGTTTAAACTTGTTATCAGTATAAAAAGACACCTGTGCACACCCTCAAACAGTCTGACTCCAAACTCCACTATGGTGAAGACCAAAGAGCTGTCAAAGGACACCAGAAACAAAATTGTAACCCTGCACCAGGCTGGGAAGACTGAATCTGAAATAGCCAACCAGCTTGGAGTGAAGAAATCAACAGTGGGAGCAATAATTAGAAAATGGAAGACATACAAGGCCACTGATAATCTCCCTCGATCTGGGGCTCCACGCAAAATCCCTCCCCGTGGGGTCAGAATGATCACAAGAACGGTGAGCAAAAATCCCAGAACCACGCGGGGGGACCTAGTGAATGAACTGCAGAGAGCTGGGACCAATGTAACAAGGCCTACCATAAGTAACACACTACGCCACCATGGACTCAGATCCTGCAGTGCCAGACGTGTCCCAATGCTTAAGCCAGTACATGTCCGGGCCCGTCTGAAGTTTGCTAGAGAGCATTTGGATGATCCAGAGGAGTTTTGGGAGAATGTCCTATGGTCTGATGAAACCAAACTGGAACTGTTTGGTAGAAACACAACTTGTCGTGTTTGGAGGAAAAAGAATACTGAGTTGCATCCATCAAACACCATACCTACTGTAAAGCATGGTGGTGGAAACATCATGCTTTGGGGCTGTTTCTCTGCAAAGGGGCCAGGACGACTGATCCGGGTACATGAAAGAATGAATGGGGCCATGTATCGTGAGATTTTGAGTGCAAACCTCCTTCCATCAGCAAGGGCATTGAAGATGAAACGTGGCTGGGTCTTTCAACATGAGAATGATCCAAAGCACACCGCCAGGGCAACGAAGGAGTGGCTTCGTAAGAAGCATTTCAAGGTCCTGGAGTGGCCTAGCCAGTCTCCCAGATCTCAACCCTATAGAAAACCTTTGGAGGGAGTTGAAAGTCCGTGTTGCTAAGCGAAAAGCCAAAAACATCACTGCTCTAGAGGAGATCTGCATGGAGGAATGGGCCAACATACCAACAACAGTGTGTGGCAACCTTGTGAAGACTTACAGAAAACGTTTGACTTCTGTCATTGCCAACAAAGAATATATTACAAAGTATCGAGATGAAATTTTGTTTCTGACCAAATACTTAGTTTCCACCATAATATGCAAATAAAATGTTAAAAAAAACAGACAATGCGATTTTCTGGATTTTTTTTTCTCAGTTTGTCTCCCATAGTTGAGGTCTACCTATGATGTAAATTACAGACACCTCTCATCTTTTTAAGTGGTGGAACTTGCACTATTGCTGACTGACTAAATACTTTTTTGCCCCACTGTATATATATATATATATATATATAGGGAGTGACCTAATAAATAGGAGCAGAAGCTCCCCCTGGTGGCCTGGAGTGTGAATGTGTGTGGCATGTTTGTGATACCTGGATGCAGTTATTCTTCTTTGCCTCCAAACGTAGCACATCCATTTTGTACATGAGTGATTTAATTAATAACAGAGGTCAAATATATTTTCCATTCTTATTAATTGTAATTTTATCTGTAAAAAACACAAGACATACATATAGTAATCCGTATGTGATCCATTTTTGCGCACCATTTGACTTTTAATGCCGATCAGGAATATGGATCATAGTATTGTGTGTTATGATTTTTTACACGCAGACCACCGGTCCGTAAGTAAAAACATTCATGTGAACTAACATTTGATTTGCATTGACTTGTGCTGTCCATATTCTACCAGTTTGTATACAGAAAGACCACAAATGTTTGAACTTCACAAGATTTCACAATAGAAACTGCATAAAAGATCTTAGTAGTAATGAGGCTAGTGTACTTTCTTTATACATCATTGGCAAAATTACTATTTCATCTTATTTTACATTTTTCCCTCTTGTTTTTAAAATTATTATTTTAAAGGCCAGATGTAGGGTAGATCTCCTTAGACCAGATGTAAGAAAAACTATGCAACAAGTGGACGACCAGCCTATAAAAGAATGTGCTCTAGTTTGAAGTGAGACACTGTCATGGCAAGGAATAACAAGGAAGAACAAAAGTAATGTCCAAAAAATAATGGCACATAGCTACTCTAGTTTCTTAGGCTGATTTCACATTTGCGTTTTTTGCCGCTGCGTTTTAGCGCAAAAAAGCATGCTTTTTTTCTATACTTAACATTAAAAATGCATGCTTTTTTTGCATGCGTTTTGCCACGTTTTGATGACGCATGCGTCGTTTTTATGCTTGCGTTTTGTTGTGGAAATGCAACCTGTAGTAATTTCTAGCGGCGTTTTTTTGCCGCAAAAAAACGCATGCTTTCTTTGTGGCAAAAAAACGCATTGCTGTCTATGTAAACGCATGCGTTTTTAAGCACATGCATTTGCATGCGTTTTTTAAATGCATGTGTTTCAATAGAAAAACACAAGAATACACACTGATAAGCCACCCCCCAACCCTAACCCTAGGGATCCTAACCCTACGGTTAGGGCTTGGATCCCTAGTAACCCTAGGGATCCTAACCCTAACCCTAGGGATCCTAACCCTAGGGATCCTAACCCTTACCCTAGGGTTAGGATCCCTAGTAACCCTAGGGATCCTAACCCTAAAACTAGGGATCCTAACCATAACCCTAAGTGTTAGGATCTTAACCCTAACCCTAAGGGTTAGGGTTAGGATCCCTAGGGTTAGGGTTAGGATCCCTAGGGTTAGGGTTAGGATCCCTATGGTTAGGGTTAGGATCCCTAGGGTTAGGATCCCTAGGGTTAGGGTTAGGGTTAGGATCCCTAGGGTTACTAGGGATCCTAACCCTAACCCTAATTCTAGGGATCCTAACCCTAACCCTAACCCTAGCTATTTCTGTTTATAGTGGGTTTTCTAGTTGATTTTGATGATTGGCATCTGTCACACACTTCTCATCATGCGCTTCAAAAATGCAAACGCGGTAAAAAACGCATGTAAACGCGTCAAAATGCCACGTTTTTTTACCACATGCAAAAATGCATGCGTCTAAAAAACGCAGCGTTTGCACGCGTTTACATGCGTTTTTTGCACCACATGCATTTGTGTTAAAAACGCTGCGTTTTTTAACGCAAATGTGAAACTAGCCTTACACAGCAAATGTCCCTCCTGGCATTACCTGGAGAAGTCTTCAGATTTAAAGGAAATCAGTGTCTGTGCTGTAAACCCCCCAAAAACCTTTTGAAATCCCCCCACACTCTATGTAAATTCTGCAGGTCTGGCCCCATAGACGTCCTTGCTGAGGTGTCTATTCCTCCTCCTGGCTTCTGATAGCCATCCTCCTGCTCTGATTGATGTCGATGACACCTCCTGCGTCATCCACATAGCCGGGCGAAATCTCGGACATATCGCCAGTTTGGGCCTGTGCACTTTGTTCTGCCCTACTGACCACTCGTTCTATGTAGTATTCACAGAGAGCGCACAAGAGCAGTGTGATTGCTCCAATCACCTAGGACGTTTCAGATGCCCATTCTCCGGATCAGTGCAGATCCCAGCAGCTGAATCTCCACCAATCAGAAAGTTACCACCTATCCTTTTATATTGGTATGAGAGTCAATTTTGGGAATAACCCTTTAGGGTATTCTGGCTGCTTAAATATAGAAACAGATAATCTACAGTACACTTCACTGAGCACTTGACGTTTATGTTCTGATGAACATAGACAGGGTCTATTTATATTATACGGATTTATGCAGGGTCCCGGTAAGATCGGCACACAACGTACGTTCATGATCAGGCTTCACATCCTAGGCCACATTAAAGAGCATCGTGGTCCTCGGCAGTGTGTGTCACGTGGTCCTTTGATATGACGTTTGGTGGGTATTATACGTATTGTCTGTATAACTTATGTACTACACAGTAGGTAGATTGCTATATGGATCAGTGCAATTTGATAAATATTGTCTTAATGTGAACATTGTAATTGGTTTTGGAGCAATTCATTTTTTTGTACTTTTTAATATATTTTTGGGTATTTGGTAGGTATTACATTCAATGGGTTCATGATGTATGTTCTGTACAAACAATGTCTTGTTCTAAAGATTATTATAATTTGATATGCGTCAGTTTAACCATGTATTCATAATGTTAGCGTTATCATCAGTGTTTTTATGCAGTTCTTTGTACTTTGTATCCATTGATTTAGTTATGAATTTATTGTGACAGATATCATATTACGCTATTGTTGGACCTCGCAATGTGACCACACTGCCCTAATGGGTTTTTAATGGGTTGCTTTTAAATAATAAATCTTTTTTGGCAGTTAATGGAATTTTATTTGTAACAATAAAGTTTTTAAATGTTGTACAATCATATAGTAATGTTTATTAATAATTCAAATTATTTTAGCTAAAGAGTTATTATTAAGGAAATTGCTTCTCTATTGTAGCTTTGAATAGGTCAGACTCACAGCAAAACCTTCCAAACGCAAGCACCACACCTCAAATCAACTCCAGGCCTTTTATCTGCTTAGTTGAGAATGGATTGCCTACACCTGTCCATGAAATAGCCTTGGAGTCAATTGTCCAATTACTTTTGGTCCCTTTAAAAACAGGGTGGCACATGTTAAGGAGGTGAAACTCCTAAACCCTTCATCCAATTTTAATGTGGATACCCTCAAATGAAAGCTGAAAGTCTGAACTTCAACTGCATCTGAATTGTTTTGTTTAAAATTCATTGTGGTAATGTCTATGACCAAAATTAGAAAAATGTTGTCTCTGTCCAAATATATATGGACCTAACTGTAGTTTAACAATCCCAGAATCCTTCCCTGTGCAATCAGCTGGCATTAACCTTATGATATCTTCATACATCTTCAGCACTTGTGTTTTATTCTAAGGTTTGATTTTTTTAATTCAAAAGCAAGAAACATAATGTGAAGAACTTAATGGGCACCTGTCACCTTGACCATATCTGTGTGTAGATCAATGTGTCAGGGAGTGATTGCAGCTGCATCAACTGTATAGTAATAGGTGACTGTAACAGCTCCCTGGAAGTGAGTTCATGAGGAAAGAGATAAAATGTAATTTTCACCGTGTAGTCGCTCCTCCAGTACTCTAATCTACAAAGCAATAAATGCTAGTCACACAAAATCTTCAGGTGAATAGTGTTACTCGAGGTAACAGGTTCCCATTAAAATCTCACAGAAGGTAAAGTGAACCTGTCACCGGGTTTGGCTGATAAGAGATATGGCCGCCCCCTTTCAGGGCTGATATACAGCATCCTATAATGCTGTGTATCTGCCCCCAACCCGACCTGCACGAGAAGAAAAATAACTTTTATTATACTCACCTGCAGGGTGGTCCGGTCCGATGGGTGTTGCAGGTCCTGGTCTGGTGCCTCTCATCTTCTTTTGATGCCGCCGTCCTGCTTGCTTTGTGTGGATGACGCTTCTCCACGGCACCGCACACCCCCTGTTGAGGGCAGAGTAAAGTACTGCTAGTGCGCAGGTGCTGGGAAAGGTCAAAGAGCCACGGCGCCTGCGCACTGCAGTACTTTGCTCTGTCCTCAACAGGGCAGAGAGGTACGTCTGCGCAGGAGCGCTGTGTCGAGGAGACTGTGTGGATGCCGAAGCGACGCATCATCCACATGAAGCAAGCAGGAGGACGGGCATCGTAAGAAGAAGGAAGGCGCAGGACCAAGACCAGTGACGCCCACTGGGCTGAACCGCCCCGCAGATGAGTACAGTAAGTTATTTTTCTTCTCTTAGAGGTTGGGCTGGGGGCATATATACAGCATTATAGAATGCTGTATATCAGCACTGATGGCGGTATCTCTTATTGGCCAAAACTGGTGACAAGTTCCATTTAATGTAAGCTTGATAGGATTAAATGTATAACAGAAAGCGCAGCAAAACTTCTCACTAGAAAATGGAAAGTAGATAAGTATTCAGAATAGCATGATTTCTGGAGAATTAGGCAGCGCAATTACTATATAGATTACTTGCCCTTTCATTCCGCTCTGTACACTAAAAAGCTATCAATAAATGTACGCGATTCACTTCCATCTCAGGAGCAAACAAGCCACTGATTGTGCATTTATAAGTCAATGTTGTTCTTCCAGGCGGTTTTTTCACTGTTTGCCTTATGCACTAGAAAAGCCCTGGAGAATACAACATGTCTACAGGACTCTGTGATTCCCACTGGAGCCTGAAAACATGTCCTTTGTTATGCTATTAAGTGTCACTGTATCTTTATTTCTGCCCTATGAGGTAACACAGTCTGTTGTGCTATTCCATACGGTAAAAAAAAAGTATGTGGTGTGATTTTTTAAATATTTTTTTTAAAGATGTGAGCCTACTGACAACAAAGGCCTACATATACCTTTTATAGATACGCCAGTACGCCAGGATGAACGCCTCCTTACATGGAAGACTTTCTGCTCACTGTATTTTATGTAAGACTGATCAATCATCAGTTATGTACTTTATATAAAATCTTGAACCCAACATAAAGGCTGCCCTTGGGCATCTTGTGACAAGTCCACTACACTACCATATGGGCAGCTTCTCATTTCTCCTCTCATTTTTCTTTCCTGTACTTCTCTATATAGCAGTTTTTCTTGCCGTACAGAAGCGTACTCGACAGGGCAGTATATGTTTTTTTTTTAAATTAGAGTCTATATGAAGTCATTGTAACTAAGGTCCAATATTTAGCATATTCATAAATGTTATACTGTACATTGAAGGTGGAAATAGTCAAGATCGGCATTTTCTACCACCAGTTTTGATCAAAGACCAATCATTAAATGGTGCACAATGAATTGGTACATTTTAGACTGTTCTTATGCCAGAAACAGAAATCAACTTCAGCCATGGGCTGGAGGAAATGTCTGCTATAATTAAAGTCACTTTCTGAGTAAATTTGAAATATCAATGGTTGCGGTTGGCTACACCTTCTCCAGTTAACTAGTGCCCATTTTTTTAGTAAAGTGACAGGGCCAGAGAGTAAACACCAAGGCACCGAACCATCAAAACTAGCCTTGTTCACGACGGTCTTGATGAGGTGGCTTGCTGGAGTCACAGGCGCCTGATTGAGAGACGCGTCTGAAAGTGGAGTGCGTTTCACCCCAAATCTTACTCCAGTCAGTGACTGAAGATCACCGGTGTAAGGTACACGATTGCCACAGCTAGTCATGAATTACATGAGCCGTGGCGTCATGCCCTATTCTGCCCCATCTGTGCACATTTTGCCAGAGCTCTGCAAGTATGGCAAAACGCCAAGAGTCGCAACATTTATGTGTAAGCACATATTCCATAAAATTTTTTTTACTTTTCAAAGCAATTTTTTGGATGAATCAGGGCCCAAAAGGTGTAAAGCGTTTGCATATCCATTAGTCATGCCAAAGTTTGCAACTTTTACATGCTTGTTTTCTGGAGTAGAAGGACAGACAAAGTGCTACCACTTTATGATCAATCGAGGTCCAACCTCCGGGGCCTCCGCCATTCCCGAGAGTAAGGGAAAACAGTGCTAGTGTAGTGCTGATTTGTTGGGGTCCCAGAGGTCAGAAATTTACTGATCATTAAGTGATCTTGGCATCATTGTTGGCAGAGTATAGATGCTGAGGATATTTTGTTAGCTTTTTATTGTTCAAATTTGTTTCAGGGTCGAAAAAAACATTTTATCAGGTCTGTTTTGCTACTGACCTGACGAAGGTTTCTGTTCGACCCTGAAAGGCATTGTACAATACAAAACTTACGAAATATCCTCAGAATCTGAACTATACTCTGGCAGCAGCACAGTCACGATCTGTAACATCCAGCAATGCGTTAATGTAGAAAAGAGGCTTCTTCTCCCCTACAGGCAAGACCTCCATACTGTACCAGGAGTTGTGCCCCACAGAACCTTACAAAGTGAGGGGACCAACATTGTTACATTATCCGACCATCATCATTAATGTTCCTACCATAAGAGTGCTTTACCTTTTTCTTTGAATTTGCTAAAAGTAAAGTGATGGCATATCATATAAGATGGAAACACTCCTTTAACCCCTTTCTGCCATTAGACATACTATTCCGTCCATGTGGGGTGGGCCATACTTCCCAAGGATGGAATAGTACGTCATAGGCGATCGGCCGCGCTCACGGGGGGAGCGCGGCCGATCGCAGCCGGGTGTCAGCTGCTTATCGCAGCTGACATCCGGCACTAAGTGCCAGGAGCGGTCACGGACCGCCCCCGGCACATTAACCCCCGGCACACCGCGATCAAACATGATCGCGATGTGCCGGCGATGCAGGGAAGCATCGCGCAGGGAGGGAGCTCCCTGCGGGCTTCCCTGAGACACCCGCAGCAATGCGATGTGATCGCGTTGCTCCGGGGGTCTCTTACCTCCTCCCTGCAGCAAGTCCCGGATCCAAGATGGCCACGGATCCGGGTCCTGCAGGGAGGGAGGTGGCCTACCAAGCGCCTGCTCAGAGCAGGCACTTGGTAACACTGCAGCGCTGTTTGACAGATCGGTGATCTGTCAGAGTGCTGTGCAAACTGGCAGATCACCGATCTGTATTGTCCCCCCCTGGGACAAAGTAAAAAAGTTAAAAAAAATTTTTACAAGTGTGTAAAAAAAATAAAAAATCCTAAATAATGAAAAAAATATATATATTATTCCCATAAATGCATTTCATTATCTAAATAAAAAAATAAAATAAAATAAAAGTACACATATTTAGTATCGCCGCGTCCGTAACGACCCGACCTATAAAACTGGCCCACTAGTTAACCCCTTCAGTAAACACCGTAAGAAAAAAAAAAAAAAAACGAGGCAAAAAACAACGCTTTATTATCATACCGCCGAACAAAAAGTGGAATAACACGCGATCAAAAAGACAGATATAAATAAACATGGCACTGCTGAAAGCGTCATCTTGTCCCGCAAAAAACGAGCCGCCATACAGAAACATCAGCAAAAAAATAAAAAAGTTATAGTCCTCAGAATAAAGCGATGCAAAAATAATTATTTTTTCTATAAAATAGTTTTTATCGCATAAAAGCGCCAAAACATAAAAAAAATGATATAAATGAGGTGTCGCTGTAATCGTACTGACCCGAAGAATAAAACTGCTTTATCAATTTTACCAAACGCGGAACGGTAGAGAACGCCTCCCCCAAAAGAAATTCATGAATAGCTGGTTTTTGCTAATTCTGCCTCACAAAAATCGGAATAAAAAGCGATCAAAAAATGTCACGTGCCCGAAAGTGTTACCAATAAAAACGTCAACTCGTCCCGCAAAAAACAAGACCTCACATGACTCTGTGGACTCAAATATGGAAAAATTATAGCTCTCAAAATGTGGTAACGCAAAAAATATTTTTTGCAATAAAAAGCGTCTTTCAGTGAGTGACGGCTGCCAATCATAAAAATCCGCTAAAAAACTCGCTATAAAAGTAAATCAAACCCCCCTTCATTACCCCCTTAGTTAGGGAAAAATAAAAATTTTTTTAAAAATCTATTTATTTCCATTTTCCCATTAGGGTTAGGGCTAGGGCTAGGTTTAGGGTTAGGGCTAGGGTTAGGGTTATGGCTAGGGTTAGGGTTAGGGCTAGGGTTAGGGTTAGGGCTAGGGATAGGGCTAGGGTTAGGGTTAGGGCTAGGGTTAGGGTTAGGACTAGGGCTAGGGTTAGGGCTAGGGTTAGGGCTAGGGTTAGGGCTAGGGTTATGGTTAGGGCTAGGTTTAGGGCTAGGGTTAAGGCTACAGTTAGGGTAAAGGCTACAGTTAGGGTTAAGGCTACAGTTAGGGTTAAGGCTACAGTTAGGGATGGGGCTAAAGTTAGGGTTAGGGTTTGGATTACATTTGCGGTTGGGAATAGGGTTGGGATTAGGGTTAGGGGTATGTCTGGGTTAGAGGTGTGGTTAGGGTTACGGTTGGAATTAGGGTTAGGGGTGTGTTTGGATTAGGGTTTCAGTTATAATTGGGGGTTTCCACTGTTTAGGCACATCAGGGGCTCTCCAAACGCGACATGGCGTCCGATCTCAATTCCAGCCAATTCTGCGTTGAAAAAGTAAAACAGTGCTCCTTCCCTTCCGAGCTCTCCCGTGTGCCCAAACAGGAGTTTACCCCAACATATGGGGTATCAGCGTACTCAGGACAAATTGGACAACAACTTTTGGGTCCAATTTCTCCTGTTACCCTTGGGAAAATACAAAACTGGGGGCTAAAAAAGAAGTTTTGTGGGAAAAAAAAGATTTTTTAATTTTCACGGCTCTGCATTATAAACTGTAGTGAAACACTTGGGGGCTCAAAGTTCTCACAACACATCTAGATAAGTTCGTGGGGGGGTCTAGTTTCCAATATGGGGTCACTTGTGGGGGGTTTCTACTGTTTAGATACATTAGGGGCTCTGCAAACGCAATGTGACGCCTGCAGACCATTCCATCTAAGTCTGCATTACAAATGGCGCTCCTTCCCTTCCGAGCCCTCCCATGCGCCCAAACGGTGGGTCCTCCCCACATATGGGGCATCAGCGCACTCAGGACAAATTGTACAACAAATTTTGGGGTCCAATTTCTCCTGTTACCCTCGAGAAAATACAAAACTGGGGGCAAAAAAATAATTTTGGGGGGAATTTTTTTTTTTTCACGGCTCTGCGTTAGAAACTGTAGTGAAACACTTGGGGGCTCAAAGTTCTCACAACACATCTAGATAAGTTCCTTTGGGGGTCTAGTTTCCAATATGGGGTCACTTGTTGGGGGTTTCTACTGCTTAGGTACATTAGGGGCTCTGCAAACGCAATGTGATGCCTGCAGATCATTCCATCTAAGTCTGTATTTCAAATGGGGCTCCTTCCCTTCCGAGCCTTCCCATACGCCCAAACGGTGGTTCCCCCCCCCACATATGGGGTATCAGCGCACTCAGGACAAATTGCACAACAAATTTTGGGGTCCAATTTCTCCTGTTACCCTTGGGAAAATACAAAACTGGGGGCTAAAAAATAATATTTGTGGGAAAAAAATTTTGTTTTATTTTTACGGCTCTGCATTATAAACTTCTGTGAAGCTCTTGGTGGGTCAAAGTGCTCACCACACATCTAGATAAGTTCCTTAGGGGGTCTACTTTCCAAAATGGTGTCACTTGTGGGGGGTTTCAATATTTAGGCACATCTGTGGCTCTCCAAACGCAACATGGCGTCTCATCTCAATTCCTGTGAATTTTGCATTGAAAAGTCAAACAGCGCTCCTTCCCTTCCGAGCTCTCCCATGCGCCCAAACAGTGGTTTACTCCCACATGTGGGGTATCAGCGTACTCAGGACAAATTGTGCAACAACTTTTTGGTTCCAATTTCTTCTCTTACCATTGGGAAAATAAAAAATTTGGGGCAAAAAGATCATTTTTTTTCACAAAAATTATTTTTTATTTTTACGGTTCTGCATTATAAACTTCTGTGAAGCACTTGGTGGGTCAAAGTGCTCACCACACCTCTAGATAAGTTCCTTAGGGGGTCTACTTTCCAAAATGGTGTCACTTGTGGGGGGTTTCAATGTTTAGGCACATCAGTGGCTCTTCAAATGCAACATGGCGTCCCATCTCAATTCCTATCAATTTTGCATTGAAAGGTCAAACGGCGCTCCTTCCCTTCCGAGGTCTCCCATGCGCCCAAACAGTGGTTTACCCCCACACATGGGGTATCAGAGTACTCAGGACAAATTGTGCAACAACTTTTTGGTTCCAATTTCTTCTCTTACCATTGGGAAAATAAAAAATTGGGGGCGAAAAGATAATTTTTGTGAAAAAAAAAATATTTTTTATTTTTACGGTTCTGCATTATAAACTTCTGTGAAGCACTTGGTTGGTCAAAGTGCTCACCACACCTCTAGATCAGTTCCTTTGAGGGTCTACTTTCCAAAATTGTGTCACTTGTGGGGGGTTTCAATGTTTAGGCACATCAGTGGCTCTCCAAACGCAACATGGCGTCCCATCTCAATTCCAGTCAATTTTGCATTAAAAAGTCAAATGGTGCTCCTTCGCTTCCAAGCTCTGTCATGCGCCCAAACAGTGGTTTACCCCCACATATGGGGTATCGGTATACTCTGGACAAATTGTACAACAATGTTTGGGGTCCATTTTCTCCTGTAACTCTTGGCAAAATAAAACAAATTGGAGCTGAAGTAAATTTTTTGTGAAAAAAAGTTAAATGTTCATTTTTATTTAAACATTCCAAAAATTCCTGTGAAACACCTGAAGGGTTAATAAACTTCTTGAATGTGGTTTTGAGAACCTTGAGGGGTGCAGCTTTTAGAATGGTGTCATACTTGGGTATTTTCTATCATATAGAGTAGACCCCTTAAAGTGACTTCAAATGAGATGTGGTCCCTAAAATAAAATGGTGTTGTAAAAATGAGAAATTGCTGGTCAACTTTTAACCCTTATAACTCCCTAACAAAAAAAAATTTTGGTTCCAAAATTGTGCTGATGTAAAGTATACATGTGGGAAATGTTACTTTAAGTATTGTGTGACATATCTCTGTGATTTAATTGCATAAAAATTCAAAGTTGGAAAATTGCGAAATTTTCAAAATTTTCGCCATGTTTCCGTTTTTTTTCACAAATAAACGCAGGTAATATCAAAGAAATTTTACCACTATCATGAAGTACAATATGTCACGAGAAAACAATGTCAGAATCACCGGGATGCGTTGAAGCGTTCCAGAGTTATAACCTCATAAAGGGACAGTGGTCAGAATTGTAAAAATTGGCCCGGTCCATAACGTGCAAACCACCCTTGGGGGTAAAGGGGTTAAACATTGTTTTTTTACTAATGGTACAAGGATACCAAGAACCACTTTCCACCTTATTAGTATTAAATAGTTGATTGTGAATTTGCCATATTTGCCAAGAATTGTACTCAGAAATAGTGCTATTTATTAATATTGAAACATGTCAATTTTTATATTACTATTTACAGTTATATTTCTAAATAATGATGGCCCTGCTAGTCACATGGCCTCTACATGCCTAAGGGGAATTCAGATGATTAACAGATGTCATACAATATGTCATTAATGTCCGGATGTGACCCTAGAGACCCCTGTCACAAAGACTGGCTTTGCAATTTCCCATAGACAGTAATAGACAGGACTATGCACATGCCCAGCTAGCTCAAACATTCACGACATGCCAATCATGACACACATGATATCCCAAAAAATGTGTAGTTCGAATACTCTTTGAAATCCAACATTACTGTTTATTCTGGAAAGTATACTTGGTATAAATACCCAAAAAGGTCAAAATGTTGCAGTAGAACAACAAAAGACCAGTCCAAAAAAAAGAAACCAACAGCTTTCATTTTACATGTACTACTAGACATATTAGAGATGATGCGCAGAAATAACCACATAAAATTAAATTCAGTACCCGTAACAATATTTCAGAGAGGCACAAATGCAAATACAGTTAGGTTAAAAAATATTTGGACAGTGATAGCTGTCCACCAAAACAACAAAAAAGTGCAGACTCTCAGCTGTAGGCATCATTCTCATGTCAGTATTTTTGCATCAGTGTTTGTATGCCAAAGCCTGGAGTGGAAATTACAGAGAAAAACTGTAATTGCCACTTGTTCTGTGTTTTGAAGATGCTTCTGGTTTTGGCATACAAATACTGACCTGTGAATGAGTCCTTAGAGCTCGCTCATGCGAGGTTATAACACGGCTAAGTGCTATCCGATGTTTTATTGGATAGGACATGGCCCAATGTTATACTATATGCTGTAAGCATATTCGATAATCGGAACATGCAGACCCATATGAGCCTATGGGTGGGTATAAAACATATGACTGCACTTAGATGTCATCTGAGTGCAGTCTGATTTACGAGTACAAAAACAATAGAGAAGATGGAAAAATAAAGTTCCATTCTCAGTCTCCTTCCTCCATCTTCATGTGTGAGAATTGGATCGCACTAAGGGTACCGTCACACTATACGATTTACCTACGATCACGACCAGTGATACGACCTGGCCGTGATCGTTGATAAGTCATTGTGTGGTCGCTGGAGAGCTGTCACACAGACAGCTCTCCAGCGACCAACGATGCCGAGGTCCTCGGGTAACCAGGGTAAACATCGGGTTACTAAGCGCAGGACCGCGCTTAGTAACCCGATGTTTACCCTGGTTACCAGCGTAAAAAAAACCAAACAGCACATACTTACATTCCGGTGTCTGTCCCTTGCCGTCTGCTTCCCGCACTGACTGACTGCCGGCCGTAAAGTGAAAGCACAGCACAGCGGTGACATCACCACTGTGCTCTGCTTTCACTTTACGGCCGGCAGTCACTGAGTGCGGGAAGCAGACGGCAAGGGACCTGACGGACACCGGAATGTAAGTATGTACTGTTTTTTTTTTTTTACATTTACGCTGGTAACCAGGGTAAACATCGGGTTACTAAGACCGGTCCTGCGCTTAGTAACCCGATGTTTACCCTGGTTACAAGCGAACGCATCGCTAGATCGGTGTCACACACACCGATCTAGCGATGCCAGCGGGAGATCCAGTGACGAAAGAAAGTTCCAAACGATCTGCTACGACGTATGATTCGCAGCAGGATCCCTGATCGCTGCTTCGTGTCAGACACAGCGATATCGTATGGATATCGCTGGAACGTCACGAATCGTACCGTCGTAGCAATCAAAATGGCACTGTGTGACGGTACCCTAAGATTACTCTCGGCTCAAACGCTGATCAGAGTGTCATTAGCATAATTGACCTCATTCTCGCACATCAGAGAACATATAGCCGTCTGACCGCAGCCTTAACTTTGGCATATTTACATCCTAACTGGACTAAGGGTTATGAATTACTGCTCTTTAATGTGTAAAGGAACCAATAGTAATTATACAATTATCTTAAAAGCTCTGTAATGAGCTGCATGGGCTATTCCCTCGTTAATCCATCATCAATTATGTAGGTCAAAGATTTGGAGCTGATTACAGGTGTGGCATTTTCATTTGGAAGCTATTGCTGTGAACCCACAATATGCGGACAAAGGAGCAATCAATGGAAGCGAAACAGACTATCATTAGGCTGAAAAAAGAAATCCATCAGTGAGATAGTAAAAAACTTAAAGGGAACCTGTCATCTGAATTTGGCGGGACTGGTTTTGGGTCATATGGGCGGAGTTTTCGGGTGTTTGATTCACCCTTTCCTTACCTGCTGGCTGCATGCTGGCTGCAATATTGGATTGAAGGTCATTCTCTGTCCTCCATAGTACACGCCTGCACAAGGCAAGATTGCTTTGCGCAGGCGTGTACTATGGAGGACAGAGAATGAACTTCAATCCAATATTGCAGCCAGCATGCAGTCAGCGGGTAAGGAAAGGGTGAATCAAACACCCAAAACCTCCGCCCATATGACCCAAAACCAGTCCCGCCAAATTCAGGTGACAGAGTCCCTTTAAGAGTTGCTAAATGAATAGTTTGATACAATCTGCAAAAAAAAAGAAAAAAGAGCACACTAGTGAGCTTCGGGTCTCAAAAAGGCCGGATGACCCTGGAAGACAACACTGGTGTTTGATCATACAATTTTTTCCTTTGTGAAAAAACCCCATCACCATCCCATCGACTCAAGTGAAGAACACTCTCTAGGAAGTAGGCGGTAAGTGATTTAGTATTTAAGTCTACCATAAAGAGAAGACTTCATGAGACATCATGAGAGCAAATACAGAGGGTTCACCACAAGGTGCAAACCATTAGGCTATGTGCACACATTCAGGAATTCATGCAGAAACTTCCTGTGAAAATCTGGACATTTCTGCCAGATTTCCGCATGAAATCCGCATGCGTTTTTTGCGTGGTTTTGACGCGGTTTTTGCGTGTTTTTTTCCGGACATTTCCCAATGCATTAAACAGTGGGAAAACCGCGAAAAAACCTCAAAATTAATGAGCAGGTTCATTATTTTTCCGCAATGCGTTTTTCATGCGGAAAAACGCACATCATGTGCACAGAAGTTGCGGATTTCATTAAAAATGATAGGATGCTTAATGTATGCAGATTATTTGCGGTTTTATAGCATTTTTATTGGGCAAAAACGCTAAAAAAAACGCAAATAATCTGCAACGTGTGCACATAGCCTTAATTGGTCTTAAGTATAGAAAGTCCACATTAGACTTTGCAATAGAAGAAACCAGCTCAGTTCTGAAAAATCATTCTTTGGACATATTAAACAGAAATCAACCTGTGCCAGAATGATGGGAAGAAGAAAGTATGGAGAAGGCTTGGAATGACTCGTGATTCGAAGTAAACATCTTCTGTAAACGTGGAGGCATGTGCATGAGAAAATTTCATGAGAGCAAATACAGAGGGTCCATCACAAGGTGCAAACCATTAATCAGCCTTAAAAATAAAAAGATCAGATTACACACTTTGCCAAAATACATCTAAAGTAGGCAGCCCAGTTCTGGAAATGCATTCTTTGGACAGATGAACCTAAGATAAACCTGTACCAGAATGATGGGAAGAAGAAAGTATGGAGAAGGCTTAGAACAACTCATGATCGAAAGCACACCACATCCTCTGTAAAACATGGTGGAGGCAATGTGATGGCTTGGGCATGCATGGCGTGCAATAACAATGGGTCACTAGTGTTTATTGATGATGTGACTGAAGACAGAAGCGGCAGGATGAGATCTGAAGTGCACAGCGCCATACTTTCTGCTCAGACTCCACCAAATGCAGTTGATCAGACACCACTTTACAGAACAAATCGACAATGACCCAAAACACACCGCGAAAGCAACCCAGGAGTTTTTAAGGCAAAGAAGTATAATATTCTGCAATGGCCGGGGCAATCACCAGATCTCAACCCCATCGAGCAGTATTTCACATGCTTATGACAAAACTTAAGGCAGAAACACCCATAAATAAGCAACAACTGAAGTCAGCTGCAGTAAAGGCCTGGCAAAGCATCACAAAGGAAGAAACCCATTGTTTGGTGACGTCCATGGCTTCCAGAGTTGAGGCAGTCATGCAAAAGTTTCTCTACTTAACATTTTATTTAGTTAAGTTTGTCCAATTACTTTTGAGCCCCTGAAATGAAGAGGCTTTGTAGAAGAATGGTTCCAATTGCCAAATATTTTTGTTCAACCCCTTTCATTATACCTGAAAGTCTACACTTCCATTGCATCTCAGTTATTTTATGTTAAATAATAATAATAGTGGCCTAAAGATTCGGTCGCTGTCCAAATATTTCTGGACCTACGGTAATTGTATGTAAAAAAACTAAATAATAGAATTTCTTTAACACCAGCATCAGCCCCTTATTATTATTAAATTTGGTATACAAAACAAGAACAGCAGCATTGACTTAAAGATATAGTCCAAAAAACAAGCTGTCCCGTATCGATTCGATAGAGGATAACATTCTGATAGCTGGGGGTCTGACCGCTGTGACCCCTAATTATCCCAAGATTGGAGCTTTAGAATCTAGAGAAAGGGGCTGTACAGCCCCAACTTGAAAGGTGTGGAAGTGCCTTTGCTACATTTGTTGTTTAGGGGACTACCCAATGCAGTGCTCCTCCAGTCCCATAGACAATGAGTGGAGGAGAGGCTGTTCTTGCACACCTCCACGCTAATCAGGATTGCCGAGCCCCATTTTTTGGGTTCCAAAGCCCCGTATTCAGGATTGCTGGGGTAATTATCGCCTAGTGAAAGCTTTTCACAGCTTTTCCTAACTAATTCTCCACTATGGGATGACAGGAGTAAGCTGCTGTTATTGGACTTTGAAATTGAACATGGTCGAATCTTCATTCCCTTGTTATCAGGGAAGAGTCTGAAGGCCTCCTGCTTATATAGCGATATCATATTCCACAGCACTTTACAGACTGATAATCACTATCCCCATTGGGGCTCACAATTTAAATTCCTTTTCATTATGTCTTTGCAGTGTAGAGGTAAACTAGAGTACCTGGAGGAAACTGACGCAACATGGAGAGAACATACAAACTCCTTGCAGATGTTGTCCTAAGTGGGATTTGACCCAAGGACCCCAGCGCTGCAGAGTAACAGTGCTAACCACTGAGCCACCGTGCTGCCACACAGACCACATATACAATTAATCCATAAAGAAGACAAACTGATCAGCGCCAAACTGAAACATGTTGCAGGATGCTTCTGCCCATTCATTAGCAATCTGTAGGGGTCTCAGACCCCAGACCTTGGCCAATCTAACTTTTTCACGTCATAAATTGGTGGAACTGGAAGGTACCCTTTAAAAGAAGTCTGTAGGTCCCACCGAAAACACGAGACTTAGCTCTAATGTGTTTGAACATCTAAAGTGAAGATTTGTTGAATTTGCATTTCGGCCCGTTTCCATGTTATTGCAGTCACCACTTTAGACAGTTGGTAAACTATGAGTGACACATCATGTAAGTAACACAACATTTAAGAAAACTAATTGCTCTTACCTGAGACTTGGTAAGTAAAGTAGAGGACAGCAAGGAAGCATACAGTACAATGCAGGAGGGAAGGCATAGTGTGCTGCAGATTTCTCTTACATCAGATGCCAGTCAAGCACAGGGTAACGGAGAACAGGGCAGTGATGAAGGCCTGGCAATGGGATGAAGGATGTGGATCAAACAGCTGCTGCTGACAGCCCCATTGGGGCAGCCCTAGTACACAGGATTGGGGGAGGTGCAGGCAGACTCCTTAGAACAGAGAAGGTTGTGTTGGGAAGCCCTGGCTTCAGTAGTGCAGCCAGCACTGAAGTAGGAGAAGGCAGACTTTACACCACAGAGAGCCTGGCAGCGCTCCCAGCGAACAACTGACAACACGAGAGAAGTTCCAGGTTTTATACTTTGCTGACAGGAAGCAATTCCATAGTACAAAGACCATTCAGTCTGACTCGGGCACACAATGCAGAGATAAACATGCTAAACATCAACTGATTCAGTCATTTTAATAATTGGGACCTCACATAATCGATCACTTATTCATGAGAAACCAACATAGGTTGACTGGCAGATAAATGGATAGATATGAATGCATCTTTCAACATTTATACACTGTCCACATCTGTAAACCAAATTCGATATACAATACACAGTGCGTCATACAAAATACACCTGTGCTCATATAGGGGATCAGTTTATAACAAAATCCCATGCAACAGTAACAGATAAACCCCACATAGAAAATGCTGCACAAAACGGGATCAATATCAAACAAAATATTTTATTAAACAAGCCAAATATAAAATTGTACCTAACAACAAATGGGATACTATGAAGGTGACAACTACCCTGGGGCCGCAGGTCAGAGGCTATAAACATGCAAAATACTAGTACTAATGTCCCCAATAGAGAGTAGTTGGTGTGAATAGTGAGTTCATATGCATTTGAACAGAGTGGGGATGCCCCGGAAGAAGGCACGCACGCCGAAACGCGCGTAGGGGTGGTGGCGCCGCAGGTCAGAGGTAAATATGCTTCACAAATGTTATTTGTTTTCCTAACGTCTGCTCTGGTGTTGTTGCTGGATGCTCCTTACCAGCCTAGTGTACTCTGTTCAAATACATATGAACTCACTATTCACACCAACTACGCTCTATTGGGGACATTAGTACTAGTATTTTGCATGTTTATAGCCTCTGACCTGCGGCCCCAGGGTAGTTGTCACCTTCATAGTATCCAATTTGTTGTTAGATACAATTTTATATTTGGCTTGTTTAATAAAATATTTTGTTTGATATTGATCCCGTTTTGTGCAGTATTTTCTATGTAGGGTTTAACTGTCCACATCTGTCCACCGCTGACACTGCAAACAGCCTTTTAATTTAAGGTGCCGAGTTTTGGACCCCCACTGACATGACATTGATGGCCTATCATAAGGACTTCAGGAATACTAAAGCAGTGATCAATAGCCACAAAGACATCTATATTCAGAAGGGATAGCTCCTGACAATGTTCATGCATGCATATAGACTATGAAGCAAAAGGTACTGCCCACAGTGTCCATTCACTAAAAACCCTACCTCATCTGGCATCATATGTGTAGGCCCTGTAGGACGCCCTGGAACATGAACCATCCAGGACAGCTTGCAAATTATGAACTGTTTTAAGAGCGATCTGTGGCTTTCCAAGAAGGTTATGAACTGGGGAAAATACTTCATCTATCTCTTGGTGTATTTGTCATTTAATCTACATTTGGACACATGGTTCTCCATGTTCCTTTTTGAAACTCTACCATCCATTGTCACTTGTCTGTTGCTTGATAAGACACACATCTAGGCTAATTAGAATGTCAGTGGAGTATTATATTTTAGGGATCTTGTTTTGTAATGGTCAGTCAGCAAAGTGGATTCTTAAAGCCATAGGTCTGGATAAGCAGCACATTCCCAAATGAGTTGATGCAGCAAAGAACAAGAGAGCTGGAAATGCTGTACGGCACCTTTAGCAACATGGATTAGCAGAGCTAAATAAACTGGTCAGTACTTGTAGCAACCTGGAATAGTTGAACTGGATATACTGAATGACACCTTAGGCATAGAATAGCACAACTGGTTATGCTGGATGGCACCTTGGACGTGGACTGCTAGAGGTAGACATACAGGATGACACCTTAAAACAGCAGAGCCGATTAGGGAGACAGGCATTTTGGAATAGCAAAAATGAATATGAGGACAAGCTCATAGCAGAGCAAAGTATACAGACTGGCATCTTGGAATATAAGAGTCGAGTATGCGACATATAGAGCAGAACTGAGTTTGTGGAGTGTCACCTTGTAACTGCAGAGCTGGCTCCTTGTATAAGCAGAGTATGCTGACTTTCACTTTGGAAAAACAGAACCGATAATGATGCAGGAACCTTGAAACAATAAAACCGAGTGTAAGGAAGGGGGATACGGATATCACCCTGCCATCACTAATCTGTGACGCAGCTTACATAGTCGCAGCTCTCTGGCGTATCCTTACTCTCAGATCAGTCAGGGAACTGCACCTAGGATAAGTAGTCACCGGAGAGGCTGCCCTGTCACATACTGGTTATCGGGGCACTCTGCAGTGAGGGCTGCATACTTACCACCAGTCCCAGGCTGGGAATATACTGTATATATAACCCTCCGATTTATCACTGCCAGGATCCCCCAATAACACCAGAATGGTATGCTGCCACCAGTTCCTCGTTAGATATAAGCCCAGTCCGTTACCAAGCTTATATCGGGTCAGAAACCAACCCCAGGTAGCATATAAGTACTAGCCAGACTTACGGATGTGAGAAATTGGATTTCGAGATAAAAGAGCCACCCAAAATTAATTGATATTTTAATTGCCGAAAGGCACACTAGATGCTACAAATATATACAGAGTAATATACAGATATTACAGCCAGAAGTACAGATAAAAGTAGGGTACAGGTTGAGATTGCAGTTAGCTGTATGTGTCACGTTACCATTTCTTATCACATGGATGAAGGGCAGTTCTCGTATCCACAGACACTTTCTTAGTTTCTGGTCCGTCTCCACACGTAACGTGATGTGGCTTCCATGGCAGAACAAAGACAAACGCTAAAGGTGTGTAGCTAGCTTCTAACCCCTAGCTCGCCCTCTCCCATACTTGTCACCACCCCTCTGGAGCTGGACTGAATTCTTCTCCCTTGACCTCCTAGCTGAAATAATTCCCAATATTCAGTATGGGTCATAACTTCCTGGGGGGTCCAAACGGGACTACTGATGTCTCAACGGGTTCATTGGGGCTGGACCGATACAGAGAGTCCAAACTTGGGTCGGCTAAGTGGTTCTGGAGAGCCAGTCTCGATAGCTCGGTATCCGGGACTGCTAGAGCAAGATAAGATGCAGGGATGCATGCGGAGAGCTCCCAGGATTCTGGTGGCATATTGGACCTAACCCTGAGATGCACTGTACTTTTATAATTCATCTCTAGATGTCGGTGATGCTCGGTCTAGAGCTTTCCCTTGATGTTGGCGGACTTGCACAAAAGGCGGCAGTGGGTCCCAGCTCTGCTCCTCCTTGCCTTCATTAACACGTGGCCTCTAATTCTCTGGCCAAATGGCAGAGTTCTGTTCTTTTGGGGATTTCACTTCAGAAAATATGAATCAAAACCCAGCAGTTAAGCAGAGCTGGGTTTGTCATGACACTAAGAACAAGTCCAGGGATGCCGTTGTGGTGATGATGTGACATAAGAAGTGTCTGCTGGGTTTCCATAGTAAACCAGTGAACACTGGGGCAGAGGGAGCAAGCAATTGGGAAAAGAAGCCAACTAGAGTTGGGACAGATTAATAACAATATGAGAAATTTCATACTTGTAAATAGTAGGAATTTACCAGCATGTATTGTATCTCCAAAACAGCTGTCTACAGATGGGTAACTGTGTAGTGGCTCATATCCCAAGTCATGTTTTGATACGCTTTAATATGTCAGACATTGATTAGCTAGCTAGTCATCTATATGTGCACTGGAGAGACAATTTTGTTTCTTCTCGAGGTGAGCTAATTTGCATACAGAACTTCCAGTATTATCACTCATAAACTAAATGACAACAACATGCAGGTTTGGCTCTCTGGACAAATTTGAGAGATTTTTTTACCTACTATATGTGAATAGGCGGAGGCTTCAAGGCAAAAATATTTATAGGAACCTTCAACTAAATTGCGGAACCGACACTCCAACTGACATTTATTGCATGCCACATAAAGGATACTGTAGTTTACTGTGCATGCTGGTGGCTCTCTGTTTTGATAGTATCACACTCCAGTCATCATGGATTTTCCCTGAAGACACAAAAGAGAATAGTAAAACCAAAAACACTCAGTTTGAAAAAATGTTGCAGTAATCCGCAAGTGCTAGTAAAAGATGTAAAAAACAGGGTATTTGGTTGATACGTTTTTTGCAAAAAATGTATACTAAGCTGCTCTACCAAACTTCACGGTATACCCTTATCAGAGCAGTCCTAACTAATGTATGCAATCCCTATCTGATGTATTTAAAAACCTGATCATCTGTATATTACCTGTGTGAACAGGGTTCAGAGAGGAAAAATCCATGTGTGCATACAGGGTAGAACAGCTTTTGTGCAGATAGCCCAAGAGGAGTGGTGGAACTCCCCAGTCTTGTAGACACAAGAGAACAATTATGGAAACAGGAACACATGGGCTACTTGCACAGTGAACAAGTCTGTATGATCATGTTCACACACCACCAAGAAACCTGAAGACACAAAAGAGAATAGTAAAACCAAAAACACTCAGTTTGAAAAAATGTTGCAGTAATCCGCAAGTGCTAGTAAAAGATGTAAAAAACAGCGTTTTTGGTTGATACGTTTTTTGCAAAAAATGTATACTAAGCTGCTCTACCAAACTTCACGGTATACCCTTATCAGAGCAGTCCTAACTAATGTATGCAATCCCTATCTGATGTATTTAAAAACCTGATCATCTGTATATTACCTGTGTGAACAGGGTTCAGAGAGGAAAAATCCATGTGTGCATACAGGGTAGAACAGCTTTTGTGCAGATAGCCCAAGAGGAGTGGTGGAACTCCCCAGTCTTGTAGACACAAGAGAACAATTATGGAAACAGGAACACATGGGCTACTTGCACAGTGAGCAAGTCTGTATGATCATGTTCACACACCACCAAGAAACCTGAAGACACAAAAGAGAATAGTAAAACCAAAAACACTCAGTTTGAAAAAATGTTGCAGTAATCCGCAAGTGCTAGTAAAAGATGTAAAAAACAGGGTATTTGGTTGATACGTTTTTTGCTAAAAATGTATACTAAGCTGCTCTACCAAACTTCACGGTATACCCTTATCAGAGCAGTCCTAACTAATGTATGCAATCCCTATCTGATGTATTTAAAAACCTGATCATCTGTATATTACCTGTGTGAACAGGGTTCAGAGAGGAAAAATCCATGTGTGCATACAGGGTAGAACAGCTTTTGTGCAGATAGCCCAAGAGGAGTGGTGGAACTCCCCAGTCTTGTAGACACAAGAGAACAATTATGGAAACAGGAACACATGGGCTACTTGCACAGTGAACAAGTATACAATATACAGATGATCAGGTTTTTAAATACATCAGATAGGGATTGCATACATTAGTTAGGACTGCTCTGATAAGGGTATACCGTGAAGATTGGTAGAGCAGCTTAGTATACATTTTTTGCAAAAAACGTATCAACCAAATACTCTGTTTTTTACATCTTTTACTAGCACTTGCGGATTACTGCAACATTTTTTCAAACTGAGTGTTTTTGGTTTTACTATTCTCTTTTGTGTCTTCAGGTTTCTTGGTGGTGTGTGAACATGATCATACAGACTTGTTCACTGTGCAAGTAGCCCATGTGTTCCTGTTTCCATAATTGTTCTCTTGTGTCTACAAGACTGGGGAGTTCCACCACTCCTCTTGGGCTATCTGCACAAAAGCTGTTCTACCCTGTATGCACACATGGATTTTTCCTCTCTGAACCCTGTTCACACAGGTAATATACAGATGATCAGGTTTTTAAATACATCAGATAGGGATTGCATACATTAGTTAGGACTGCTCTGATAAGGGTATACCGTGAAGTTTGGTAGAGCAGCTTAGTATACATTTTTTGCAAAAAACATATCAACCAAATACCCTGTTTTTTACATCTTTTACTAGCACTTGCGGATTACTGCAACATTTTTTCAAACTGAGTGTTTTTGGTTTTACTATTCTCTTTTGTGTCTTCAGGTTTCTTGGTGGTGTGTGAACATGATCATACAGACTTGTTCACTGTGCAAGTAGCCCATGTGTTCCTGTTATCATGGATTTTCCCTGCCTAGATGTTTCATAGTAAGTACGGTAGTTAAAAGAGATGGTGTGAATCGATTTGCAGAACATGGTCTAGCGTCCATGTCACTGGTCTGTGACCAATGTATAGTAGCCAAGAGAACTACATGACAGCATCTGCAGCTCTTCTTTTGACCAGCAGGACTGGCACGTCATCACACATGGGTCACGCCGCAACAATGAGTGCCTGGCTGGTTACTTAGAAGAGGAAGCGGGGATGCTGACAGGTATGAGGTGATATACAGGGCTCCAATAAAGTAACACGACCAATAGACCAGATCCTGATAGTTGATTGACACCATCTCTAGAAGCCAAATATCCTTATCATATTTTTGGAGTGTGAAAGAGATTTTGAACCCCTTGTAGAAACCTAAGCAAAGACAAGTACAGTTCCTATTCTTTTGCATATTTGTCACACTTAAGTAATTCAGATCAACGAACAAATTTAAATATTAGACAAAGATAACACAAATAAAAAAAATGCAGTTTTTAAATGAAGATCTTTATTATTGAAGGGAAGGTACTGCGTTTGTAGGTCATTAATAAATCACTGTAATGTAGCATAACATGCTGCTATAAGCAAGTTTGAAATGCATGTGAAACAGATTTCATGTGTTATATAAGTTTAAAGAATGCACTGGGGGCTGACATCTTGGTTTTGCAGCAGTAGCAGGGGACTATCAGTGTCAGATTACGGCACCCCATGGACATAGGAGATAATAGACCGGCGCTGACCCTATCTGTAACATTGCAGCAGCATTAGCAGTGAGCTGGGCACGTCTCTGTGGGCTGCACAACTCACTGCTGTAGGTGTGACTAGCTGCCATTTTATTAGAGCCCTGTGCTCTCTATCGCAGGACAGAAGCCCTCACTGCTCCTCTGTACTCCAGGCAGGCACGTCCTGGGCACACATCCTCTGCTCCTCACACGCTGCCCTGTGTGCTTCTCCTGCTGTGTCTCCCCCTCCCCCTCACACACAGTCCCTGTGATCTCCAGTAAGCTGCAATCACAGCCTGCAGAGAGGGAGGTGACACCTGGAGAGAGAGAGCAGGGCAGCTGACAGTACAGGGATTAAGGTGGGGGAAGGGGATGGCAAGAATGTTATTCACAAAAAATGCTGCTGAGTCCACTGTGTTCTGCTCATCTGTAAACAAGCTGTGCCTCTGATGCAGTAACTGATGGTGACAGCAGGTCGCAGGGCAGTCACACACAAAATGGCGCTGCCCTGTGATGCTGCTCTTCATTCTGCCCCAGGGATATTAGACCACCCAAAAGGGGAGGGAAATGGTGATGTCAGCAGTTACTGCCCCAATTTTGCTGCTGGTAAATCTTACTGTAGCTGCTTGAGGTCTAAAACGGAAAATGCTCCCCCTAGTGGTAAATATGTATATTTGTAGAAAAATATATAATATTTTTCATATAGAAATGTTTGCAAACAATGCAAACATTGCATTAACCCCTTAGTGACAGAGCCAATTTGGTACTTAATGACCGAGCCAATTTTTACAATTCTGACCACTGTCACTTTATGAGGTTATAACTCTGGAACGCTTCAAGGGATCCCGCTGATTCTGACATATTGTGACATATTGTACTTCATGTTAGTAGTAACATTTCTTCGATATTACTTGCGATTATTTATGAAAAAAATGGAAATATGGCAAAAAAATTTAAAATTTTGCAATTTTCAAACTTTGTATTTTTATGCCCTTAAATCAGAGAGATATGTCACAAAAAATAGTTAATAAATAACATTTCCCACATGTCTACTTTACATCAGCACAATTTTGGAAACAAAAATTTTTTTTTGTAAGGGAGTTATAAGGGTTAAAAGTTGACCAGCAATTTCTCATTTTTACAACACCATTTTTTTTTAGGGACCACATCATATTTGAAGTCATTTTGAGGGGTCTATATGATAGAAAATAACGAAGTGTGACACCATTCTAAAAACTACACCCCTCAAGGTTCTCAAAACCACATTCAAGAAGTTTATTAACCCTTTACGTGCTTCACAGGAACTGAAACAATGTGGAAGGAAAAAATGAACATTTAACTTTTTTTTGCAAACATTTTAATTCAGAACCATTTTTTTTATTTTCACATGTGTAAAAACAGAAATGTAACAATAAATTTTGTTATGCAATTTCTCCTGAATACGCCAATACCCCATATGTGGGGGTAAACCACTTTTTGGGCGCACCGCAGAACTTGGAAGTGAAGGAGCGCCGTTTGACTTTTTCAATGCAGAATTGGCTGGAATTGAGATCGGACGCCATGTCACGTTTAGAGAGCCCCTGATGTACCTAAACAGTGAAAACTCCCCACAAGTGACACCATTTTGTAAACTAGACCCCTTAAGGAACTTATCTAGATGTGTGGTGAGCACTTTGAACCCCCAAGTGCTTCACGGAAGTTTATAATGTAGAGCCGTGAAAATAAAAAATCGCTTTTGTTTACACAAAAATGATCTTTTCGCCCACAAATTCTTATTTTCACAAGGGTAACAGGAGAAATTAGACCACAAAAGTTGTAGTGCGATTTCTCCTAAATACGTCGATACCCCATATGTGAGGGTAAACCACTGTTTGGGCGCACCGCAGAGCTTGGAAGGGAAGGAGTGCCGTTTTACTTTTTCAATGTAGAATTGTCTGGAATTGAGATCGGACGCCATGTTGCGTTTGCAGAGCCCCTGGTGTGCCTAAACAGTGGAAACCCCCCACAAGTGACCCCATTTTGGAAACTAGACCCCTTAAGGAACTTATCTAGATGTGTGGTGAGCACTTTGAACCCCCATGTGCTTCACAGACGTTTATAACGTAGAGCCGTGAAAATAAAAAATCACATTTTTTCTACAAAAATGATCTTTTTGCCCCAAAATTTTTATTGTCACAAGGGTAACAGGAAAAATTAGACCACAAAAGTTGTTGTGCGATTTCTCCTGAGTACGTCGATACCCAATATGTGGGGGTAAACCACTGTTTCGGCGCACCGCAGAGCTTGGAAGAGAAGGAGTGCCGTTTTACTTTTTCAATTGAGATTGGACGCCATGTCGTGTTTGGAGAGCCCCTGATGTGCCTAAACAGTAGAAATCCCCCACAAGTGACCCCATTTTGGAAACTAGACCCCCCATGGAACTTATCTAGATGTGTGGTGAGAACTTTGAATGCCCAAGTGCTTCACAGAAGTTTAGAATGCAGAGTCGTGAAAATAAAAAATATTTTTTTTTCCACAAAAAATATATTGTAGCCCCCAAGTTTTTATTTTCACAAGGGTAACAAGAGAAATTGGACCCCAAAAGTTGTTGTCCAATTTGTCTTGAGTATGCTCGTACCCCATATGTGGGGGTAAACCACTGTTTGGGTGCACGGCAGAGCTCGGAAGGAGCGCCGTTTTGGAATGCAGACTTTGATACAATGGTCTGCGGGCGTTATGTTGCGTTTGCAGAGCCCCTGATGTACCTAACCAGTAGAAACCCTCCACATGTGACCCCATTTTGGAAACTAGACCCCCCAAGGAACTTATCTAGATGTGTGGTGAGAACTTTGAATGCCCAAGTGCTTCACAGAAGTTTAGAATGCAGAGTCGTGAAAATAAAAAATATTTTTGTTTTCCACAAAAAAGATATTGTAGCCCCCAAGTTTTTATTTTCACAAGGGTAACAGGAGAAATTGGACAACTAAAGTTGTTGTTCAATTTATCCTGAGTACGCTGATGCCCCATATGTGGGGGTAAACCACTGTTTGGGCGCACGGCAGAGCTCGGAAGGGAAGGAGCGCCGTTTTGGAATGCAGACTTAGATAGAATGGCCTGTGGGCGTTATGTTGCATTTGCAGAGCCCCTGTTGTACCTAAATAGTAGTAACCCCCCATAAGTGACCCCGTTTTGGAAACTAGAACCCCAAGGAACTTATCTAGATGTGTGGTGAGAACTTTGAATGCCCAAGTGCTTCACAGAAGTTTATAATGCAGAGTCATAAAAATAAAAAATATTTTTTTTTCCACAAAAAAAGATTTTGTAGCCCCCAAGTTTTTATTTTCACAAAGGTAACAGGAGAAATTGGACCCCAGAAGTTGTCCAACTTATCCCGAGTACGCTGATGCCCCATATGTTGGGGTAACCCACTGTTTAGGCGCACAGCAGAGCTCAGAAGGGAGGGAGCACCATTTGACTTTTTGAGCGCAAAATTGGCTGCCGTGTTTGGAGACCCCCTGATGTACCTAAACAGTGGAAACCCCCCAATTCTAGCTCCAACCCTAACCCCAACACACCCCTAACCCTAATCCCAACCTGATCCATAATCCTAATCACTAACCCTAACGATAATCACAACCCTTACCCCAAAACAACCCTAATGTCAACCCTAACCATAACCCTAATCAAAACCCTAAATCCAACACACCCCTAATCCTAATCTCAACCCTAACCTTAACCCTAATCCCAAACCTAACCCTAATCCCAAGCATAACCCTAATGCCAACCCTAACCCTAATACCAACCCTAATCCAAACCCTAACCCTAATCCCAACTCTAACCCTAACCTTAGCCCCAACCCTAGCCCTAACTTTAGCCCCAACCCTAACCCTAGCCCTAAGGCTACTTTCACACTTGCGTCGTTTGGCATCCATCGCAATCCGTCGTTTTGGACAAGAAACGGATCCTGCAAATGTGCCCGCAGGATGCGTTTTTTGCCCATAGACTTGTATTGCCGACGGATCGTGACGGATGGCCACACGTCGCGTCTGTCGTGCACTGGATCAGTGTTTTGGCGGACCGTCAGCACAAAAAATGTTCAATGTAACGTTTATTTGTACGTCGCATCCGCCATTTCTGACCGCGCATGCGTGGCCGTAACTCCGCCCCCTCCTCCTTAGGACATAGATTGGGCAGCGGATGCGTTGAAAAACTACATCCGTTGCCCACGTTGTGCACAATTTTCACAATGTGCATCGGTATGTCGGGCCGATGCATTGCAACGGCCCCGTGCCGACGTAAGTGTGAAAGAAGCCTAACCCTAAATTTAGCGCCATCCCTAACCCTAAATTTAGCCCCAACCCTAACCCTAAATTTAGCCCCAACCCTAACCCTAAATTTAGCCCTAACCCTAGCCCTAACCCTAACCCTAGCCCTAACCCTAATTTTAGCCCCAACTGCTCTTCTCCTGCCGGCCGGCAGATGGAGACAGATGGTGGGCGCACTGCGCATGTGCCCGCCATTTTCTTTTCCCCAGAAGATGCCGGCGGCCAGGAGGAGCAGCAGGAGGACCCAGGGACACTGGTAAGTATAATAGGGTCCCCGAATCCCCCTATTTTTCTGTCCTCTGATGTGCGATCACATCAGAGGACAGAGAATTACACTTTGCTTTTTTTTTTTTGCGGTCGCCGGTAAACAGTTAATTACCGGCGATCGCAAAACAGGGGTCGGTAAAACCGACCCCGATCATGCTCTTTGGGGTCTTGGCTACCCCAGGTAGACGAGACCCCAAAGATTGTCCCGGGGCCGGCCGGCGGGCGCACTGCGCATGCGCCTGCCATTTTGAAGATGGCGGCGCCCATCGGGAGCCACGAGGAGCACCGGGGTGAGACAGGTGAGTATCGGGGGGCGATCGGGGACCCCTTTTCTCTGTCCTCTGATGTGCGATCACATCGGAGGACAGAGAAATTAAAAAGAAATTGCGTTTTGGGTTTTTTTTGCGATCGCCGGTTAATTACCGGGGATCGCAAAACCGGGGTCAGTAAAAAAAACCCCGAATCATGTTCTCTGGGGTCTCGGCTACCCCCGGCAGCTGAGACCCCGGAGAAAATCCGACTCTGGGGGGCGCTATTTACTTTTTCCACAGCGCCGTTAATTAACGGCGCTGTGGTTTAAGTACCCTTAGCGGCCGCCGTTAAAAGGCGTATCGGCGGTCGCTAAGGGGTTAATACATTTTAATTACTATTTTAAGCTTAATTTCACAAAAAAAAAAACAAAATACAAGAAAACTGGTGGCACCTTCCCTTTAAGGGAAAAAGAAATCCAAACCTACAGGGCCCTGTGTGAAAAAGTGATTGCCCCCTAAAACCTAATAATTGGTTGGCCACCCCAATCAATTTGCAATAACTGGCAATGAGTCTTTTACAACGCTCTGTAGAAATTTTGGCCCACTGATCTTTGCACAATTGTTGTAATTCAGCCACACTAGACGGTTTCCGAGCATGAACCACCTTTTTAAGTTCATGCCACAGCAATCGTATTAAGGTCAGGAGTTTGATTAGGCCAATTTAAAGTCTTAATTTTATTTTTCTTTAGTCATTCAGAGGTGAACTTGCTAGAGTGTTTTGGATAATTGTCCTGCTGCATAACCCAAGCGCGCTTCAGCTTTATGTCATGAATAAATGGCCGGACATTCGCCTTCAGGATTTTTTGGTAGACAGCAGAATTCATGGTTCCATTTACCACAGCAAGTCTTCCAGGTCCTGAAGCAGCAAAAGAGCCCCAGACCATCACACTACCACCACCACATTTTACTGTTAGTATGATGTTTCTTTTCTGAAATGATGTGTTACTTCTACACCAGATGTAATGGGACATACACCTTCTAAGGTTCAACTTTTGTCTCGTCAGTCCACAGAATATTCTCCCAAAAGTCTTGGGGATTATCAATATGTTTTATGGCAAAACTGAGAAAAGCCTTTATGCTCTAATTGCTCAGCAGTGGTTTCTGTCTTGGAACTCTGCCATGCAGGCCACTTTTGCCCAGTCTCCTTCTTATGGTAGAGTCATGAACACTAACTTTAACTGAGGCTAGTGAGGCCTGCAGTTCATTGGATAATGTTTTGGGTCTTTTGTGACCTCTTGAATGAGTCGTCGATGCGCTCTTGGGGCAATTTTGGTCCGCCGGCCACTCCTGGGAAGGATCTCCACTGTTCCATGTTTTCGCCTTTTGTGGATAATGTATCTCAATGTGGCTCACTGGAGTCAAAGCTTTAAAAATAGCTTTATAACCATTTACAGACTGACCGATCTCAATTACTTTTTAATCATTTGCTCCAGAATTTCTTTGGATTGCGGCCTGATGTCTATCTGACCCTTTGCTACGTCCTGACCACTCTCAGCATCTCACTCTTTGGCACTTTCAGACCTCTCTTTGGTTTCACCGGTCACCGCGGCTACTCGGCATCTGGCTCCACCTCCGGCCACTCCCCCGGTGGTCACGTGTTTCAGGTCCTGCGCTCCGGCAGGTAAGCTCACCGCAGCGCTGCCCTCTCACCCCCTGTCCATCTGTATCTCGTGCACAGACTCCTGCTGAAAGTCTGCAGCAGGGTTCTTGATAAAATGTAAGTAGTGCTCACAGTCAGTGTAAGCTGATAATAAAGCGCCACTTCAGCGGGTTTTTTGTTTTTAATTTCAGCATTGGAGTGGTAGAACTTAACCATGTTATACTCTCCAATCGCCATCTTCAGTTATTTACAGCGCCACTCTAGTTTTGATACGCTGTCTTGTGACCGCAGCTTCTGATTCATCAGAAGTCAGAGATATCGGTCTGAAACTCTCAATGTAAGTCTATCAGGACCTTGCTCTGGTTCTCATAGACTTACATTGAGTTGTGATTTCTGTCTCGCCAGCAAACAGTGGAGCGATCCAGCAGGTTACAAAGTGCAGAAGATGAAGAGGGTGGCTGATAAGTATAATACTAGGGGCGAGGAACTTACATTAGTGACACCAGTCCACTGGTAAAATTTTAAAAAAACTGGAGTAGTGCTTTAATTCTTCTAACGGATTTTTGAAGGCTTGGTATCAGATGGCTATTTGTTCTAATGGGAATTGCAGGCAGATCCTGACTTAGGTGCATCAAACTTACATACTGCTCATATTTAAAAATATGAAAAATAGTCCCAAAGTCATTTTAAACTAATAATAGTATCATGCATCCAGTGGCATGTATATGCTAAATAGCATATTAATAGCAGACAAGAAACGACTCAATATATAAGATACAACAGGAGAACAATGAGTCAGAGAAATATGCCAGTATAAACAAATGTGAAAAAGCTTTATTAATGTGAAAATAAAACAAACAAAGAAACAGAACTGTTTATACAAAGTGTCAAACAGTTCTAATGAGCAACCAATACAATGTATAGCCGTACAAACAACAGGTGTGAAGCAAGATTCCAATTAAAACAATGAACGGTTCGCCAAGCCTAATTGTCTACACAGGGTAGAAGTATATTATGTCAAATAACATCTATCACAGCGGTACTAGGAATGATATATACAGGGGATATCATATAATACATACATAGACCAAACTACATCGTATATCCATAAGTATGGGCAAAGAGTATAACGGGGATGTTTATGAAGAGGAGTAATGCTTATAATGATCCCAAAGCAGCACAAATAATGTGTCCTCCATAACTCCAATAGATCAAAAGTCACACCCACACGTATGAAACCCCCAAAGCACAGAAGAGTCAGTCTAAGAACAATGACATATATCCCCCAAATAGACCGCAGTAACAGAGAGGTGACGGTAAATAGTTACCCATGTGTACAAAGGCAGGCAGAGCCGGTCCAAGGTCCCCAACGCACGTTTCGGTGCGGGTACACCTTCCTCAGGGGGCGTGGTTTTGAAGATGACAAAGACCCTCCCTATATATCCGGCATGTGAGGTCACATGATGCGGTTCCCACCACTCAGAGTGAGGCACCAGCATGATTACACAGAAGTGTGCAGCCGTACTCAAAAGCTGCACACCATTGTGGCTGGATCACATGGGGCGGCAGGTGATGTCAGTTCCTCTGCGCCTCCAAGAATGAAGGCAGCAGAGCGGCACCCAAATACACTGCGCACGCGTCGCCAAGGTGTAGCGGCGCACATATTCACCATCACATTGCCGCCACAATAACACAGGTGCACAGACTGATGACGGTGTATGGGCACTCCTCCCCCCGGACAGACGCACCACCGCACAGACCCATAGGGCGGACGGCGCCAAGAACCGCCCATAGACCCGGCAAGTGGGGCGGCCGCACTGGGGGAGCGACCACACACCAACATACAGAGTGACACTGCAGGGCATGGTACATAAACATCAGTACATACACATGCATAAGCATGCATAACAGGAGAATACAATAAATATATACATGCAGATAGATATAAATATACGTGTATACAAAAAATGTATATAAAACGGCATAGAAATATCAGTATAAGGATATCAATATATATATAAAGACACACCCACATATCCATATACCTAATAACACAAGATAAACTCAGCTAAAAAATAAAGCTAATACCCAAATACCACCCCTAAAACGGCAAGTCACACCAGGGGGGCCGGCGCCAGACCCCCACCGTGCACTCTGCCATAGCAGGGGGATACGGAAAATATTAGCAAAGCCGAGAATATAGACATATATCAAAAGATAAAGTAAGTATGTAACCATAAACCTTACCCACATAGTATTATCTAAAACAGTACAAATATTACAGCAGCATTGACATGTAGCTAAATAGTCACATAACACATGATACAAAAATGTAGATAGATAGCTGTGCGATACTGAATCTACGCCGAAATTCCGCATCTCCTCGATGCATACTAACAACGATATTTTGCAGGAGCTCCGCTTCATCAGATGGAACATACACGACATCAAGAGCCGGATAGGGGGATACAGCCTCAATGGATCAAAGGTAAGTATTGAAATCAACATGTTGCAGCATAGCAACTAACTAAAGAAAAGAAAAGGAATAAAAATATCCATTAAAATCAAGTAAAAACAAAACCAGAAAATAAAAAGCACATCAGCGACGGACAAAACAATGGGGGCACACGAGGCAACCAAAAAGACACCACATGCAATAGGTGGTACCATTATACCATAACTGGTCAGAGGAATGAAGCAAATCCATGAGATTCGTTTAAACCATGGGGGGACATTGTACCCAGAGTAGTGATCCACCTACATTCTTTCTGGGCAAGTACCCGTTTAATGTCCCCACCACGGATCCCAAGTTGAATGTGCTGAATACCTCTGACCATAAAGGATTGGGGATCACTCTGATGGAATGTGTAAAAGTGCCTCGCTTTATACAACGTTCACTGTACCAGCGCATCCGAAACCTATCACGGAGATCAGCCGACTGGGCCTCAAATTTATCCTCTGATGAGCACACTCGTCTCATCCTGAGGAATTGGCCT
Source organism: Ranitomeya imitator (assembly GCF_032444005.1). Taxonomy (NCBI): domain Eukaryota; kingdom Metazoa; phylum Chordata; class Amphibia; order Anura; family Dendrobatidae; genus Ranitomeya; species Ranitomeya imitator. The sequence continues at coordinate 228,281,606 of NC_091282.1, forward strand.
ACTGGGATGGCCCTAATGGTGGCTGTAGGGTGGCTCGAACTCGCATGCAGCAGTGCATTGACCGAGGTGGGCTTCCGATACACATCAGTGTGTATTTGCAGATGTTCATCAGTTGAAATTTTGATATCAAGGAAGTCCACCTCGGTCCTGCTATACTTATAAGTCAGTTTGATATTAAATGCATTCGAGTTCAAACCCTCCATAAAGTCCTGCAGCTGCCTCTCATCACCCTGCCACACGATAAACACGTCATCAATATAACGTAGCCAGCACTGCACATGGTCCGCGGCCTGCGCGCCCTCCCCGCCAAAAACCTCCCTCTCCCAAAAACCAAGGAAGAGGTTAGCGAAAGAGGGCGTACAGGCCGCCCCCATGGCAGTGCCGCACCGCTGTAAATAAAAAATATCGCGGAAAACAAAAAAGTTATGGGTGAGGATGTAATGAAGCAGCTGCAGGACAAACTCGCACAAAGGGCCATCCCGTTTTGTCCAGATACTTACCCACTAATCCTTTAATGACAGCTAGACGAAGCCAGAATTTGGGTGACATGCTTGTAAGCAGTCATTATGTCCCCGAAACCAAAAACCCATTTAACTCACGTGGGCCACCTTTGGGTTGCTTCCCTTGTGGGAAATGCTTGGCATGCAAGAACACGTTGAGAACTGCCACCTTCACCTCATCAGACGGGAAACGGAAATTCGACATTAGACAACATATCACCTGTGCGACAACACAGGTGATATACTACGCCACGTGTGGGTGCAAGAAAATATATATAGGTCTGACGTCTCGTCAATTGAGAATACGCACACGTGAGCATGTGCGTGACATATTAGCCTCTGCTTCAGCCCCAGATGTGACCCAGCTTAAAACAATACCTAGGCACTTTTACACATTCCATCAGAGTGATCCCCAATCCTTTATGGTCAGAGGTATTCAGCACATTCAACTTGGGATCCGTGGTGGGGACATTAAACGGGTACTTGCCCAGAAAGAATGTAGGTGGATCACTACTCTGGGTACAATGTCCCCCCATGGTTTAAACGAATCTCATGGATTTGCTTCATTCCTCTGACCAGTTATGGTATAATGGTACCACCTATTGCATGTGGTGTCTTTTTGGTTGCCTCGTGTGCCCCCATTGTTTTGTCCGTCGCTGATGTGCTTTTTATTTTCTGGTTTTGTTTTTACTTGATTTTAATGGATATTTTTATTCCTTTTCTTTTCTTTAGTTAGTTGCTATGCTGCAACATGTTGATTTCAATACTTACCTTTGATCCATTGAGGCTGTATCCCCCTATCCGGCTCTTGATGTCGTGTATGTTCCATCTGATGAAGCGGAGCTCCTGCAAAATATCGTTGTTAGTATGCATCGAGGAGATGCGGAATTTCGGCGTAGATTCAGTATCGCACAGCTATCTATCTACATTTTTGTATCATGTGTTATGTGACTATTTAGCTACATGTCAATGCTGCTGTAATATTTGTACTGTTTTAGATAATACTATGTGGGTAAGGTTTATGGTTACATACTTACTTTATCTTTTGATATATGTCTATATTCTCGGCTTTGCTAATATTTTCCGTATCCCCCTGCTATGGCAGAGTGCACGGTGGGGGTCTGGCGCCGGCCCCCCTGGTGTGACTTGCCGTTTTAGGGGTGGTATTTGGGTATTAGCTTTATTTTTTAGCTGAGTTTATCTTGTGTTATTAGGTATATGGATATGTGGGTGTGTCTTTATATATATATATTGATATCCTTATACTGATATTTCTATGCCGTTTTATATACATTTTTTGTATACACGTATATTTATATCTATCTGCATGTATATATTTATTGTATTCTCCTGTTATGCATGCTTATGCATGTGTATGTACTGATGTTTATGTACCATGCCCTGCAGTGTCACTCTGTATGTTGGTGTGGTCGCTCCCCCAGTGCGGCCGCCCCACTTGCCGGGTCTATGGGCGGTTCTTGGCGCCGTCCGCCCTATGGGTCTGTGCGGTGGTGCGTCTGTCCGGGGGGAGGAGTGCCCATACACCGTCATCAGTCTGTGCACCTGTGTTATTGTGGCGGCAATGTGATGGTGAATATGTGCGCCGCTACACCTTGGCGACGCGTGCGCAGTGTATTTGGGTGCCGCTCTGCTGCCTTCATTCTTGGAGGCGCAGAGGAACTGACATCACCTGCCGCCCCATGTGATCCAGCCACAATGGTGTGCAGCTTTTGAGTACGGCTGCACACTTCTGTGTAATCATGCTGGTGCCTCACTCTGAGTGGTGGGAACCGCATCATGTGACCTCACATGCCGGATATATAGGGAGGGTCTTTGTCATCTTCAAAACCACGCCCCCTGAGGAAGGTGTACCCGCACCGAAACGTGCGTTGGGGACCTTGGACCGGCTCTGCCTGCCTTTGTACACATGGGTAACTATTTACCGTCACCTCTCTGTTACTGCGGTCTATTTGGGGGATATATGTCATTGTTCTTAGACTGACTCTTCTGTGCTTTGGGGGTTTCATACGTGTGGGTGTGACTTTTGATCTATTGGAGTTATGGAGGACACATTATTTGTGCTGCTTTGGGATCATTATAAGCATTACTCCTCTTCATAAACATCCCCGTTATACTCTTTGCCCATACTTATGGATATACGATGTAGTTTGGTCTATGTATGTATTATATGATATCCCCTGTATATATCATTCCTAGTACCGCTGTGATAGATGTTATTTGACATAATATACTTCTACCCTGTGTAGACAATTAGGCTTGGCGAACCGTTCATTGTTTTAATTGGAATCTTGCTTCACACCTGTTGTTTGTACGGCTATACATTGTATTGGTTGCTCATTAGAACTGTTTGACACTTTGTATAAACAGTTCTGTTTCTTTGTTTGTTTTATTTTCACATTAATAAAGCTTTTTCACATTTGTTTATACTGGCATATTTCTCTGACTCATTGTTCTCCTGTTGTATCTTATATATTGAGTCGTTTCTTGTCTGCTATTAATATGCTATTTAGCATATACATGCCACTGGATGCATGATACTATTATTAGTTTAAAATGACTTTGGGACTATTTTTCATATTTTTAAATATGAGCAGTATGTAAGTTTGATGCACCTAAGTCAGGATCTGCCTGCAATTCCCATTAGAACAAATAGCCATCTGATACCAAGCCTTCAAAAATCCGTTAGAAGAATTAAAGCACTACTCCAGTTTTTTTAAAATTTTACCAGTGGACTGGTGTCACTAATGTAAGTTCCTCGCCCCTAGTATTATACTTATCAGCCACCCTCTTCATCTTCTGCACTTTGTAACCTGCTGGATCGCTCCACTGTTTGCTGGCGAGACAGAAATCACAACTCAATGTAAGTCTATGAGAACCAGAGCAAGGTCCTGATAGACTTACATTGAGAGTTTCAGACCGATATCTCTGACTTCTGATGAATCAGAAGCTGCGGTCACAAGACAGCGTATCAAAACTAGAGTGGCGCTGTAAATAACTGAAGATGGCGATTGGAGAGTATAACATGGTTAAGTTCTACCACTCCAATGCTGAAATTAAAAACAAAAAACCCGCTGAAGTGGCGCTTTATTATCAGCTTACACTGTCTGTGAGCACTACTTACATTTTATCAAGAACCCTGCTGCAGACTTTCAGCAGGAGTCTGTGCACGAGATACAGATGGACAGGGGATGAGAGGGGAGCGCTGCGGTGAGCTTACCTGCCGGAGCGCAGGACCTGAAACACGTGACCACCGGGGGAGTGGCCGGAGGTGGAGCCAGATGCCGAGTAGCCGCGGTGACCGGTGAAACCAGAGAGAGGTCTGAAAGTGCCAAAGAGTGAGATGCTGAGAGTGGTCAGGACGTAGCAAAGGGTCAGATAGCTGAAGAAGGGAAGTTAGAGTACCAAGCCAAAGGTCAGAACCAGAAACAGACAGTAAGCACAGAATCACAAAGCAAAGCACAGATCGAGAACATGGACCAGATCATACACGAGAAGGCAAACAGACTACACAGTATGCAAGCACACCAGGGGGTCAGACACACAGCCAGAACAGATGTATCACTGGCAAGAATCAGCAGACAAAGGCGGGTAATATAGCCCTCCCCAAACCAAAAGAAGGCCATACAAAATTAACCCTAAGAGGACAGGGAAATAACCCTGTCCACAACCATGACACATTTATAGCTTTATTCTCAGTTACCATACAGAAAAGTCAAAATTAAATATTTAACAAAATGAAAAAAACAAAGCATAGCCATGTCGTCTGTTTCCTCATTATCATTTAAAATGTGAAAAAAATGAAAAACTCAAGTGCTCAAAGACAAGTAGGATGTATCTTTGGCTGTCGGTGATACAATATTATGAGACTTGCTGAGGTCATCTTTGTGGTGGTGCACTTTGAGCTCTACTAGATGGTGAAGAAGCCAGTCGAGCCTGAAGCCATGTTATATAATCCTCTAAAGGCATCTGTACTAGATGTTCTCTTACAAACTGCAATACAGAAAGCAATAAGGAAAACATAAGCCATTATGGGAAGTAAACCATTTAACTTTTTAAAAATTGTATTCTGCTGTAAAAAGTATCTCTGTAAAGGATTACATTATACATGTATTTATTTTATAATATGTAACTTTTCAAAAGAGTTGTCAGTGATTTTGTTATTATCTGAAGACAGCATACAAACACCTTGATTCTAGCACTGTATTGCCTATATGTTTCTTACAGTCATTGTCATAAAGTTACTAATTATATCTGCTGTATTGTTGGAGTCCTCCACGTAATGTGCTTATATGAAGTATACTCACCTCTAATTATATTTATACCCCAATCATCTCCTAAAAACAGTATACACTTACCAAAAAGCTAAAAAGAGACCATAAACCAATTTTTAAATGTAAAAAATGTGTCTTCAACAACATAACAAGTCAGGTATATAGCCTGGACTACATGTGACACGGCCCCATAAAATAGGATAAACTAGCGCCTAGGAAATATAGGGATTTTTTTTAAGAGCAGCACACATCCTCAGAGGTAGCCAATGCTGCATGGCTTGGAGGGTGTTGGTGTGTATTTGAGTAGGCGGTTGGTGGATTTATCTGTGACAGTTGCTTGGTTTTCTGAGTGTGTTAATTCCCTTTCTTCTACTACTTTGGTTTAACCTGATCCTTCACTCCTCAGTGTTTACCTCTGTTATATGTGAGTGTATTGTATATTTGTATGTTTGGTATTTTCCATTACCCCTGTTTGTACTACCTTGTTAGTCTGGTTGGTGTACTATGGTGCACTACTACTCCTCTCTCCCCTGGGTGGGGGAAGGGTACAGACTGACGGCAGATTCAGGAGCTAAAGCAAGGTAAGTGGCCTCGGCATCTTCACCTTCAGAAGTAACCCGTGGAATCGGGCGAGCTAGGGCATCACCTAGTGTTAGGACAAGGAAGGAGTCCCTGGTCCCTGGACATCTGATAACAGAGTAGCGACAAGAGTGGTGGATGATCGAACAATCTTTTCCATGGTTTAAAAAAAAACATCACAACATCCACGCAAGTGAAGAACACTCTCCAGGAAGTATGTGTTTCAGTATCTAACTTTACCATAAAAAGAAGACACAGAGTTCACCACAAGGTGCAACCCATTACTTGGCCTAAAATATAGAAAGTCCACATTAGACTTCGTAAAAAAAGAAGAAGCCAGCTCAGTTCTGGAAAAGCATTCTTTGGACAGATGAAACAAAAATCAACCTGTGCCAGAATGATGGGAAAAGGAATGAATGGAGAAGGCTTAGAACGACTCATGATCCAAAGTACACAACATCCTCTGTAAAACATGGTGGAGGCATGGGCATGCATGGCTTGCAATGGTAGGGAGCCACTAGTGTTTATTGATAATGTGAGTTAAAATAGAAGTAGCCAGATTAATTCTTAAATGTACAGGGCTATACTTTCTGCTCAGATTTAACCAAATACAACAAGGTTGAGTGACCGGTGCTTCACAGTACAGATGGACAATTACCCAAAATAAAATATTCTGCGATGGCCGAGTCAATCGCCATATCTCAAAACAATAAAACATGTATTTGAAAGGAGGAAACCTAGCTTTTGGGGATGTCCATGACTTCAGGCAGTCATTGTTTGCAAATTATTCTCTACAAAGTATTAAAAATTAGCATTTTATTTATTGTAAAGTTAATTTGTCAATTTCTAAAATGAGGAGGCTTTGTATAAAAATAGTTGATGTACAATAAAAATTATATTTTTGGACATAAAAGTATTTACATAGACAAATGGTTGCAATTCCTAAACATTTCACAGGATACTTTTGTTCCACCCCTATAATTAAAGGGAACCTGTCACCCTCAAAATCGAAGGTGAGCTAAGCCCACCAGCATCAGGGGCTTATTTGTAGCATTCTGTAATGCTGTAGATAAGCCCCCGATGTATCCTGAAAGATGAGAAAAACAGGTTAGATTATACTCACCCAGGGGCGTTCCCGCTGCAGGCCGGTCCGATCGGCATTACGCCTGGTCCGGGGCCTCCCATCTTCTTACGATGATGCCCTCTTATTGTCTTCACGCTGTGGCTCCAGCGCAGGCATACTTTTTCTGCCCTGTTGAGGGCAGACCAAAGTACTGCAGTGCGCAGGCGCTGGGCCATTCTGACCTTTCCCGGCGCCTGCGCACTGCAGTACTTTGCTCTGCCCTCAACAGGGCAGACAAAGTACGCCTGCGCCGGAGCCGCAGCGTGAATACAAGAGGATGTCATCGTAAGAAGATGGGATGCCCCGGACCGCGACGCCGATCGTACCAGGATGGGTGAGTATAATCTAACCTCTTTTTCTCATCTTTCAGGATACATTGGGGGCTTATCTACAGTATTACAGAATGCTGTAGATAAGCCCCTGATGCTGGTGGGCTTAGTTCACCTTCGATTTTGGGGGTGACAGGTTCCCTTTAAACCTGAAAGTTTACACTTCAGTTATTTTATTTGAACCCCTTCACGCCAGGGCTAATTTCTATTTGTGAGTTTCTGTATTTTTTCGCTCACTTTCTTCCCAGAGCAATAACATTTTTATTTTTTCATCAACATGTGAGGGCTTGTATATTGCAGGAAGAGTTGTACTTTTGAATAACACCACTTATTTTACCAAATAATGTACTGGAAAGCTGGAAAAAATTCCAAGTGCGGTGAAATTAGAAAAAAAGTTCAATTCCACAATTGTTGTTTTTTTTTACCATGTTCATCAAATGCTAAAACTGACCTGCCAATATGATTCTCCATGTCATTACAAGTTCACAGATAGCCAACATGTCTAGGTTCTTTTTTATTTTAGTGGTCAAAAAAATTCCATAATTTGTAAAAAAAAAAAAGCATTATTTTCCGAGATCTGGGGCTGGGTGAGGGCTTATTTAATTTTTTGGGTGCTGAACTGACGTTTTTATCGATACGATTTTTGGAGAGATACAATGTTTCGATCTCCTGATGTTGCAATGTTGTGGCAACTGAAAAAAAAATCGTAAATTATTATTATTATTATTATTTATTTATATAGCACCATTGATTCCATGGTGCTGTACATGAGAAGGGGTTACATACAAGTTACAAATATCACATACAGTAAACAAACTAACAATGACGGACTGATACAGAGGGGCGAGGACCCTGCCCTTGCGGGCTTACATTCTACAGGATTATGGGGAAGGAGACAGTAGGTTGAGGGTTGCAGGAGCTCCGGTGTTGGTGAGGCGGTAGCTCCGGTAAATCTGGCGTTATTAATTTTTTTTCTCGTTACGTCGTCTACCGATCTGATTCTTTTTATATTTTGATAGATCAGGCATTTCTGAACATGGCAATACCAAATATGTGTGTTTTTGATTTTTGTTTTATTTTGAATGAGGTTAAAGGGAGATGATTTGAACTTTTATATTTTTTCAAAACATTTTTTTCCATTTTTTTACTGGCTTCAATAGTCTCCATAGGAACCTCTGTTAGGGCTAGTGGAACGCACCGAGTATAGATAGGTAGCTACAAGGTGCGTTCGCAGCCCGGGGTCCACCATGCAGAGGTATCTGCTGCTAAGTAACGGCGGATAAAGTCTAAGCTCACACGTGGGTTAAGCTTCACCCCGTGTGAACTGGAAGCGATCTTTGTTGCCTCACAGAGTCGCGCTGTACACAAAACTAATACCCTAACTAGGGTTGTGCTTGCTCTGGAACTCTTCTGTGCTAACCGCACACATGAAGGAACCAGATGCTAGGCGAAGGCTAATTGCCCCCACTGATGCTAGCTGCCTGCCTGAGTGTACAGTACCAAATCTACAGCTTCATACCACACATGAATAGAGTGGTGTAGTATCCACTGGCATAAGCAAAACACATTTGATACTAGCGCTTGGCTGTGCAGCCATGCAAACCTTTTATAGTTGCAGCTCTTCAGGACCTTGCAGGTGGACCAATAGGAGCTGCTACAGGACCTGAGCCTGTGACCCCCGACCTCCAATGAGAGGTCCTCCCGTGGGCATGCTCAGTGTGTGAAAAGCAGGACTTCGTCCCAGAAAAGCCTGCTTGCCGCTGACCAGTGCTGGCTACAAAGGCAGAATCTGGAAAGGCAGCAGTAACCATTCGCACAGTATCAGGCTGAGCCAGACGCTGGGACCGACGTCTCCGCTGAGCAGGTTCCACTGCGGCTGGAGAATGGGAGACCGTAGCAGACATGGTTCAAGATTCCCCCTGTGCAGCGGTGGGAACTTGACACCTAACACTGTGTAGCAGAAATGCTCATCTGCTATGAACGCTGGCCAATGGCTGGAACTCATAGCACATCAGCTATGACAACTGCAGACCCCGGATTGTCATGCCAACCCATCGGCGACCCGCAATCATGTGACAAGGGCGCCGATGGGGGGGGTTTGTGATGCATTTCCGACACATGCATGTTAAATGCCGCTGTCAGATATTGATTGCGGCATTTAACATGTTAACAGCCACAGGTTGATTACGATTCCACCAGCAGCAGTTAGGGGCAAATGCCGTGTGCTGGAAAATATGCAGGCTCATCGCTGGAGCTTGCATCAAAGGCGGAGACACTACATGCACTGTACATATATGGCGCATCTCATGAAGGGGCTAAAGAAAAATTAGTTGCATGCAGAGCCCAAATCACGAAGATTCCGTCATTGTCCAAATATTTCTGGACCTAAGTGTAATTGTTAAGTGCAACATGGCTAAAGACTGTATTGTCTCAGTATTGTTTTGCATTGGAAAGCTGTTTTGATTTTCTGGTAATTTTTTGGTGTGTTTGTCTTTTTAGCTTGCTTTTTTATTGTATGCAGTACTGTTACCATATTAAAAAACATATTTGGTATATTTGTTTATGTCAAATAGCTTTTTTCTTACATCTGTAGCATGTAGTCTTCATAAATGTTAATGCCTTTCCATAGCTGCATGTGAGTATAAAGTGCATCTGAAATGATCATATACAGTTATATGAAAAAGTTTGGGCACCCCTATTAATCTTAAGCTTAATGCTTTAGAAAAATTGTTTTTTTTGCAACAGCTATTTCAGTTTCATATATCTAATAACTGTTGGCCACAGTAATGTTTCTGCCTTGAAATGAGGTTTATTGTACTAACAGAAAATGAGCAATCTGCATTCAAACAAAATTTGACAGGTGCATAAGTATGGGCACCTTTATCATTTTCTTGTTTTAAATACTCCTACCTACTTTTTACTGACTTACTAAAGCACTTTTTTTGGTTTTCTAACCTCATTGAGCTTTGATCTTCATAGCCAGGTGTATGCAATAATGAGAAAAGCTACTTAAAGTGGCCACTTGCAAGTTGTTCTCCTGTTTGAATCTCCTCTGAAGAGTGGCATCATGGGCTCCTCAAAACAACTGTCTAATGATCTGAAAACAGATTATTCAACATAGTTGTTCAGGGGAAGGATACAAAAAGCTGTCTCAGAGATTTAACCTGTCAATTTCCACTGTGAGGAACATAGTAAGGAAATGGAAGAACACAGGTACAGTTCTTGTTAAGGCCAGAAGTGGAAGGCCAAGAAAAACATCAGAAAGGCAGAGAAGAAGAATGGTGAGATCAGCCAAGGACAATCTGCAGACCACCTCCAGAGAGCTGCAGCATCAACTTGCTGCAGATGGTGTCACTGTGCATCGGTCAACTATACAATGCACTTTGCACAAGGAGAAGCTGTATGGGAGAGTGATGCAAAAGAAGCCGTTTCTGCAAGCACGCCACAGAGTCGGCTGAGGTATGCAAAAGCACATTTGGAGAAGCCAATTTCTTTTTGGAAGGTCCTGTGGACTGATGAAACCAAGATTGAGTTGTTTGGTCATACAAAAAAGGCGTTATGCATGGTGGCCAAAAAACACAGCATTCCAAGAAAAACACTTGCTACCCACAGTAAAATTTGGTGGAGGTTCAATCATGCCAATGTCGGCACTGGGAATCTTGTTAAAGTTGAGGGACGCATGGATTCCTCTCAGTATCAGCAGATTCTTGACAATAATGTTCATGAATCAGTGACAAAGTTGAAGTTACACAGGAGATGGATGTTTCAGCAAGACAATGATCCAAAACACTGCTCCAAATCTACTCAGGCATTCATGCAGAGGAACAATTACACTGTTCTGGAATGGCCATCCCAGTCCCCAGACCTGAATATCATTGTCCATGTTCGGCGACCATCAAACTTAACTGAACTGGAATTGTTTTGTAAAGAGGAATGGTCAAAAATACCTTCATCTAGGATCCAGGAACTCATTAAAAGCTACAGGAAGCGACTAGAGGCTGTTATTTTTGCAAAAGGAGGATCTACTAAATATTAATGTCACTTTTCTGGTGGGGTGCCCATACTTATGCACCTGTCAAATTTTGTTTGAATGCAGATTGCAGATTTTCTGTTAGTACAATAAACCTCATTTCAAGGCAGAAGCAATACTGTGTCCAACAGTTATTAGATATATGAAACTGAAATAGCTGTTGCAAAAAAAACTATTTTTATAAAATATTAAGCTTAAGATTAATAGGGGTGCTGTTGTGAATTCTGTGGCTGAATTCACTCCTGTGGTCACAAGTGGTACTGCAGCTTCTGAGCTTCCTCCCTCAGGTGTTCTGGTGAGCTCGTTAACTGCTTCATTACTTAACTCCGCCTGATGCTGCTATCCTTGCTCCTTGTCAATGTTTCAGTGTTGGATCTGAGCTTCTCCTGATTGTTCCTGTGACCTGCTGCTCTGTATAGCTAAGTGCTTTTTGCTTTTTTGTTGCTTTTTTTCTGTCCAGCTTGTCTTTTGTTTTGCTGGAAGCTCTGAGACGCAAAGGGTGTACCGCCGTGCCGTTAGTTCGGCACGGTGGTTTTTTTTTGCCCCCTTTGCGTGGTTTTGCTTTAGGGTTTTTTGTAGACTGCAAAGTTCGCTTTACTGTCCTCGCTCTGTCCTAGAATATCGGGCCCCACTTTGCTGAATCTATTTCATCCCTACGTTTTGTCTTTTCATCTTACTCACAGTCATTATATGTGGGGGGCTGCCTTTTCCTTTGGGGAATTTCTCTGGGGCAAGTCAGGCCTATTTTTCTATCTTCAGGCTAGCTAGTTTCTTAGGCTGTGCCGAGTTGCCTAGGTAGTTGTTAGGCGCAATCCACAGCCGCTTTTAGTTGTGTTTAGGATAGGATCAGGTGTGCAGTCTACAGAGTTTCCACGTCTCAGAGCTCGTTCTTGTATTTTTGGGTATTTGTCAGATCACTGTGTGCGCTCTGATCGCTAAGCACACTGTGTTTCTGGATTGCCTTCATAACACCTGTCATTAGCAAACATAACAGTAGTTAACGAGCTCACCAGAACACCTGAGGGAGGAAGCTCAGAAGCTGCAGTACCACTTGTGACCACAGGAGTGAATTCAGCCACAGAATTCACAACAGGGTGCCCAAACTTTTTCATATAACTGTATTTGTATAATTGTATATAGGCCGATCCTATAACCCTAATTTTTGCACCTTGTCAAAAGAATTGTGAGACTGCATTTATCTGGATGGCTAAAAACAAAGGCAACTATAATACATTTTGCAGAGATGTCATATATTTTTGATTTCCGGCTCAGGGCCACCTTCTTCTAGATTTTCCAAATTTTCAACTGGAAATGTATTTTGTTGACATATGGTCTATCTATGATATTAGACAACATCATTCTATATATGAGGAGGTATTAATACATAGTTGATTTTGATTATTTTTATCAGACAAAATGAAACTCCGTTGATATGGAAACAAGTATTAACTCTGAAAAGTGAACATGCTAAGTTTTAGCAGAACAGGTTATGTCAGTTTGAAATTGTGATTAAGAAAAGTTATCCATGTCATTGGAAGATTGGAACTTCAGCAAAAACTTCTCAAAGGCGTCTCATTTTTTGCAGGATAATGCTCCGGTCCACAAGTCTTGTACAGCCCTGCGAAACTCAATGAAATGGGATCTGAAATTGTCAATCATCTGCCATATTCTCCTGATTTTGCCCCTTTGATTATTACCTCTTTCCGAGAACAAAAAAATAATTACGGTAAGTCGTGGTTTGCAGAACAGGATAACATTTTTTTCTCTACTAGATTATAATTATTTTTTGATCGATATATTAAATGTATAGTGTTGAAAGGTGATTTTGATGAATAAAATAGTATTAATTTGAAGTCATGTCTTCAGAAAATTAGAGAATATTGTGTCTGTAGACCATATGTAAAGTATGCTATGTACTGGAATATTAATCTAACAAGTAAAAAAGGAACCAAAGAGCGTATATATAGCAATATCATATTTGTATCTTCATTGTAGAAAAATAACTACTTTGAAACTTTTGGCAACTAAATGCTTCATCATATTTTAATATTGTAGAACAAGACGTGCACTCTCGCTATGGGTGGTGTAGACTGAACACGGAGGGATGCTCCAGATTATGGTCATACAACAACAGTCGCACTCAAAGAAAGGTTTTCAGAGATTTGATTTTTGTCTCAAAAAATTGTGGTTTTCTTTATTACAAACACCAAAATAAAGGTAGCACCGCAGTGTTTCAAGGTAGGTAACGTTTCGACCCACAGGGTCTTTCTCAAACTTTAGAATTGTAGGAGCGGAGCAAAGGACTTAGATCCCTGGGTGGGTGTAGGAGTCCCGTTCGGGGCTGTAGCTGTGAGGATACTGGTGTCTGCGGTGGTGGTGTGTCATCATATTTTAAAGCCGTATTCCATTTAATACAGCATTTTACTACATGATACCAATAGGGAAAAGAGCCCTTTTGGTTCCCGGGGTTTAAAAATATGCACTAAATCCCATAGCCCACAAGGCTCATCGTTAAAGTTGCCATATGGACAATCATTCAACCAACAACAATCAGCCACACAGACCATGCACATTTGACTCCTCCTAATACTAATGTTAGGTGTGAATGTGTACAATAAACAAGTATGTACAGGTGCATCAGACGGCACATGCATCAGCTGCTCAGACACTGCATCTATGCTCCCAACTTTAACACTGCAGAAAGCAGCTGCTACTCTCTCTACCTACCTGGTCCTACAGAATACCAATAATTGTGATTTTTTTTTAGTCATTTAAGTTAGGGCATTTGTAAAATTCTGACTCCCTGGGAGAAACTCAGATCTCAGATGTGTATAATAATATTTTTTTTATTACATTTTAATCTATGAGGAAACAGGATGGGGAAGGGGCATAAATGATAAAATGTGCTTGTATTCTATGGTTCAACCATCTTTACAATAAACAAGGTTATACGTGTAAGCCTTTGGGAAGCAGTCAGTATATGTAACAGATCGAAAAATGCTACTGAATGAATGGAATGTGCAGGAAACAGAATGGACCAGGTTCTCAGCAGAAATGTTAGAAAAGTTAGATTAGATAGGTGTTGTTACAGGCCCACCTAAAGCATGTGCTTTTAGGGCTCACTTAAAACTGTGAATCACTGGGAATTAACCTGACTGGGGTAGCGCACTCTAGACAAATAGTGCAGCATGAAAAAAAACAACTTTGTTTACATATTAACTGTGTAGACATTTACAAAAGGCAAACAAAGTTAATGTTCTAAAAAGCTTATGTGTTATGAAGACTTTTGGACTGGGATGTCTGCACTGTCCCCGATGGGGCTCACAATCTAGATTCCCTATCAGTATGTCTTTGGAGTTAGGGAGGAAATGGGAGAACACAGAGGAAACCCATACAAACCTGGGGAGAACATACAAACTCCTTGCAGATGTTGTTCTTGGTGGGATTTGAACCCTGCGCTGCAAGGCTGTAGTGCTAACCACTGAGCCACCATGCTGCCCTCCTTGATGGTGTTGAGAATGGCAAAATACTGGCATTAATGATCCCTGGATATCTGGCCAAGCTTTAGAAGATGGCCACCACTGGCATATATTATATTTACTCAGAGATCTGACAGAACATTTAACTGATCCTTTCGATCTTTTTTTATAAATGTCAGTGTATTAAGGCAATAATGTAGTATGCTCCAGACAGGAATAGGTACATTCCTAAATGGTTAATATACAGATTGGAATGACAGAATATAGAGCAAAACAAGCGGCTTTATATTTATCCATATTTATTAATTCAGGTGTTTATCTGTTGTTTTAGTTTGTGACTTGTCAACAGGAGGAAATATATTTTAATAGACTTTGGAATATTGTTTAAATAAGGAGGATCTGAATTTAAATGTGAAACGTTAATCAGGGTTTTATGGCTGCTCGCGGTGCCAAAAAGCAATCAGCAGGTTATAATTACACTGTAAATAAACAAAAGGCTGTGAGAGCTGAAAGGATCATTTCACCACAGTAGGATCCTGTGCTAAGACCAATTGACGTCCTATAAAGAGGACTACTCAATCATTTGCTGCCAATGAGAGGTTTTTTTTTGGGGGGGGGGAACGGTTTATGCATGTATCAGAATCTGAAATGCGAAAACAATACTAATTGAAGACAGAATACATTTTTGAAGTACTTTTCTATCAGAAGCAATTAAAGCCTCAAAAGGTTTGTCCAGTACTTTAATAATAATGGCCTTATCCTTAGGATAGGTCATCAATACCAAATTGGTGCGGCACGCTCATTGATCATCTGTTCACAGTGTCGCCAGCCGAAGGAGCTCAGTTACATAACTGAACGGCACAGGTCAACTGCTCAGTGTTCACGGCTGGGAACTGCACATTCGGCCCTGTTAGAATGAATAGTGGTGGATCTGTAGTACTGTACTGGGGCCACCAGTCAAATGACGGAGCTGTGCTGCTCTGCCCTGGAAGAGAGCACAACCGACCAACTCTGGCACCGGGTACAGCTGATCAGCATCGGTGCCTGGTGTCGCACCTCCACCTATTAGATATTGATGACCTGTCCTAAAGATAGGCAATTGTTATTGACCACTTCTCCCGAAGCCTGTTTTCATCTTCCTGACTCTTAATTTTTATGTCCTTAAATGAGAGAGTTATGTCACACAAAATAGTTCATAAATAACATTTCCCACATGTCTACTTTACATAAGCACAATTTTTGAAATATAATTTTTTTTTGTTAGTTTGTTATAAGGTTTAAAAGTTGACCAGTGATTTCTCATCTTTCCAACAAGATTTAAAAAAAAACATTTTTTTTTTAGGTACAACATTACATTTGAGTTTGAGGGGCCCATATGACAGAAAATAGGCAAAAGTGACACCATTCTAAAAATTTCACAGCTTAAGGTGTTCAAAACCATATTCAAGAAGTTTATTAACCCTTCAGGTGCTTCACAGGAACTAAAGAAATGTTGAAGGAAAAAAAGGAACATTCAACTTTTTCACAGAATTTTTACATTATACCCAATTTTTTTTTATTTTCACAAAGGTAACAGGAAACAATGGACCCCAAAATTTGTTTTGCAATTTTTCCCGAGTACGCCGATACCCCATATGTGGGGGAAAACTACTGATTGGGCACGTGGCAGAGCTCAGAAGGGAAGACTTTTTGAATGTAAAATTTACAGGAATAATTTAATTACAGGATGCCATGTTATTAGCGGCAGCAGCTGACACCAGGGTCTGGAGGTAAACTTTATACCTCCGATCACAGCTGAGCGCTTACGCTGTCTTTTGGCAGAGTGGGAACCATAACTCTCACTGGCATGGATGATTTCACTGCTGATCAGAAGCGCTGTTTGCCGCACTGCCATGCACATGACAGCGCAACAAACACCCGGTGTTGGGGTAGCCGAACCCAAACAGTAACACAGACTTCCTGGTGTTCGGTACGGATGCCGAACTTTACTGTTTGTGTTTGCCCATCTCTAACAGCAAGTGGTAATAGAAGTTCTTGGAGATACCAAAGGAGTTGTAGGAAACAATGCATAGATAAATTAGAAAAATTTGGATAAGAAAGTTCAGGAGCTGGAAAATGAAACTAGACTAACAGCTAAACACAATACTCAAGCTATGAGTGAGAGAAACATGTGACTTTAAGTAGGCCCAACAAGAGACAAGCTGGATTCCTCAGGTTCAGAATCTGCCATCTCAGTAAAGGGCAATTGCAGTACACAACAGCAGACTCAAGTGATAAGAAGTGGGATTGCAGCACAATTATTAAGGTGAACAATAGTAGCCACTAGTGGTCAAACTTTAGAAGGACAACAGGAATCCAGACATTTTTTCCCCCTTTCAACAGCAGCCTCCAGACAATGCTTGACTTGATTTTTGTGAGTATTTTTGGTGAAACACTTTAAGCATTTGAGGAGCATTGATGTTTTCAACAAGTTCCCAGGAGATATCTTCAGGGCCATACCCTTCCCAATTTATTAAGTACTGCAACTTGTTTCTAAATATTCGGAAGCCCAGGACCTTTTAAACTATGTAATGTTCTTGCTCATCCACTTCAATAGTATCAAGAGTTGGTAGACAATGCCATGGAAAGCATTTGGAAGAAATGGCTTTAGTATGGAGACATCCAACACTGGACGTATCTTCATTGTTCTGGGAAGTTGAAGATGAAAAGCTACTAAGCTAACTTGTCCAATGATTTTGAAAACATCAATACATTTTTTGCCTAGTGTTGGAAATGGTATATGGAGTTTCAAATTCTTGGTGGGAAGCCATACTTCATCATCCACTTGGAAGCTTGGAGAAGGTCTACGAGATTTATCCGCTGCTTCCTCCTGGGCATAAAGTTTCCAGATGCTGTTGCACAGATTGTATTCTTTCAGCGACAGCAGGAATAGGCGTTTCTCTGTGAAAATTAGGAAGAATACTTTAATGGCAACCCAAATTTGCAAAGAATGGTGTTTGGTCAAATAATTTTGAGAATTGTTATATAATTCTGCCATTGGAAGCAAATCCACCCAGCAATCCTGAAGGTGACAAATTTAGCATCTGAGATATTTCTCTAAGGGTTTGTGAGTTCTGTCTGATCATTAGATTGGGGGTGGTATGCAGAAGATAAGCTGACACCAATGTCCAATGCTGCACAAAAATTCTTTCAGAATCTCAATGTAAATTGTGTTCCACGATCAGAGACGACATAGTCTGGAACCCTATGAAGACGAAATACATTTTGAATTATGAGATCAGGAGTCTCTTTAGCAGAAGGCAAAACAGTGTATGGGACAAAATGTGCTTCTTTGGTTAGTTGGTCCACCACTACTAGGATGGAACTCTTCACCTTTGAAACTGGTAGTTCAACAATAAAGTCTATAAATATAGAGCCCGGAGGACGAGATGAAGTTTCAGAGGTTTAAATAATCCCATTGGTGGTGTGTGGGGCCCTTTATACATGGAAAGGTGCTACAGCAAGATACACATTGTTAACATCTTTTTGGCAATTGGGCAACCAAAAGAAGCGAAACAGAAATTCATTTTTTTTAAATTCCTCTGTGTCCCACTAAATTGGAGCCA
This sequence comes from Ranitomeya imitator, assembly GCF_032444005.1. Lineage (NCBI taxonomy): Eukaryota > Metazoa > Chordata > Amphibia > Anura > Dendrobatidae > Ranitomeya > Ranitomeya imitator. The sequence continues at coordinate 228,299,543 of NC_091282.1, forward strand.
TGGATCCATTTTAATCTCACAGTTTCTGGAACATAGAGGCAATGATTATGAATCCATACTTTATTATGAAAGGTAAGCGATATACCATCAGGTGGATGCAGAAGAATTGGGTTTGGCTCGTATGCTTCCCGTATATCTTCCAGCAAGTCTTTGTTATGGATCACCTCCAGTAAGTTGGACTCAGGCAGAATGGTTGTTGGTGGTACTGTGGTAGAAGAATTTTTGGAGAACAACCTGAGAAAAGCATCAGCCTTACCATTACGGGAGCCAGGTCTGTATGAGATAAAGTTGAATCGGTTAACAAAAAGACTCCACAGAGCTTGGTAGAAGGAAAAAGATTTGGCAGATCTGATAAACTCAATGTTAAAATGCAAATTGCCTCTTCAGAGAAAAAGAGGACTTGAACTCTATAGCGCCACCTGTTGAAAGAAGCGATCCTACAAGTCACAATCAACTCTTTAACGAGTCTTGTAATATGAATTAGCATAAAAGCCAAATCAGTATCTCAATTTGCAGACATGATATTTCAAGCTGTTGGCCCTCATAAGTGCAAAGCATGAGAACTGATTTGGCTAGGTGAGAGGCTCTTGACTGAGGCCTAAGGGGTAAGGTTTCTCCTTGTGGAGAGTGACATACCAGCTCTGGCTTGTCAAGGTAAGGAGGCTTATTCGCTGTGCGATGCTTCTCTGGGAAATTTAATATGCAAATTGCCTCATCACAGAATAAGCCTCCTTACCTTGACAAGCCAGAGCGGGTATGCCACTCTCCACAAGGAGAAACCTTACCCCTTAGACCAAGGTTAAAATGGTCATTTAGAAGAACAATTTGTTCAGCTGCTCCTTCTAGATGATGTCTCCATTCCTTGAAAGCAGCAATGATAGCTAAGAGCTCTTGTTCCCCACATCATAATTCTTTTCTGAAGCGGTCAAGCTTCGAGAGAAATAGACACAAGGATGTAGCAAATCTTTTGTTCCTGTTTTTTTGTGATAGAATGGCCCCTACTGAAGCATCCACTTCCACAAGAAAGGCATGTTCAGGATTGGAATGAATCAGTATAGGAACTGTGGCGAACTTCACCTTCACGGTCTCAAGGAACAGTCTCTTTTTGACAAAAATATAGGCGCATCTGCTGGTGATGAAGATCAATGAAACCTTCAGCTACATTTTCATCAATGTATTCCTTGAGTGCTTTTAATTCTTGCTCTTCCAGTGGGTAATTGCTTCCCAAGGGTATTGCTGCTCCAGGCAATAGATCAATTGGACAAACATACGGCCGATGAGGAGAGAGATTGTCTGCATTTTCCTTGTCACATACACCAGCAAATTTCTTATATATGGATGGTAGTTTAGAAGATTGTCCAGGATCTTCTACAACCTCTTCATTTGGCGAAGCCTGTGGGGAGTGGATAGTAAATGTAAAAAAAACTTCTTTGGTTTCCCAATTGATGGTGGGATTTTGAGTGTGTAACCATGGCAACTGCAGGAATATTGTAAATTGTGGAGATGAGATTAGTAAGAAGGATAAAACCTCATGGTGATTATGTTCCATAACTATCTTTAAAGGTTCAGTCTCTTTATACACTGGTCCTGAATGTATAGCTGAGATCCATCAACAGTTTCCATAATAATAGATGAAAGTCTGTTTTGAATTTCTACCCTGAAAGAGATGTCCATAAAATTTCTGTTTGCTCCTGAATCAACCATGGCAGATATGGAACACTACCAGTTGTAAACTTTTATTTTTTTTGCCCCCATTTTGCAAAAACCAAGAAAGAAAACAAAAACAATTTCAATGTAGATTGTGAAAACGCTCATACACATAAAGCTAGACTATACCACACCTCTGTAAAACTGCTTTCACATATGATGGATGTAATACCTACATTTATCTTGCAACAGACATTTCATTAAAGGGGTTTTCCCATCTCCAAGATCATATTCCAATATGCAGTAGGTGAATGCGTCGACGGGACTATAATGGTGTCGACATAGTCAACGTATGCTCTTTTATGCATCATTTTGGGGCATATACACCTACTGGAGCAGGACACTCACATGTTGATTCTGATAGCACCATTAATGGCCCCGTCGGCGTATACACCCAAAACCTGTTTTGTGGGGGAGTTCAGACACAAGCCCCAACGGGACCACTGAACATAGGCAAGAACGCAATGTGAAAGCACCCTAAGCTACTGCAATGCCCTGCATATGAAGTAAATGACATAGCTAATCAGAAGAACTATGCTTAACTTGTTATTGGAGGTAGTTGCCAATATTATTACACCTACTACAGTTTGGGATAGGATCTTGGAGATGGGAATTTCCTTTTAGGTTAATTAAAATTAGATTATTAGTTTGATCTAAAGTATCAAAATTTGGGTACTGATGAAATGCAATTATTGGTCAGTAATAAATGTAATGAAAACAATAAAATAAATTAAAAGATTTTGTTCACGATTGACTTCCGCTGTATAGCAACTATGATTTACAATTACAGTGGCATTTAAAAGTTTGGATGTCCCTGGTCAAAATTACTGTTATTGCAAACAATTATGCAAGTTAAAGATGAAATGATCTCTAAAAGGGCTGAAGTTAAAGAGGACACGTTTTCTTTGTATTTTAGGCAAAAAAAAAAATATACTGTTTATATTTTCAACTTTTACATTTTAAAAATAGCAAAAAGGTAAATGGGCAGATACAAAAGTTTGGGCACCCTACATAGTTAGTACCTAGTAGCACTCTCATTTGCAAGTACCACAGGTTGTAAACACTTTTTGTAGCCAGCCAAGATTCTTTTTATTCTTGTTTGAGGGATTTTCATCCATTCTTCCTTGGAAAATTCTTCCAATTCTGTGAGATTCCTGGGTCATCTTGCATGCACTTCTATTTGGAGGTCTAGCCACAGATTTTCAATGATGTTCAGATCAGAAGACTGTGAGGGCCATTGTAAAACCTTCAGCTTGCACCTTTTGAGGTAGTTTATTGTGGATTTTGATGTGTGTTTAGGATCATTATCTATTTGTAGAAGCAATCGTCTTTTCAACTTCAGCTTTTTTACAGATTGTGTTATGTTTGCATCAAGAATTCTTTTTACGTTTAATTGAATACATACTTACCTCTACCCGTGTAATGTACCCCATGCTAAAGGATGCAAAACAACCCCAAAGCATGATTGATTCACCCAAATGCTTAATGGTCGACGAGATGTTCTTTTCTGACATTCTGTGCCCTTTTTTCTACACACATACCTTTGATCATTGAGGCCAATAATTTCAATTTTAACCTTATTGGTCCACCGGACTTGTTTCTAAAATGCATCAGGCTTGTTTTGATTTTCTTTTTCATATTTCTGACACTGAATTTTATAGTGAGGACGCAGGAGAGATTTTCTTCTGATGACTCTTCCATGAAGGCCATATTTGTGTCACTGAACAGTAGAACCAACTCTAGAGTCTGCTAAATCTTTCTGAAATATTTTGCAGTCAATCGGGTGTTGTGTTAAATCCTAGGAGCAGCTCTCACTGAAATTTTTCTTCGTATTCCAGACCTCATCTTGGCCTCCACTGTTCCTGTTATCTGCAATTTCTTAATTACATTTCAAACTGAGGAAAGGGAAGCTTAAAAACGCTTTGCTGTCTTCTTATAGGCTTCTCCTGCTTTGTGGACCTCCACCATTTTAATTTTCAGAGTGCTAGGCAGCTGCTTAGGAAGATCCCATGGCTGCTGTTTTCGTCACAAGGCTAGAGGAGGCTGGGTTTTTATAAAGCTGGGTAATTTGCATCACTTGGCCTTTCCTAACGATGATAGTGAACAAGCAATACTCATAACAGGTTACTTAAAGTCTGAAACCTTGGTCAAAGTAATCTGAGCACACAAATCTGCAAGGGTGAACAAACTTTTGCATTGGTTCATTTTCCTTTTTGTAATTTTTAAAATGTAATGAAAAAAAATTTGGCCTACAATAAAGAGGAAACGTGTCTTCTTTAACTTTAGCCCTTTTAGAGATCATTTAATCTTCAACTTGCTTAACTGTTCACAATAACAGTAATTTTGACAAGGAGTGCCCAATCATTTACATGACACTTTAGGTTACAAAATGGACATTGAACGCAAATTTTACTAAGGGTTTGTTAGGTGTCAAGTTCCCGCCTCTGCACCGGGGGAAACTCGAGCCATCTCCTCTATGGTCTCCCATTCCTCTCCAGCCACAGTGGAGCCTGCTCAGCGAAGACGTCGGTCCCACCGTATGGCTCAGCCCGATACTGTGCAGATGGTTTCTGTTGCTTTCCCAGGCTCAGCCATTGTAGCCAGTACTGGTCAGCGCGAGCAGACGTCTCTGGGACTAAGTCCTGCTTTTTCCTTTCTGAGCATGCCCAGGGTAAGACCTCATTGGAAGTCAGGGGTCACATGCTCAGGTTCTGCTGCAGCTCCCATTGGTCCTCTAGGAAGGTTCTGAAGTTGCTCTGGTATTGTAGCAGCTTCTATTGGTCCTCTAGGAAGGTCCTGAAGCTGCTGCAGCTATAAAAGGTTTGCATGGCCGCACGGCCATGCGCTAGTATCACTTCATGTTATGAGCTTGCTAATTGTGGTCGCGCCTGTATGATTGTATTCAGGGACCCGGCTGAAATAAGCCCCTAGAATACCGGCACCTCTGGTGAGGAGTTTGTATGATTGTATTCAGGGACCCGGCTGAAATAAGCCCCTAGAATACCGGCACCTCCGATGAGTTTTTGTGTGCTTCTCTGTGTGCGTGAACACTGACTGCCATCAGCTCAGCAGTTAGCTGTGTTCCTCTGTAACGCTAACAGGGCACAGCGTGTTCTTTTCTGTGTGACTCAATGAAGTAACCGAGTTCACTTATACCGCCATATAGTGCCGTCATTTTCCAGCAGCAGGTTGTCTACTGCATGGTGGACCCTAGGCTGCGAATGCACCAATTATAACATCCATACTAACTCGGTGCATTCCGCCAGTCCTCACAGGATTAATTAATACTTATATTTACCTCTATAGCTACACTTATGTCAGGAGAGCACAATTCCCAAGTATGAAGTCCATGCAGAACCTTCAGAAAGGAGTTTGTGCGTATTCTGATAAATGGCTTTTCCTCAAGCTTTTCCAGCTTCTCTAAAATATTATGAATTTTCCGGTTGTTCTTCAGAACAGGAGGAATCCTAGAAAGTAGCATTATAAACCTGTGAAATAGAATATATAAGAAAAGTTATTAGAAAGGCTATCTTCCACGACTGATCTCAGCCAAAATGTTGAGAAGCGATGTTTTTTGTTAGATATCACTAAGGAATGGCCAAAATGCTTTATTCAGGATATGCTCGGAGAATTAAAATTCTAAGAGAATAAAGCCTCAACATTAGACACCTTTATATACATTATTGACAACAATGAATATATAATAGTTACAAGAGCAAATCAGATAAACAGTGCTACTATTTGTTTAAAAAAGACAGGCAAGTCTTCTCTATCTATGTACACAGAGAGAGCTTGATCACAAGAAAGTGAGTCCTGTGGCCCATTTTGCTCCTTTTAGAGATAAGTAACAAAACACAAATGAACATGAAAATATACATATAACACGTAGTATAAAATGAAATAAAAAGAATAGAAATTCCAATTATTAGTTTGCAGAACTGAAACAAAAGTCTAATTAAAGGGTTCGTCCATTAAACATTACAATTCTTTGAATAAATCACCAAATGTCCCAACAATCCCTTAGGGCACTTAAAAAACGCTATAACAACACTAGTCCCATAAACATCATAATGAGGCTAAGAAGAGATCCCACAAAATTCAAAGATAAATATATTTTTATTGTCAATAAATAAAACATAAAAAAACAGTTGATATATTCAAGAATAACCGTAATAAGGGACGCCACAAGACAATATATGCTCCGGTACTAAGCTTATAGCAACCATCTGCATTTCATACATAATAATGGCTAACAAAGGATCCTATACCAATGATGCTAAAAATATACCAGCTAAAGTCTATACTCCAAAGAAAATAAGTAGGTGGAGATCAGCAGCATATCCATACACCCAGGACCCTAGAAAATCTGGATCCAACTGCCACAAACAGGATATCCAAATTACCCCAAGTCGTGATAAACACCAAGTGTAATAGGCTTGACCAGCCTCAATATACCGGGGAAGTAAGACTGTTTTGTGGAAGGTATATTACCTGCTGCAGAGCCTCTGCCATGTTTGACTGTAGGGACCGTGTTCTTTTCTTTGAATGCCTCTTTTTTTCTCCTGTAAACTCTATGTTGATGCCTTTGCCCAAAAAAGCTCTACATTTGTCTCATCTGATCAGAGAACATTCTTCCAAAACTTTTTAGGCTTTTTCAGGTAAGTTTTGGCAAACTCCAGCCTGGCTTTTTTATGTCTCGGAGTAAGTAGTGGGGTCTTCCTGGGTCTCCTACCATACAGTCCCTTTTCATTCAGACGCCGACAGATAGTACAGGTTGACACTTTGTACCCTCGGACTGCAGGGCAGCTTGAACTTGTTTGGATGTTAGTCAACGTTCTTTATTCAACATCCGCACAATCTTGCGCTGAAATCTCTTGTCAATTTTTCTTTTCCATCCACATCTAGGAAGGTTAGCCACAGTGCCATGGGCTTTAAACTTCTTGATGACACTGCGCACGGTAGACACAGGAACATTCAGGTCTTTGGAGATGGACTTGTAGCCTTGAGATTGCTCATGCTTCCTCACAATTTGGTTTCTCAAGTCCTTTGGTCTTCTTTCTTTTCTCCATGCTCAATGTGGTACACACAAGGACACAGGACAGAGGTTGAGTCAACTTTAATCCATGTCAACTGGCTGCAATAGTGATTTAGTTATTGCCAACACCTGTTAGGTACCACAGGTAAGTTACAGGTGCTGTTAATTACACAAATTAGAGAAGCATCACATGATTTTTTGAACAGTGCCAATATTTTTGTCCACCCCTTTTTTATGTTTGGTGTGGAATTATATCCAATTTGGCTTTAGGACAATTATTTTTGTGTTTTTTCATTTAAGATAAATTAAATGAAGATAATAATACCAAATAATTTGTGTTTGCAATCATTTTCAGGAAGAAAATTAGTATTATCTGACAGAATTGCAGGGGAGTCAATACTTTTGGCCATGACTGTATGTATATCCTTTTAGTGCAATATTGGCTTCTTCTTTTTGGTCTTTATATCCCGGTCCGATATCGACACTCTCCTTTTTTGGTTTTCCTCCCCTGGTCTACTAGTTTGTTGTTCTAGCAGGAGAGGAGTCACTGCCAATGGTGCAAATGCGTGCTGTCCTGATCCTCCGTCACTTCCTATGATGCTCTTACACTGACACGCAGCCTTTTGGCTTGCGTGTCATTGATCGGCAGCAGTAAGTGAGGTTTTCGGAGGAGAGCAGACGCGCGATGCACCGACAACACAGGCACCTGACTCCTACTCCTCGGGTTTTGATTGGACATTATTGATATAAAAGCTCGGCCGCCCTTCACCCTGGCACGCCCCTGGAAGAAGCTGGTGGCGAAACGCGCGTCGGGTGAGGGGACACCCGGTGAAGCTCTGCAGCAGGTAATATACCTTCCACAAAACAGTCTTACTTCCCCGGTATATTGAGGCTGGTCAAGCCTATTACACTTGGTGTTTATCACGACTTGGGGTAATTTGGATATCCTGTTTGTGGCAGTTGGATCCAGATTTTCTAGGGTCCTGGGTGTATGGATATGCTTCTGATCTCCACCTACTTATTTTCTTTGGAGTATAGACTTTAGCTGGTATATTTTTAGCATCATTGGTATAGGATCCTTTGTTATCCATTATTATATATGAAATGCAGTTGGTTGCTATATGCTTAGTACCGGAGCATATATTGTCTTGTGGCATCCCTTATTACGGTTATTCTTGAATATATCAACTGGTTTTTTATGTTTTATTTATTGACAATAAAAATATTTTTATCTTTGAATTTTGTAGGATCTCTTCTTAGCCCCATTATGATGTTTATGGGACTAGTGTTGTTATTACAATTCTTTGGTAGATCATTCGATATATAGCAATTTTTCAGTTTCAGACAATTAAACAGTGTTCCAGTGTCTAGATACTGCTATTGTTCACTTTTTATAATGCCCTCTAAATCATTTCATAGCGTTTTATGTTAGTGGATAGGTAAGATGATCAGCACCAGTGCCACAGATCCCTCTAATTTTAGAGTGAGAATACAAGCGGTGGTGCCATTTCCACTTCCATAACTGCTTCCAATATTGCGGCTGTTAGGGTTAATCCACATGCAGACCCCAGTCAGTTCAGCCCACCAAACCACGGCAAAAACCAAAAGGTGAGCCTCAAATTTCTGATGCAGAGTCCAGATAAAGTACACCATGGATTTTCTCATATAAAATATCCTCCATGTGAATGGACCCTTACACTTGAGTAGTATCGCAATTTCTGTTATTTTGCAAGTTTGTCGAGATTAATGTCCATTTTCTTTGCTTCTCAGGAAACCAAATGTTGGCGATAGCATGACAATCCTCTAAGCAACAGAAAAGCAGCTTCTTGAAAATCAATTCACTTTGGCTGGCCCGTACAATACTTCAAATCACTCTGACACCCATGTGAACAATAGCATAGAAGAATACCAGTAGGCACCATAAGAACATAACAGGGATATTTTGAGTAATTTTTTATTAATCTAGTTGAAATATTATGTCTTGCATGAAGCGACAGATGTATGTAGCAGTGTGACAAGACAACACCTTTATTGAAAATCTGAAGAAATTACAAAAAGGTTATTTTTTCTATATAAAAATGAGATATATGTTATTAATATCTTCAGATTTTTTGTATGGTGTTATCAGAAGGTGTCATGGAGAAAACTTAAAATCCATAAAGACATCTCCAGAGAAGGGAGAAGAGCTGACACTTCAACCACCACTGAAGTGGGCCGTCACATTGAACATATGGGATTAAATAAACCTAGGAACAGAGGAACTAATTAAAACAAGAGGAAGGAGAAAGAGAACTAATACTTCCATCTCCATTGAAGTAACCAGATAACTACAGATGGGAGATTTGCTGGAAAAAAGACCCAAAGACTGAAATCTGTATACTCAACAGGCAGAGATGTGGAAAATCTAACATCTTCAGCGGTAACTTCTGTTCTCTTAAAAGAAAAAGTAGACAATTGCTGTTAGACTCCCTGTCTCTTGTCTAAAGATATGAATATTGGAGTGTTGCATTGATCCAATATTTATGGGAGATATATTTTCGGTGTCATAGTGAAGGGACGAACATCACACATTCACTCACATCACTGTAGGGCCTTTAGAACCCCTCTAACTGAATACTGGTCCAATGGATGGTGCTATACTTGTCATGTTTCATATCTATACAAAGAAAAAAATCATTGAAAAACACTTAAAGAGTAACCTTTGTTTTAATTTTTATTTTACAAATCAACAGTGCACGTGAAAATAAGCAACCTTGTAATATATCTTATCAGAGAGATTTGCTTCTTTCTTTGAAGGAGTTCATCATTCATTATCAAAATTGTCAATTCTGAGGAAAAAATTTGTATTGAGACAGGAGATGGCAGCTGCTACTGATAAGATTCTATATAGAAGGGAGAGGATGGATGAGCTTTGCCTGTAGCTCCTCCCTTCTTCTGTCTACATAGAATTGTATCCATAGCAACTGTCATCTCCTATCTCTTTAACGGGAAAGTCTGAGTACAGATTTTACCTCAGAATTGACAATTTTGATAATAACGGATCAATTCTGACACAGAAAGAAGCAGATTTCTTTGATAATATATATTACAAAGTTCCTTATTTTCATGTGCACTATCGATTTATGAAATAATAATGCGGAACAGTATGTATGCATAGGGACTCCAAGCAGACTTTCTCAAGTGATAGAAAATTTACATACCAATTCCTAGTGTCCGTGTAGTCTTTTTCTTCCTTCACATGGTGATACGCTTTTCGCATTTTCTCTATATCTTGACGGAAATTAGTGATGGTATTTAAAGATCGATATTTGTGGGTGTTAAATTCTTGACGTTTCCTGTAAAGAAGTGAGCAGTGTTACCTAAAAAGGTGTGACAGACGCAGAGAACACTGTATAAATGTGTTTGTCATTTAAGAAATAACAGATAGTGTTGAGCATTCCGATACCGCAAGTATCGGGTATCGGCCGATATTTGCGGTATCGGAATTCCGATACCGAATTCCGATACTTCCCGCGTATCGGATACCGGAATCGGAAGTTCCCAGAATTCAAACTGAACGCAGCAGCCAATGAGGAATGATTGGAAGTGTGGGCACATCCTGTTTAGCATGGTGGGCATGTAAGTACTGGCAAGGCTTGGATTGGCTGCTGAAATGATGTCACTCTGCACTATAAAAAACGCTGCCACCATTTTGCGCTCACTCTGCTGTGATTTCAGTTAGGGACAGGACGCTGTGTTCTAACTGAGGGCCAGTTGAGCTTGCTAATTGCTTTATTTTCCTTTCCAAAGGCTAATTTAGCAAAACGCTGTGTGTTCTTCACTGTTCACCTTGCTCTTGCCTTGCAGCGCTGTTTTAACAGCGTTCTGCAAGGTCTCTGTGTGTGTGTGTGTGCAGCTCACTCTGTAGTCTGTGTGCAGCCATATACCCGGTTGTATTCAGCTCAGGGGGGGTTCACACTGCCTCACACAGTTGTCCTTTTTTGCTCTTAGTGCAGCCTGCTGCACATTTTTTCTCAAATTTCCTATTAGTGTTTTTCCACCAGTCTCCAGCTCTATTGTGGAAAAACACTACATAGGATAACCTAGAGGGGGGTTTTTGGGCCTTGCAGCGCCGTTTACGGCTGTCTGCACGGTCTCCGTGTGAGCCCAGCTCGCCCTGTAGTCTGTGTGCAGCCATAGCCGGTTGGATTCAGCTCAGGGTTCGTTACTGGCTCATACCTTGAGAAAAATTTTACTTTTTTTCAAATAGTGCAGCCTGTTTAAAATTTGAAAAAAAAAATTCCTATTAGTGTCTTTCCACTCGTATCCAGCTAAATAGTGGAAAAACACTATATAGGATAACCTAGAGGAGGGTTTTTTGGCCTTGCAGCGCCGTTTACGGCTGTCTGCACGGTCTCCATGTGAGCCCAGCTCGCCCTGTAGTCTGTGTGCAGCCATAGCCGGTTGGATTCAGCTCAGGGTTCGTTACTGGCTCATAAATAGAGAAAAATTTTACTTTTTTTCAAATAGTGCAGCCTGTTTAAAATTTGAAAAACAAAAATTCCTATTAGTGTCTTTCCACTCGTATCCAGCTAAATAGTGGAAAAACACTATATAGGATAACCTAGAGGAGGGTTTTTTGGCCTTGCAGCGCCGTTTACGGCTGTCTGCACGGTCTCTGTGTGAGCGCAGCTCGCCCTGTAGTCTGTGTGCAGCCATAGCCGGTTGGATTCAGCTCAGGGTGCGTTACTGCCTCATACCTTGAAAAACAATTTCCTTTTTTTCAAATAGTGCAGCCAGTTTAAAATTTGAAAAAAAAAATTCCTATTAGTGTTTTTCCACTCGTATCCAGCTAAATAGTGGAAAAACACTATATAGGATAACCTAGAGGAGGTTTTTTTGGCCTTGCAGCGCCGTTTACGGCTGTCTGCACGGTCTCCGTGTGAGCCCAGCTCGCCCTGTAGTCTGTGTGCAGCCATAGCCGGTTGGATTCAGCTCAGGGTTCGTTACTGCCTCATACCTTGAGAAAAATTTTACTTTTTTTCAAATAGTGCAGCCTGTTTAAAATTTGAAAAAAAAAAATCCTATTAGTGTCTTTCCACTCGTATCCAGCTAAATAGTGGAAAAACACTATATAGGATAACCGAGAGGAGGGTTTTTTGGCCTTGCAGCGCCGTTTACGGCTGTCTGCACGGTCTCCGTGTGATTTAAACTAGCTCTGTAGCCCGATCTGCACCAAAAAAAAAGTTAAGTTCACCAAACACAACTTAACACTTGTGTAGGCCACATTTGAAAAATAATAAAGTTTAGTCCACAATTTACAACATTAGTGTTTCTTACACCTGTTAGGAGGAGCATTTCAGGAATAAGCACACTAAGGCCTTAGTACTTTTCTGCTTATCTTTATCTGTCAACCAAGATGAAGAGGGCAGGGAGTAAGGCACGTGGGCGTGGGCGCGGAGCAGGGAGAGGAGCAGGGAGAGGACGTGGTGATTCTGTGCCTGCTGCGGGCGCCGGTGACTCGTCGTCACTCAGTTTCAGCAGGGAACAGTCCTTCATGCGCAGCTTTGTCGGAGAGCGCCGTGCACCGCTGCTACGTGAAGACCAAATTGAAGCCGTTGTCGGGTGGATGGCAGCTAACGCCTCGGCATCGACTTCAGTTAGTGCCACATCCTCTCAGGCACAGAGCACTGGAGAGCAGCCATCTGTCTCTTCACCACCTGCCAAATTGGCCAGGCAGTCAGAGAGCCCAGGACAGGAGCCGTCTCTACTTCTGTTCTCTGAATCTCTTGGCTTGGAAACAGGGGGCCAGCCAAGCAGCATTGGAGAAATGGAAGAAGAGGCAGTGTGCAGTGATGCCCAAAAGCTTTATCTCTCTGACTCTGAAGAGGCAGGTGGGCCAGTGCCTCCGGTGACCACAGCGCAGTACGCATCTGATGATGAAACTCAGGTGCCGCTTTCTGATGCGTACTGTGCTGCCGAGACTACCCAGGAGGAGCAGTTGGTGGCAGAGGGTAGTGGAGATAATGAGGTCCTTGACCCATCGTGGCGTGAGGAACAGGAAGGTGGTGGGAGCAGCTCTGAGGAAGAGCTTCCCCTTACGGGCCAAAGAGGGAGAGGGAGGGGGAAGACTGCGGAGCCTGTAGCCTCCACTTTGGCACCCGTTAGGAGCCTGTCTCTTTCCAAAGCCAAAAAGGGCGCTCCCAAGACTTGCAGTGCCTGGTCCTTTTTTGACACAGTTGCAGATGACATTTGTTTTGTCAAATGCAAGCTGTGTCATCAGAAAGTAAAAAGAGGTAAAAGTGTCAGCAACCTCAATACCACAAATATGTGGAAACATGTGCGGAACAGGCACGCGGTGGAGTTACAGAAACACAGTGAAGACGTAGGCCAACCAACAGCGGCAGCTACCACCTCTTCATCTCGTGTTGCCTCTTCCTCCACTGTTGTCCAGAGACCTAGTGTAATTCCACCCACAGCACCACCTTCCCAGTCATCCTCACACTCCCAGTCTACTCTACAGCCATCGGTAGTCCAGGCATGGGAGAAAAGGCGGGCATTCTCGGCCAACCACCCCCGAGCACAGGCTCTGAATGCAGGCATTGCCAAACTGTTGTCCCTGGAAATGCTCTCGTTCAGGCTGGTGGAGACTGACAGCTTCCGTGACTTGATGGCATTGGCAGTCCCACAGTACAAGGTGCCCAGCCGCTTTTACTTCAGCAGGCAGGCTGTCCCTGCCCTGCACAGGCATGTTGAGGCAAACATAAAACATGCGCTACTGAACGCCGTCAGTAGCAAGGTCCACCTCACCACCGATGCGTGGACCAGTCAGCATGGACAGGGGCGATATGTTTCCCTCACTGCCCATTGGGTTAATGTTGTTGAGCCAGGTACAGATCGTGCGAGTGGCGCAGGACGTGTCCTGCCCACTCCAAGGATTGCAGGAATCCAGTCTGTACGCATCGACTCCTCCTCTTACACCAGTTCCTCTGATTCCTCTCTGCAGGATCCGTCACAGTCCACCTCCACATGGACCCGTGAACGTTTACCTATGACCGACATGAGCACAGCCGTGGCCAAACGTCAGCAGGCCGTCTTGAAACTAGTTTCATTGGGGCATCGAAGCCACACAGCGCAGGAGCTCTGGAATGCCATCAAGCAGGAGAGCGATGTGTGGTTACTGCCAGCGAATCTCCAGCCAGGCATGGTAGTGTGTGACAATGGCCGAAATCTGGTGGCAGCTTTGGCCCTTGGCAACCTCACTCACATCCCATGTCTGGCACATGTGCTCAATTTGGTTGTGCAGAGTTTTCTGAGGGACTATCCGGATCTTGATGCCCTGCTGCACAAGGTCCGCCTAGAGTGTGCTCACTTGCGGCGTTCCAGCTTGGCCAGATCCCGCATTGCTGCTCTGCAGCGCCGATTCCGCCTTCCGGAACACCGCATCATATGTGACCTACCTACCCGGTGGAATTCCACGTTACATATGTTGGAGCGGTTGTGTGAGCAGCAGCAAGCAGTTATGGAGTACCAGCTGCATCAGGCGCAAAGAAGTCGCAGTCAGCGCCGATCAGACTTCACAACCACAGAGTGGGCCACTATGAAGGACGTCTGCCAGGTTTTGCGTCCTTTTGATTATTCCACGCGGATGGCAAGTGCAGATGATGCACTAGTCAGCATGACTGTCCCCCTTATCTGCCTGCTTCAGCAAACTTTGCAAGGGTTAAGGGATGATGTGGTGGAAGAGGTGGAGGATGAGGAGTCACCTTTTTCATCAGCTTCTGGAGAGTCAGCGCCACGTGGTTCCTCACAAAGGGGTACGCAGGGGCCAATTTGTGAGGAGGATGAGGAGGAGTCAATGGAGGAGGAAGAGCTCCGTCCAGAGGAGGGAGCGACACAATTGTCCAGTGGTCAGTGTGTACAGCGAGGGTGGGGTGATGACGAGCGGGCAGAGATCAAGTCTCAAGCAGGGGACAGCGTTTCTGGGCCAGTTGGCACTCTGCAGCACATGGTGGATTTCATGCTGCAGTGCCTGAGAAACGACCGCCGCATCGACCACATTCTCAACATGCCTGATTATTGGGTGTTCACCCTCCTCGATCCTCGCTACCGGGACAACGTCCAAAACCTCATCCCTGCGTTGACCCAGGAGCGTAAATTGCGGGAGTACCACGACACACTGGTGAATTCCATCATCTTCTCCTGTCCAACTGAGAGGAGTGCTGCTAGTGCTTTACAAAGCAGCTCAGTGCGTCGAGGCAGTGGGGGAGGCTCTGCCCAAAGAGGGAGCAGAAGCAGTGCCTCTGCCCAAGGCAAGCCCAGTATGGCACAACTCTGGCACACTTTTGTGTGCCCGCCCCAAATGTCTACACCATCACCGGCGGCTCCAGTCAGCAGGAGGCAACGGTTCCGTCAGATGGTGACAGACTACATGGCTTGCCCTCTTACTGTACTCCCAGACGCCTCTTCCCCGTTCAAGTTTTGGGTCTCTAAGCTGGATACATGGCCAGAGCTAAGCCAGTATGCATTGGAGGTGCTGGCTTGCCCTGCGGCTAGTGTCTTATCGGAACGTGTCTTTAGTGCCGCAGGTGGTGTACTAACAGACCGTCGCATGCGACTATCCTCCGATAACGTTGACCGGCTTACTTTCCTGAAAATGAACCAGGCCTGGATCTCGCAGGAATTTGCCACTCCTCTGCCTGATTAAGTAATTGGGTGTCATCCAGGTCTCCTGCTGTGTTCATCTTTCTACCACCTGAACTGCTATTCCTGGGCTCCAACACCGCCAGTTGCGGCTCAGAAGTGCAGGCTGCACAGTAAAAACATACGACCCAGTGTTATTGGGTTTCAGTAACGTCAGCTGATCCCCAGC
Source organism: Ranitomeya imitator (assembly GCF_032444005.1). Classification (NCBI taxonomy): domain Eukaryota; kingdom Metazoa; phylum Chordata; class Amphibia; order Anura; family Dendrobatidae; genus Ranitomeya; species Ranitomeya imitator. Next base: position 228,315,136 of record NC_091282.1, read on the forward strand.
TGTGTAGCCGGCAATGTGTCCTGCGACCGCCACGCTGGCACAACAACCTAAATGTAAGGGAACCTGTCCCCCCCCCCCGTCGTTTGTTACTGAAAGAGCCATCTTGTGCAGCAGTAATGCTGCACAAGGAAAAGGTAGCTCTTTTTTTTTAGCTCCTTGCACACGCAGAACTTAACACTTATAAAATGTGTTCACTGATACCGTTATACCGTCCCGGAGCTGGGACTTTCCTTCGTAATGTGACGCAGCACAGCCGTCATTCCTACCCCCTTGGTGCCATGCGCTGCCTCCTCAGCGTTGTTTTAAGCTGTCACGGAGCCTGCACTGTTCTGTTATCCCTTGGGCATGCCCTATTTGCGCTGCCTGTCTTCTGACATAATTTGGTGTCAGGCTGGCTGCGCCTGTGCGGCCGCGCTGCCCGAGATCCCGCCTCGCAGTGTCTTCTGATTGAGTCACACTGCGGGCCTGGGATCCATGGGCATGCGCAGTGCATATCTTCCCCTCGGGCTCTCGCTCATTTCCCTCCGCCTTCTTTAGACTGTGCGCCGTCAGCTGATCCCTAGCATGCCACGGCCGTGACACCGCACAGTCTGAAGAAGAGGGAAGGAGGGGAGTGAGAGTCGAGGTTATGCACTGTGCATGCCCATGGTTCCAAGGCCCGCAGTGGGATTACGTTAGACGAGACTGCAAGGTGGGATCTGGAGCAGCGTGGACGCACAGGCACTGACAGCCTGACACCAAATTATGTCAGAAGACAGGCAGCGCTAATTGGGCATGGCCAAGGGCTAACAGAACAGCGCAGGCTCCGTGACAGCTTAAAACAACGCTGAGGAGGCAGCGCACGGCATCAAGGGGATAGGAATGACAGCTGTGCTGTGTCCCATTACGAAGGAAATTCGCACCTCCGGAACGGTTTAACGGTATAAAGGGACACATTTTTAGTGTTTACTTCGGTGTTTGCAAGGAGCATAATTAAAAGAGCAACCTTTTCCTTTTGCATCCTTAGTGCTGCACAAGATGGCTCTTTCAGCTACAAACGTCTTGGGGGGGGGGGGTTAAAGGTTTCCTTTCAACTTGCTCCAATCAGGCTTCGGCCTACACTCTGTTCCTCTGCTCCTCCTGCTGTCCCTGGGCTCTAACACCGCCAGTTGGTGCCTGGAAGTGCTGTGTGCACAGTCAACAGTCGCTCCTCTGTTATTGGGGTTCAGTAACGTCAGCTGATCCCCAGCTGTGTGTGCGGCAATACCTCCAATCTGCTCCTCCTGCTGTCCCTGGGCTCTAACCCCGCCAGTTGGTGCCTGGAAGTGCTGTGTGCACAGTCAACAGTCGCTCCTCTGTTATTGGGGTTCAGTAACGTCAGCTGATCCCCAGCTGTGTGTGCGGCAATACCTCCAATCTGCTCCTCCTGCTGTCCCTGGGCTCTAACACCGCCAGTTGGTGCCTGGAAGTGCTGTGTGCACAGTCAACAGTCGCTCCTCTGTTATTGGGGTTCAGTAACGTCAGCTGATCCCCAGCTGTGTGTGCGGCAATACCTCCAATCTGCTCCTCCTGCTGTCCCTGGGCTCTAACACCGCCAGTTGGTGCCTGGAAGTGCTGTGTGCACAGTCAACAGTCGCTCCTCTGTTATTGGGGTTCAGTAACGTCAGCTGATCCCCAGCTGTGTGTGCGGCAATACCTCCAATCTGCTCCTCCTGCTGTCCCTGGGCTCTAACACTGCCAGTTGGTGCCTGGAAGTGCTGTGTGCACAGTCAACAGTCGCTCCTCTGTTATTGGGGTTCAGTAACGTCAGCTGATCCCCAGCTGTGTGTGCGGCAATACCTCCAATCTGCTCCTCCTGCTGTCCCTGGGCTCTAACACCGCCAGTTGGTGCCTGGAAGTGCTGTATGCACAGTCAACAGTCGCTCCTCTGTTATTGGGGTTCAGTAACGTCAGCTGATCCCCAGCTGTGTGTGCGGCAATACCTCCAATCTGCTCCTCCTGCTGTCCCCGGGCTCTAACACCGCCAGTTGGTGCCTGGAAGTGCTGTGTGCACAGTCAACAGTCGCTCCTCTGTTATTGGGGTTCAGTAACGTCAGCTGATCCCCAGCTGTGTATCCGGCAACGTGTCATGCGACCGCCACGCTGGCACAACTAAAATGTAAGGGGACCTGTCCCCCCCCCCCAGGCGTTTGTTACTGAAAGAGCCACCATGTGCAGCACTAATACTGCACAAGGGAAAGGTCGCTCTTGAAATTATGCTCCTTGCAAACGCTGAACTACACATTCATGTAATGTGTCCCCTCACACCGTCCAACCGTCCCGGAGGTGGGACTTTCCTTTGTAATGTGACGCAGCACAGCCGTCATTGCTACCCCCTTGGCACCGTGCGCTGCCTCCTTAACGTTGTTTGATTCCGTCATGGACCCTGCGCTGTTATGTTATCCCTTGGCCATGCACAGTTTGCGCTGCCCGTCCTCTGACATCATTTGTTGTCGTCCTGGCTGCGCCTGTGCGTCCACGCTGCCCGAAATCACACCTCGCAGTGTCGTCTAATGTGATCCCACAGTGGGCCTGGTATCCATGGCCATGCGCAGTGCATATACTAGCCTCTCACTCCCCTTCTTCACGCTTCTTCAGACTAGGCGGCGTCAGCTGATCCCTAATAGCATGCCACGGCCGTGACGCCGCACAGTCTGAAGAAGCAGGAAGGAGGTGAGTGAGAGGCGATGATATGCACTGCGCATGCCCATGGATCCCTGGCCCGCAGTGGGACTACATTAGATGACACTGCAAGGTTGGATCTCGGGCAGCTTGGACGCACAGGCACTGCCAGCCTGACACCTACATGATGTCAGAAGACGGGCACCGCTAACTGTGCATGGCCAAGGGATAACATTACAGCGCGGGCTCCGTGACAGAACCAAACAACGTTGAGGAGGTGGCGCCCGGCACCAAGGGGGTTGGAATGACGGCTGTGCTGTGTCACATTACAAAGGAAAGTCCCACTTCCGGGATGGTTTGACGGTGTGAGGGGACACATTATATGAGTGTGTACTTCAGCGTTTGCAAGGAGCATAATTCTCGGAGCCACCATTTTCCATGTGCAGTATTACTGCTGTACAAGATGGCTCTTTCAGCAACAAATGCCTGGGGGGGGGTTAAAGTTTCCCTTTCAACTTGCTCCACTGCAGGCTTCGGCCTACACTCTGCTCCTCTTTGATTCCCTGGGTTTCAACACTGTCAGTTGCCACCTGGAAGTGTTGTCTACACAGAAAAAACACTAGGTGATGTGTCAGTGGGGTTCAGCACCGCCAGCTGTTCCCCTGCTGTGTACTCGGCAACGTGTCCAGCACAAGCCACGCTGGCACAACAGAACAAAAGCTGCCACCAGTGCAGGCTTCGGCCTACACTCTGCTCCTCTCCTCCTCCTGCTGACCCTGGGCTCAAACACCGCTAGTTTTTGCCCGGAACTGCTAGCTGCACAGAGAAAAACACCAGCCAATGTGTTAGTGGGGTTCAGCACCGCCAGCTGTTCCCCTGCTGTGTAGCTGGCAACGTGTCCTGCAAACGCCACGCAGGCACATGAACTGAAATTGAAGGGAGCCTGCCCCCCACCCCCCCAGGTGTTTCTATGTATAACAGCTACCTTGTACAGCAGTACTGCTGCATTTGTACAAGGTGGCTGACTTTTTCTCCTTGCACACGTGGAACTCAACAAGTACAAAATGTGTCTCATTACAGACCATTACAATGTCCCTGAGGTGTGACTTTCCTTTTTAATGACACGCAGCACCCCCATTGTTAGCGCTGCCCGTCTCCTGACATCATTGGTTGGCTGGCTGTGCCTGTGCGTCCCCCCTGCCCGACACAACGCCCCCCGTTGTCTCATATATTTTAACTGCGAGGGTGTGATTGATGGGCACGAGCAGTGCATATGTTCCCCTGTCTTCACTCCCCTCCTTCCGCCTTCTTCTGACTGTGCGGCCTCATGGCCGCGGCATGCGATAAGGGATCAGCTGAGGCCGCCCAGTCTGAAGCAGGTGTAAGGACATGTGTGAGCGGCGAACATATTTACTGCACAAGGCCACGAATCCCAGCACCGCAGTGTGACTTTAGGAAAAGCCACTGTGGGTCTGGGATTTATGGCCATCGTTAACCGCACCGGCCAACATGAAATGAGGTCATGAGACGGCCTGCACTAACAGGGTATTGCCAAGGGATAACACAAGAGTGCAGTTTCCTGTACTGCAAATAACAACGGTAAGGAATCTGCGCACAGCACCTAGGTGTAAATTTGTACACCTGTGCTGCGTCTCCTTAAAAAGACTAGTAGACTAGTCACGCCTCCACTACTGTTTAACAGTATAATGGGCTAAATAGTGTACGTGTTTAATTCAGCGTGTGCAAGGAGCAAAATTAAATAGAGCAACCTTTGACTTGTGCATCATTAATGCTGTTCAAGGTGTGGCTCTTGTACCTTGGAACACCTGAGGGGGGGGTTAAAGGTAACCTTTGAAATTGGTTCAACTAGGCTTCGGCCTACACTCTGCTCCTCTACTCCTCCTGCTGACCCTGGGCTCAAACACCGCTAGTTTCTGCCCGGAACTGCTAGCTGCACAGAGAAAAACACCAGTCAATGTGTTCGTGGGGTTCAGCACCGCCAGCTGTTCCCCTGCTGTGTAGTTGGCATCGTGTCCAGCACAAGCCACGCTGGCACAACCGACCAAAAGCTGCCACCAGTGCAGGCTTCGGCCTACACTCTGCTCCTTTCCTCCTCCTGCTGACCCCGGGCTCAAACACCGCCAGTTTCTGCCCGGACATGCTAGCTGCACAGAGAAAAACACCAGTCAATGTGTTAGTGGGGTTCAGCACCGCCAGCTGTTCCCCTGCTGTGTAGTCGGCATCGTGTCCAGCACAAGCCACGCTGGCACAACTGAACAAAAGCTGCCACCAGTGCAGGCTTCGGCCTACACTTTGCTCCTCTCCTCCTCCTGCTGACCCTGGGCTCAAACAACGCCAGTTTCTGCCCGGACATGCTAGCTGCACAGAGAAAAACACCAGCCAATGTGTTAGTGGGGTTCAGCACCGCCAGCTGTTCCCCTGCTGTGTAGCTGGCAACGTGTCCTGCAAACGCCACGCAGGCACATGAACTGAAATTGAAGGGAGCCTGCCCCCCACCCCCAGGTGTTTCTATGTATAACAGCCACCTTGTACAGCAGTACTGCTGCATTTGTACAAGGTGGCTGACTTTTTGTCCTTGCCCACGTGGAACTCAAAACGTACAAAATGTGTCTCATTGAGACCATTCCACTGTCCCTGAGGTGTGACTTTCCTTTCTAATGATACGCAGCACCCCCCTTGGTAGCGCTTCCCGTCTTCTGACATCATTGGTTGGCTTGTTGCGCCTGTGCGTCCGCCCTGCCTGAAACAATGCTCCTCGTTGTCTTATTTTGACTGCGAGGGTGTGATTGATGGGCACGAGCAGTGCATATCTTCACCTGTCTTAACTCATCTCCTTCCGCCTTCTTCAGACTGTGCAGCCTCATGGCCGCGGCATGCGAGAAGGGATCAGCAGAGGCCGCCCAGTCTGAAGCAGGTGTAAGGACGTGTGTGAGCGGCCAAAATATTTACTGCTCAAGGCCACGAATCACAGCACCGCAGTGTGACTTTATGAAAAGGCACTGTGGGTCTGGGATTTATGGCCATCGTTAACCGCACCGGCCAACATGAAATGAGGTCATAAGACGGGCAGCTCTAACAGGGCATTGCCAAGGGATAACACAAGAGCGCAGACTCCTGTACAGCAAATAACAACGCTCAGGAAGCTGCGCCAAGCACCAAGGCGTTATTTGGGACACCTGTGCTGCATCTCCTTAAAAAGCCAAGTCACGCATCCACTACAGTTTGACTGTAGAATGGGCTAAATTGTGTACGTCTTTCATTCAGCGTGTGCAAGTAGACAAATTAATAGAGCAACCTTTCACTTGTGCAGCATTAATACTGCACAAGGTGTGTCTCTTGTACTTTGTAACACCTGAGGGGGGGTTAAAGGTTTCCTTTGAAATCGGTTCAAATAGGCTTCGGCCTACACTCTGCTCCTCTACTCCTCCTCCTGCTTCAACACGGGCTCTAACATCGCTAGTTTTTGACCGCAAGTGCTAGCTGCACAGAGAAAAACACACGCCATTGTGTTAGTGGGGTTCAGCAACGCCAGCTGTTCCCCCACTGTGTAGCCGGCAAAGTGTCCTGCAAACGCAACGCAGACACAAAGCTGCCTCCAGTGCAGGCTTCGGCCTACACTCTGCTCCCCCTGCTTACCCTTAGCTCCAACACCGCTAGTTGGGGCTCTAGGAAGACAATCTTTAATAGGCAACGCATCTGGGTTCCAGCACCGCCAGCTGGTTCTCGGCAGTGTTCTTGTCACAGGTACTCCCTCGTGCCAAGCCTGGTTTCAGCACCGTCAGCTGTTTCCGGGTTGTGTCAAGCTCACTGAGACGCCTATGCTTGCCCCGGCGTGGTGTGGTCGGGTTAGCCAACTCCAGGGTGCCTCCAGTTTAGGAGCTTCCTATGTGGGCTGCGTGAACTGGTAGTCAAGGCTGGTTCTGTAGTGCCAGTAGGCCCAGCTCCCCCTGTAGGACTGTTGGGGTTTGGTAACTGCGGCGGCCTCGCGGCCTAGCTGTTCTCTCCTCTCCTGTGGACCTTCAGGTCCACCACCTGGTTCCAGCACCGTCAGCTGGTTCCAGGCCGAGCCTTTGGCTTAGGTGCCTCCTCCTGGGTATCTGAGTTCCGCCAACGTCAGGCGGTCCTTGGTAGTGCTTTTAAGCGCGGGCACCTACAGCTTAGTAACCGGGTTCCAGCACCGCCAGCTGGTCCTCGGTCGTGCCATTGGCTCTTGCACACTGGGGCAACGCATCTGGGTTCCAGCACCGCCAGCTGGTTCTCGGCAGTGTTCTTGTCACAGGTACTCCCTCGTGCCAAGCCTGGTTTCAGCACCGTCAGCTGTTTCCGGGTTGTGTCAAGCTCACTGAGACGCCTATGCTTGCCCCGTCGTGGTGCGGTCGGGTTAGCCAACTCCAGGGTGCCTCCAGTTTAGGAGCTTCCTATGTGGGCTGCGTGAACTGGTAGTCAAGGCTGGTTCTGTAGTGCCAGTAGGCCCAGCTCCCCCTGTAGGACTGTTGGGGTTCGGTAACTGCGGCTGCCTCGCGGCCTAGCTGTTCTCTCCTCTCCTGTGGGCCTTGGGGTCCACCACCTGGTTCCAGCACCGTCAGCTGGTTCCGGGCCGAGCCTTTGGCTTAGGTGCCTCCTCCTGGGTATCCGAGTTCCGCCAACGTCAGGCGGTCCTTGGTAGTGCTTTTAAGCGCGGGCACCTACAGCTTAGTAACCGGGTTCCAGCACCGCCAGCTGGTCCTCGGTCGTGCCATTGGCTCTTGCACACTGGGGCAACGCATCTGGGTTCCAGCACCGCCAGCTGGTTCTCGGCAGTGTTCTTGTCACAGGTACTCCCTCGTGCCAAGCCTGGTTTCAGCACCGTCAGCTGTTTCCGGGTTGTGTCAAGCTCACTGAGACGCCTATGCTTGCCCCGTCGTGGTGCGGTCGGGTTAGCCAACTCCAGGGTGCCTCCAGTTTAGGAGCTTCCTATGTGGGCTGCGTGAACTGGTAGTCAAGGCTGGTTCTGTAGTGCCAGTAGGCCCAGCTCCCCCTGTAGGACTGTTGGGGTTCGGTAACTGCGGCTGCCTCGCGGCCTAGCTGTTCTCTCCTCTCCTGTGGGCCTTGGGGTCCACCACCTGGTTCCAGCACCGTCAGCTGGTTCCGGGCCGAGCCTTTGGCTTAGGTGCCTCCTCCTGGGTATCCGAGTTCCGCCAACGTCAGGCGGTCCTTGGTAGTGCTTTTAAGCGCGGGCACCTACAGCTTAGTAACCGTGTTCCAGCACCGCCAGCTGGTCCTCGGTCGTGCCATTGGCTCTTGCACACTGGGGCAACGCATCTGGGTTCCAGCACCGCCAGCTGGTTCTCGGCAGTGTTTTTGTCACAGGTACTCCCTCGTGCCAAGCCTGGTTTCAGCACCGTCAGTTGTTTCCGGGTTGTGTCAAGCTCACTGAGACGCCTATGCTTGCCCCGTCGTGGTGCGGTCGGGTTAGCCAACTCCAGGGTGCCTCCAGTTTAGGAGCTTCCTATGTGGGCTGCGTGAACTGGTAGTCAAGGCTGGTTCTGTAGTGCCAGTAGGCCCAGCTCCCCCTGTAGGACTGTTGGGGTTCGGTAACTGCGGCTGCCTCGCGGCCTAGCTGTTCTCTCCTCTCCTGTGGGCCTTGGGGTCCACCACCTGGTTCCAGCACCGTCAGCTGGTTCCAGGCCGAGCCTTTGGCTTAGGTGCCTCCTCCTGGGTATCCGAGTTCCGCCAACGTCAGGCGGTACTTGGTAGTGCTTTTAAGCGCGGGCACCTACAGCTTAGTAACCGGGTTCCAGCACCGCCAGCTGGTCCTCGGTTGTGCCATTGGCTCTTGCACACTGGGGCAACGCATCTGGGTTCCAGCACCGCCAGCTGGTTCTCGGCAGTGTTCTTGTCACAGGTACTTCCTCGTGCCAAGCCTGGTTTCAGCACCGTCAGCTGTTTCCGGGTTGTGTCAAGCTCACTGAGACGCCTATGCTTGCCCCGTCGTGGTGCGAGCGGGTTAGCCAACTCCAGGGTGCCTCCAGTTTAGGAGCTTCCTATGTGGGCTGCGTGAACTGGTAGTCAAGGCTGGTTCTGTAGTGCCAGTAGGCCCAGCTCCCCCTGTAGGACTGTTGGGGTTCGGTAACTGCGGCTGCCTCGCGGCCTAGCTGTTCTCTCCTCTCCTGTGGGCCTTGGGGTCCACCACCTGGTTCCAGCACCGTCAGCTGGTTCCGGCTCGAGCCTTTGGCTTAGGTGCCTCCTCCTGGGTATCCGAGTTCCGCCAACGTCAGGCGGTCCTTGGTAGTGCTTTTAAGCGCGGGCACCTACAGCTTAGTAACCGGGTTCCAGCACCGCCAGCTGGTCCTCGGTCGTGCCATTGGCTCTTGCACACTGGGGCAACGCATCTGGGTTCCAGCACCGCCAGCTGGTTCTCGGCAGTGTTCTTGTCACAGGTACTCCCTCGTGCCAAGCCTGGTTTCAGCACCGTCAGCTGTTTCCGGGTTGTGTCAAGCTCACTGAGACGCCTATGCTTGCCCCGTCGTGGTGCGGTCGGGTTAGCCAACTCCAGGGTGCCTCCAGTTTAGGAGCTTCCTATGTGGGCTGCGTGAACTGGTAGTCAAGGCTGGTTCTGTAGTGCCAGTAGGCCCAGCTCCCCCTGTAGGACTGTTGGGGTTCGGTAACTGCGGCTGCCTCGCGGCCTAGCTTTTCTCTCCTCTCCTGTGGACCTTCAGGTCCACCACCTGGTTCCAGCACCGTCAGCTGGTTCTCGGCAGTGTCTTTTGCTCTTGTACCTTCTGCTCCCCATCCTGGTTCCAGTACCGTCAGCTGGTTCCGGGCAGAGCCTTTGGCTTAGGTGCCTCCTTCTGGGTATCCAAGTTCCACCAACGTCAGGTGGTCCTTGGTAGTGCTTTCGGGCACGGGTACCTCCTGCTTAGTAACCGGGTTCCAGTAACATCAGCTGGTCCTCGGTAGTTCCATTGGCTCTTGGACCTTCGGCTACCCATCCGGGTTCCAGTACCGTCAGCTGGTTCTCGGCAGTGTCTTTTGCTCTTGTACCTTCTGCTCCCCATCCTGGTTCCAGTAACGTCAGCTGGTTCCGGGCAGAGCCTTTGGCTTAGGTGCCTCCTTCTGGGTATCCGAGTTCCGCCAACGTCAGGCGGTCCTTGGTAGTGCTTTTTAGCACGGGTACCTCCTGCTTAGTAACCGGGTTCCAGTAACGTCAGCTGGTCCTCGGTAGTTCCATAGGCTCTTGAACCTTCGGGTAGCCATCCGAGTTCCAGTTCCATCAGCTGGTTCTTGGCATTTTCTCAGCCTTCTTGTACCTTCTGCTACATTTCCAAGTTGAAGACCCTAAAGTCGACGACCCGGAAGACCACCCCGATGACGACGACGACGACCCGGAAGACCACCCCGATGACGACGACGACGACGGCGGAGACGACGACGGCTGAGACGACGACGGCGGAGATGACGACACTGGAGACGACGACCCTGGAGACGACGACATGGAAGACCGAGAAGCAGAAGAACAAGAGGCTGCAGAACAAAGAGCAGAAGAACATTAAGCATAAGACTTAATATCAGAGCAAAAGATATTATCTAAATTATATGCAGAAGAAGACTAAGCAGTGTATGGGGGTGAGTCCGTTCCTCCTCGTGGTGCCCCTGGATAAAGCCTGATGCTGCAGGCCAAACTGAACGCGGACAAATGTAACTTTTGTGACTGGCAGAACGGAAGGTGTAATCTTCCAACTTTTATAGATAACAACTACGGGAATGCCTGTCACAAATGAGAATATGATGAAGAAGTAGAATAGGAAGAATAATAACAGTGGAATAAAAAGAATATGTAGAATAGGAAGAATAATAATAGTTGAATAAAATGAATATGAAGACTGTAATAAAAAAAAAAATAGGTAGAAGATGAAGAAGAAGATGAATAAGGTGAAGAAGAAGTTGATGTCAAAGATGCTGATGATGATGAAGATGAAAGTGTGGGAAAAGTAAAAAAAAAAAAAAGAAAAAAAAAGAAGGGGAAGGGCGTGGAATAGTGAAACATCAATATCTGACAAAATAAAAAATAATTTACATACTCAATATCTTTTTCAGTCCGAACGTCTTAAAAAAAAACAAAACATGCTATTCTATTTGATTGGGCTAAACCTCATTGCCTTTAATGTCTCCGCCACCTCCCACAATACATCCTACATTATCCTTCATGTAGAATGAACCTACAAGGCAAGAAAGGGTTTATTTTAATTCCGATATTTTGGTCCCATTGACTTGCATTGGGATCGGGTATCGGTATCGGCGATATCCGATATTTTTTGAATATCGGCCGATCCTATCCGATACCGATACTTTCCGATATCGGAAGGTATCGCTCAACACTACAGATAACTGTTAATTCTGCCCATCAAGTTTAGCTAAAGATCAATAGCCATTTCCTATTACATAAAACCTAAACCATAAATAACAATAGTGCATGAAAATAATTTAGGGCACTTGGTTAACATCATTTTGCTAAAAAAAAAACATAAAAGCAGGGGTGTAACTACAACAGGAGCAGGGGTTGCAATTGCACCCGGGCCCTGGAGCCTAGGGGGCCCTAAAAGTCCCTTTTGACTATAGAAAAATACTATTGCAATTAAAGATTTAAAATATTTGGGGGTCCCGTTGGAGCTTTCTCATCGGGACCCATAAGTTTTAAGTTACGCCACTGTATGAAAGCCATCCCACTGCGTCAAGGTGACCTTATTTGGGATGTTCCTAACCTTTAGTATTAAAACCTTACCATTTGTCTAATGACGTAAATGTGAATAAGTGCCGAGAAGGACTGGGGCCCACGACTAATGGACATCGAGCAGTGGGGAGCTAGATAAACATAATGTTCAGCTCAAGGAAAAAGGAGGTCAAGCCCATATTTGCACAATTTTTGAGAGCAAAAACCTGAAACAACTGAAATATAAGTTGGTATGCATGTAACGAGTAGGCACATGTTCACATAAAAACCATCCGACCAAAAAAAGTAAAAGCCATCTTGCCACTTTTTTTAATCAAAATTATGTTAACCAAGAACCCTATATAATTTTCATGCACTTTTTGCTATTTATTTGCTCATTTTGTTTTTATCTTCGGTTTAGTGACCGGTTTGAACATGCGCCAGTTCATTCCGAATAGGCTAACCTTTACATGGTAGGATGACTTTTAAACTTTTTTGATCAATATTACGTTAACCAAGTACCCTTTGTTATTTTCATATGCTATTACTATTTAATTCCAGTATTTTGGGGACTATAAGATGCAATGAACCATAAGAAGCACCCCAAGTTTGGGGGCGGAAAATAGAAAAACATTTTTTTTATAAAATGGTGGTGCATCTTACAGTCTGGTTTCACGGTAAATTAACGGGGGGTGCAGCTGCAGTGGACCCCAGTGGTCCCAGGAGGCAGGATTGCTGCTGCAGGAAGCTGGCGGCAGGGGAGTGGCGATGTTGCGGGTCCCGGGCTGAGAGGAAGGGGTGTTTGGAAGGTGCAAGGATGCAGTAGGCTCTTGGCTTTCAGAAAATGTTGAAAGTCCCCACACTTCCCATCCTTTTCACTACAATGGACTTTGGGAAAATGGCCGCTGGAGACGGTGCATGCACACATTGAGATCTTGGGAGCCGAGATCTCGGGAGAAGTTTCCGTCAACTCTAAGGACAGATTGCATTTTTTATGAAAAGTGTTGTAGAAGACAAACGAGGGTTCGGGGAACTGTCATATATGATATACGAAATCGATAAAACATGGTAAACAGTTAGCTTTGAAAGTACCACAATGTGTACCTGCAGCCATTTTCCCGAAGTCCACCGCAGTGAAAAGGATGGGAAGTACGGGTACTATTGACATTTTCTGACAGCCTGGAGCCCGCTGCAGCCTCGAACTGTCAATCATTTCCATCTCCCAACCTGGGGCCCAAAATATTGTCCCACTCCTGTTACCGTGGCCAGCTTACTGCAGCAGCAATCCTGCTTCCTGAGGTACCCCTCCGCTGCAGCCGCCCCTCTCGTACATTTAGGTTATAAGATGCACCTCCATTTTCCCAAAAACTTTTTGGGAAAAAAGTGTGTTTTATAATCCGAAAAATACGGTATTTATTGCAGGGTATTTGCTCATTTTGTTTTTATGTTGGGTTTCGTGTGCTTAGTGGCCAGTGTGAACATGCATCTACTTGCTGCATGCACATAAACTTATATTTCAGTTAATTTCTTTCAGTTTTTATTTCTTATTGGATGTAAGTTTGTACTTGCCTTTCCATAACTTCCACCTTATCATGTAAGTAGATATCTGCTTCATCAGCCACCTCAAAGAATGTTTCCCTCATCTCTGAGGACAGATTGCTTTTCTTCTTTATGAAAAGGTTTGTAGAAGACAAACGAGGAGCCGGGGAGCTGTCATAGTGATATACGAAATGGATAAAGCATGGTAAACAATTAACCTTGAAAGTACCACAACCTGTACTATAGTTCATGCAATATATCTGCTATATAATTCTCTTAGGGTCACATCCGTCTGTCTGTCTGTCTTTCTGTCTGTCTGTCACGCATATTCATTGGCCTCTGTCTGTCATGGAAATCCAAGTCGCTGATTGGTCATGGCAAAATAGCCACGACCAATCAGCGACGGGCACAGTCCGGCGGAAAAATGGCCGCTCCTTCCTCTCCGCAGTCAGCGCCCGCTCCATACTCCCCTCCAGTCAGCGCTCACACAGGGTTAATGGCAGCATTGACCGCGGTGTAACGCACTCGGTTAATGCTCCTATTAACCCTGTGTGACCAACTTTTTACTATTCATGCTGCCTATGCATCATCAATAGTAAAAAGAATTAATGTTAAAGATAATAAAAAAAATAAAAATAGTTATATGCTCACCGTCCGTTGGCCCCCCGGATCAGGAACAGGCCTTTCCCGCTCCTCACGACGCCCCGGTGACCGCTCCATGATTTGCGGTCTCGCGAGATGAAGATGTGCGGTCTCTCGAGACCTCTACGTCATCTCGCGAGACCGCAATGCACTCTTCAAACCGGAATGCGCGAGGAGCGTCGGTAACCGCTTCGATCCAGGAGCCAACGGAGGGTGAGTATATATGGTAACTATTTTTTATTTTAATTCTTTTTTTTAATAGGGATGTGGTGCCCACATTGCTATATACTGCGTGGGCTGTGCAATATATTACGTGGGCTGTGTTATATACTACGTGGGCAGGGCAATATATTATGTGGGCTGTGCAATATACTGCGTGGGCTGTGCTATATACTGCGCGGGCTGTGCAATATACTGCGCAGGCTGTGCAATATACTGCGCGGGCCGTGCAATGTACTGCGCGGGCTGTGCAATATACTACGTGGGCTGTGCAATATACTACGTGGGCTGTGCAATATACTACGTGGGCTGTGCAATATACTGCGTGGGCTATGCAATATACTCCGTGGGCTGTGCTATATACTCCGTGGGCTGTGCTATATACTACGTGGCTGTGCTATATACTACATGGCTGTCCTATATACTACGTGGCTGTGCAATATACTATGTGGCTGTGCTATTTACTACGTGGGCTGTTATATACTACATGGCTGTGCTACATACTACGTTGCCGGCCGCGAACAATCAGCGACAGGCGCAATCCGGACGCAAATTGGTGCGGAATTCAAACCAAGGTTCGCTAATTGGTCGCGGCCGGCCAAATCCTGTTTATTCAATGTATTATTCTAAAATCTTCATAAATAAATTACATACATATTCTAGATTACCCGATGCGTTAGAATCGGGCTACCATCTAGTAGGACATATAATAGTCTTTCTGAATTCAGGTACTATTAGACTATGGCCAGTCACTCAGTCTATCACAGCATAATATTGCATTTGTATAAAACATCCTAATATATATATGTATATACAGTACAGTCCAAAAGTTTGGACACACCTCATTTTAAGATTTTTCTGTATTTTCTTGACTATGAAAATTGTACATTCACACTGAAGGCATCAAAACTATGAATTAACACATGTGGAATTATATACTTAACAAAAAAGTGTGAAACAACTGAAAATATGTCTTATATTCTAGGTTCTTCAACGTAGCCACCTTTTGCTTTCATGACTGCTTTGCACACTCTTGGCATTCTCTTGATGAGCTTCAAGAGGTAGTCACCGGGAATGGTTTTCACTTCACAGGTGTGCCCTGTCAGGTTTAATAAGTGGGATTTCTTGCCTTATAAATGGGGTTGGGACCATCAGTTGTGTTGAGCAGAAGTGTGCTGGATACACAGCTGATAGTCCTACTGAATAGACTGTTAGAATTTGTATTATGGCAAGAAAAAATCAGCTAAGTAAAGAATAACGAGTGGCCATCATTACTTTAAGAAATGATGGTCAGTCAGTCCGAAAAATTGGGAAAACTTTGAAAGTGTCCCCAAGTGCAGTTGCAAAAACCATCACGCGCTACAAAGAAACTTGCTCACATGAGGACCGCACCAGGAAAGGAAGACCATGAGTCACCTCTGTTTCTGAGGATAAGTTAATCCGAGTCACCAGCCTCAGAAATCACAGGTTAACAGCAGCTCATATTAGAGACCTGGACAATGCCACACAGAGTTCTAGCAGCAGTCACATCTCTACAACAACTGTTAAGAGGAGACTTTGTGCAGCAGGCCTTCATGGTAAAATAGCTGCTAGGAAACCACTGATAAGGACAGGCAACAAGCAGAAGAGACTTGTTTGGACTAAAGAACACAAGGAATGGACATTAGACCAGAGGAAATCTGTGCTTTGGTCTGATGAGTCAAAATTTGAGATCTTTGATTCCAACCACCGTGTCTTTGTGCAACGCAGAAAAGGTGAACGGATGGACTCTACATGCCTGGTTCCCTGTTGGAGATTTATTCAAAATTGAAGGCATACTGAACCAGCATGGCTACCACAACATCTTGCAGAAGCATGCTATTCCATCCGGTTTGCGTTTAGTTGAACCATCACTTATTTTTCAACAGGACAATGACCCCAAACACACCTCCAGGCTGTGTAAGGGCTATTTGACCAAGTAGGAGAGTGATGGGGTGCTACGCCAGATGACCTGGCCTCCACAGTCACCAGACCTGAACCCAATCGAGATGGTTTGGGGTGAGCTGGACCGCACAGTAAAGGCAAAAGGGCCAACTTGTGCTAAGCATTGTCATGGCGCCGCTCTGCGCCACCGCTCCCGCTGCCCCGCTTGCCGCCCCGCCTGTCGCTTTCTCCCCCGTTCACCGGCTTACTTACCTGCTCCAGCGCACTCCTCCTGCAGGCGTGCGTCCTTTTCTCTACTCTTCATGACTCACCGTTGGTTCCTGGATCTCGCCGGGTGCGCATGCACACCTCTCACTCCAGCTTCCTCCTGCACACGCGCAGTTCCTCATTCTGATATGCAGACGCGCCGTACCTCCACTCTGTGATCCTGGAGGATCCTGACCCAGAAGTCCTACTGCACGCCGTGTATTTAAGGTCAGCCCTCCCTCTGCTCCTTTGCTTCTACGCTGTCTGTCCTGAGTCTCGGCTCTGTCCAGCTTGCCCCATGTTTCCATCTAATCAAGTCTTCCCTGTGTCACTGTCTGTTCCAGACAGTCCTTTGTCTTCTTCGTATCCTGTCAGTCCTGTGTCACTGTCCAGCCCAGCTACCTTCGTGTCTCCACCATTTCCAGTTTTCCTCGTGTCTCGCTTGTATCCAACCTATACCAGTCTGTCCTGCATCTTTTCCCGCTCGGTCTGTCCAACGCTTTCCCACTCTCATTTGAATCACTATTTCCTGTTCCCGGGGCCCAGCTTCTGCGGCAATAGTCTCCCTCAGGCCTGCCCCTAACGCTCCCAGTATAGGGGGTGCTCAATCAGGTTAGCTCACCCTTGGGAGGTTCGTTGTCGTGGATCTGCGGGTTCACTCTAGGAGTTCCAAAAGATCTCACAAGCATCTCTGGGAACTCCTTCAAGATTGTTGGAAGACCATTTCCGGTGACTACCTCTTGAAGCTCATCAAGAGAATGCCAAGAGTGTGCAAAGCAGTCATCAAAGCAAAAGGTGGCTACTTTGAAGAACCTAGAATATAAGACATATTTTAAGTTGTTTCACACTTTTTTGTTACATAAATAATTCCACATGTGTTATTTCATAGTTTTGATGCCTTCAGTGTGAATTTACAATTTTCATAGTTATGAAAATACAGAAAAATCTTTAAATGAGAAGGTGTGTCCAAACATTTACTGCCACCCTCCCACAGCGCAGTTGATGAGGTGCTGATGGGCTACAATAGCAGTCATCTGGGCTTCAAAGGACATGGCATTGCAGTATACAGAACAAGAAATCAGACTATTACAGGTTCGTGTCCCCTGAGGGGGGTGGGGGGTCTAAGAAAAATATTAAAAGAACAAAAAAAAAAAATTGCGTTACCTTCTTCACCACCATTAGAAAGCACAGGTTATTGCAAGGTTTTCTGGGAAAGAACAGGGAGATTGTGCCTTAGCATCTCTGTATGCTGCTAAGGCATTTGATTTGGTTGAGAAGGCCTACCTTAAGAAGGCCCTTCTACGATTTGGCTTTGGACAAGGCTTCAGAGGATGGATGGCAGTCTTGTATTGATCTCCAAATGCCAAGGTCCAGATTAATGGTTTTATATCCTGTGAGGAAACTGCTCTGCAGTAGACTCTGGTTCACACACGGGACTTAGTTAGCTGATTCCAAACAAATGGGCGGTTTATTAAAGGAGTTCATAAATCGTCAGGGTTACAAAGTAAAACAGGCTCTTCCAGGTAAACAAAGGTATTATAGAACAACGAAAATAACAAGTCCATATAATACACGGGCTCAGCCATTTAAGTAAGTGAGCAGCTGATCCCACACAGTTCTTTCAGCTGCTCGTAAAACCTGGACCCATAATCTGGGCTCATAAAAACACCTCTAAGCACTATATGTGCTGGAGTCTGCTTCTCCGGGTCCTACATCACTGAGGTGTGGCACCTGGGGAATACATACCTGCCATCCATGATCTGTCCAGCTGACACCTTATATACCTTCCTTTCTGCCCAGAAGCGAGGGATTTGACACCTTCTGCCAACATACAATGGACCCTTGATAGGGCATCTGCATTCACATGTTGTTTCCCAGGCCTATGCTCCACCTGAAAACTAAAATCTTGTAGAGCTAGGAACCCTTTTAGTTACTTGGGCATTGTTTCCCTACTTCTCTCGCATCCACCTTAGTGGGGCATGGCCAGACACTATCCTGAACCTTCTACCTAACAGGTAATACCTCATAGTGTCCAACGCCCACTTGATGGCCAGACATTCTGTTTCCACTATTAAGTAATTCTTCTCCCATGTAGAGAGCTTCTGACTGAAGTACATTACAGGGTGTTCCTCTTTGTTATCCTCCTGGGACAAAACTGCTCCCAGCCCGACATCCGATGTGTCCATTTGAACCACAAACTCTTTGGAGAACTTGGCGCCACCAACTGGCTGTTTACAGAGGACCAGTTTCAGTTCCTGGAAAGCAGCCTCAGCTTCCAGGGACCGCTTAGCCATAGCCAGCTTCATCCTTTTCAGAAGATCCGTCAGCAGGGCTGCTATCAAGGCAAAGTTAGGGACAAATCTTCGATAGTAGCCCACAATACCTAGAAATGCTAGGACCTGCTTTTTTGAGAGGGGTTGTGACCAGCTCTGGATTATTTCTACCTAATTTATTTTGGGTTTTATTTCCCTCCATCACCATTTTGTTGCGTTGATGGTAAAGTGCGCCTTCCTTAGGGCATCAAGTATGGCATGAACTTTGCCAAGATGACTTCCCCAGTCCTGGCTGAATATGACAATATCATCTAGGTAGGCCGCTGCATACTTTTTGTGGGGTGCTAAGATCCGGTCCATGGCTCTCTGGAAAGTGTCCAGAGCTCCCTGCAATCCAAACAGCATCCTCACGACTGTTAACATCCGTCTATCCGTTTAGTGTCGAAAAGGCCGTCTTTTCCTTGGCCACTTTGGAATGGGGAATTTTGCAGTATTCTTTGGTGAGGTCCAGGGTGGTGATGTATCGAGCTGATCCTAGCCTCTCAATAAGCTCATCTATCCTAGGCACTGGGTAGGTGTCAAACTTCGAGACCTCATTGAGCTTCCTGTAGTCATTACAGAAGCACCACACCTTATCTGGTTTTGGCACCAACACTATGGTGATCCCTAGAATCAGCATCCGCTTCAGCTCCTTTGAGATCACCTCTCTGCGGGCCTTTGGAATCGATACGGCTTCAGATTGATGCGAACGTGAGACTCTGCAACATTGCTGTTTCAGTGAATGGGACAAGTTCTCTGTCCTGCCATGGTTTAATCTGGTTAACATGGTAAACCTGGTAGGGCTTCCTCTTCCCTGGTTGGTGGATTTCATAGTTGACTTCACCAACTTTTTCTACCACCTCATAGGGGCCCTGCCACTTGACCAGAAACTTGCTCTCCACCGTGGGCACCAACACAAGTACTTGATCCCCTGGGTTGAACTGTCTCACCATGGCTGTCTTATTATACACTCTGGACTGTGCATCCTGTGCAATGAGCATCACGTTGGCAATCCTCGCTTAATCCAGGAGTCATCAAGGGTGTTGGCCAATGAGTAGTTTAAATGGGGAGAAGCCTGTGGAACTTCCCTGATGGAGTACAACAGGTAGGGAAGCAGACAGTCCCAGTTTCGGCCGTCCTTATCCACTGCTTTCTTTAGCATAGCCTTCAAGGTTTTGCTAAACCTCTCCACCAGTTCATCAGTTTGGGGATGGTATACTGAGGTTCTGAGTTGAGAAATCTGCAGTGTCTTGCACAACTCCCTCATGACCTCTGACATGAAGAGGGTCCCTTGTTCCGTCAGTGCCTCCATCGGCAGAATGGTTCGAGAAAAGATATGGAGCAGCTTCCAAGAGATACACTTTGAAGAGGAATTTCTTAAGGGTACCGCCACTGGGTACCTGGTAGCATAATCCAGGATCACCAATATATATTGTTGCTCTCTTGATGACTTTACCAGGATTCCCACTATATCCATTGCTATGAGCTCGAATGGAACCTAAATAATGTGCAACGGTACCAGAGGATTGCGGAAGTTGTCCACCGGGGAGGTCAGCTGGCATGTGGGGCAGGAGGCCAGTACAATGTCTGGAGGATGCGCTCCTGGATCTTATCTGCCCCCAGGTGACCACCAAACACATGGGAATGAGCCATGTCTAACACCCTGTGTCTATAATCCCCTGACACCAGCAACTGCTCTGTCACCTCACCTCTTGGCTTGGTTACCCTATAATGCAGATCTCCATTCATAGGAAAATGAGGGAACTGATTGTCGTCTATCTGCTCCTGAGGCACCCCATTTAACATGGTTACATTCTCAATTCTCTTACATTTAAAAGTTAGATCCCTGAGTTGGGCAGTTCCAAAGTTTTCCTCGGAGACCTCCAGTTCAAGAATGTTGGCCTCAGGGGATGCTACTTCACACTCATCCCCAATAAGCACACATGGGAAACTCATCTGTAACGTCTTGTGGTGAGGTTTTTTAAGGGGCGATCTGGCTTTCGTCTGAACACTCCGGTGTCCCCACTTTCCCCCACATGTCCCAGAACAATGCAAAGTCCCATCCTATTATAATGGGGTGCAACAAGTCCTTGACGACACCCACTTCATGAGATGTGGTGGCACAGTTCATGCTTACATCGACCTGGGCCAAAGAATAGTTCTTAGCGTCCCCATGGATACACTGGACTCCAACCACCTTCCCAGGGACTAGCCGATGTGGAAGTGTGGCCCTTATCAGAGTCACCAAACTTCCTGAGTCCAACAGTCCAGTCACTCGCTCCCTGTTTATAGACACTGAGCATGCCTGAGGGCCCTTGCCAGGTTGAGGAACCGCGCTGCAGGTGGGGTAAGCAAAATAGGAGCAACGCTAACCTATGCTGTAGTCCAATGCCTCAAAGCTCATTGGACACCGGGCGGCTATATGGCCAGGGGCATCACAACTGTAACACCAAATGGCAGGAAACTTATTGCTTGGCTGCAACTTTGGACGCTCCCCAGTGCGGATTTAGTCCTTTTCTTTTGTGAGCCATCCGTTCTTTGGGAACACCAGAAAGGTGACGTTACCCACACCACTAGGCCTTCCAGGTCGTCTGCATTTTGGGGATCTCCTTTGGCAACCCAGGACTGGA
This sequence comes from Ranitomeya imitator, assembly GCF_032444005.1. Classification (NCBI taxonomy): domain Eukaryota; kingdom Metazoa; phylum Chordata; class Amphibia; order Anura; family Dendrobatidae; genus Ranitomeya; species Ranitomeya imitator. The sequence continues at coordinate 228,335,997 of NC_091282.1, forward strand.
TCGGCTTTGACAAAGAGTGGATAAACCGATCCATGACCACTCTCACGACCATCTGGGCTGCGAAAGAAGTTTCTGGTTGCAGTCACTTCTGGACCAGGTGCAGAAGGTCAAACATTTGTGACCGGGGAGGTTTGTCACTGTGAACGTCCCAGAGATGTACCTGTTGAGCCCTGACTGCCAGTGTTACACCCAGTCGGGCTAAGATCTCAGCTTTAAGTTTGTCAAATTCCTTGGCGTCTTGTAGGGCCAAATCAAAGTACGCCTTCTGTGGCTCTCTGGTCAAATATGGAGCTAGAACCTCTGCCCACTGCTCTGGTGGTAGTCTTTCACGGTTCGCCACCGTCTTAAACACGGCCTCAAAGTCATCCCAGAGATATCTTTTGCCATGCCCCGCTCACGGTTTTTCTCAACTGGGTCTCATCGCTTCGACCTGGAAGTGGTGCAGCTTCCCTGACATGGACGGCCTCTGCTAGGAGAATTATCTGTTCCTGATGCTGTCACTGCTGTTGCATTAACAGCTTGTTGTTCTCCTGCTGATGTAGATTCGCCTGTACCAGCTGTTTAATTAGCTCCTCCATGGTTGCAGGTGCTTGCATGGCTCCGGCTGCCTTTAACCAGGTCATGTAGTTTCCAGACATCAGTCACCTGTCCTTTGAGATTTCTACCCACATTTAAAGCACAGATTTTAAGGGATTGGCTCTGCAGTAGATGCTAGTTCACACACGGGACTTATTTAGCTGGTTCCAAACAAATGAGCGGTTTATTAAAAGGAGTTCTTAACCCATCAGGGTTACAAAGAAAAACAGCCTCTTCCAGGTAAACAAATGTATTACAGAACAAAACTAAAAATAACAAGTCCTTATAACACACTGGCTCAGCTGTTTAAATCTGAGTATTTTCCTCTCAGACTCCAGCAGGGTCTGAGCAATACAGGCAAGTCTTCCTCACCTTGCATAACACAGAGAGAGAGAGAGAGAAACAGCCCCAGCTGTCTTAAATCAGACCATCCAAGACCTGGACTGGAGGTTAGTGAGCAGCTGATCCCAGCTAGCTCATTCAGCTGCTCATAAAACCCTGACAGATAATCCAGGCTCATAAAAACACTTCTCAGCACTATATGTGCCGGAGCCTGCTTCTCTGGGTCCTACATCACCTAGGTTTGACACCTGGGGGACACATACCTCCTATCCATGACCTGTCCCAGCCGCCACCTTACAATCCTCATCAATTCTCTTGAGGATTGAGACAAGACAGGGATGTCTTCTGTCCCCTCCTTTTATTTGCCATTATCAAGGAACCACTATCTGTCAAGATCCATCAGACTGTAGGGTATCAAGGGATTAAAGTGGGTTTCTGGAGGACCGTTTGGGGTTATATGCACAAGATTTAATCCTGTTTATGGCCAGTCAAAAGAGTTACATTGCCTTTGTGTCACGATGTGACTGACCCGGTATGAAACGACCCAACCGTAGGTCGGTCACAAACAGCACAACAAACAAGGGAACACTGGGGATGCAATTGCAACGGTGGGCCCTGTCGGTAGGGAACGAGGGAATGGACACCTCCTGCACTATGCTGAGGATGTGCCCTGATCTTGCTACCGTCCCTATACGGGTTCTTTCACCCCGTTGCCGACTAGGATACCTTGTCCCTCACTTGCCCTGCTCTTATCCCTATGTAGGGAACTGGCAAGTGAGAGCACTGGTCCCACCGCTGCACTAATACAACAAGAGGTAAGGAAAGACAGACACCAAAAGGGACTGGGTAATAAAATCACCACACTTAGCTTTCTGCTGTAAAGCACCGCACAGCAGAAAACGACACCAGGAAAACCGAGCTCAGCTGTAGAACATTGTTCCCAGGAAGCTCCTTCTCCCAGATAGGTCGCTGCAGAATGAACTAACACCGACAGTCAGCTGATGCACCAGGTGACCTCTTAAAGGAAGATGGAAGTGGTCACCACCCACATCTGCTGACCCAGCAGTAATGCAATGCAATACACTAGCAGGCCACCAGGGAAAATGCATTAACCCCTGATGACCTGAAAGGAAAAAGGTTTTAAACTGAGGGAAACCAGATCTGCCACAAATCCAAAAATGGATCGTCACACTTTGGTAATGGATCTGATTGATGAATTTGGCCAGTTTTCCAGTCAAAAAGTAAACTAGCAAAAATCCATATTGTTACCTCTAAACACTATGGGATGGAAAGTAGAGGATGAAATCTGCAAGCTACAAACAGTTTCCCACTTTAAATATCTAGGTATACACATAGCAAGAAATCACACACAACTCCTTGATTTAAATATATCTTGTCTTTTGTCATAGCTGCAGTAGAAAATTAGAATATAGGGTCAGTAGATGGGAGAATGATTATCATTAAAATTAGAACATATAGGAATTTAGGGAGGATTATAATTTCAATGTTACCACTAACATGAAGTACAATATGTCACGAAAAAATAATCTCAGAATCAGTGGGATCCGTTGGAAGCGTTCCAGAGCTATAACATCATGAAGTGACAGTGGTCAGTATTGTAGAAATTTGCTTGGTCATTAAGTACAAAATTGGCTCTGTCACTGAGGGGTTAAAAATACTGATGACAAATACTGATCAAATACGAAACATGTGAACATGACCTTACTCTGAGATTTGGTGTCGGTTTTTCTATGGGGTGTTGTTTCAGACAAGAATCTAAGTCTTTCTACTGCACTTGCTGGACGGTGCCTCAAACTACCCCAAATTCAAGCATGTTCCATATGCAATCCAAGGTATTGCTTGACTGGTTCAAAGCCACCATGTGGTTGTGACTGTACCTTCTTCTGGAACTAAAGGGATTTGGCGACAACCACCAGTATAAATTGCTTACAGAGCCACATATTTTACACCATACCACATCACACCTTTTAGGTCTCTGTGTAATGTGTCTGGGGCTCCATTTATCATCCTTAATCATTGTCTCTCTGACCTGAGCTGGAGAGGTGTCACTGAAATAAAAAAAAGAGCATTAAACACATTATTCCTCACTACCTTACCAATAGTTTAATCATGTAAGTTGCAATAATTTATTAAAAAGGTTTTCTTGTACGAAGGTATTGAAGACCTGTTTCTTGGAATAGGTCGTCAATATCAGATTGGTGCATGGCTGATACCTGGAACATCTGCCAATGAACAGTTACCAGGTCCCAAGGCCGCTAGAAGTACAGTGTTTACAGAGCCGCAACACCACAGCTCTGTACACTGCATGGTGGCCATTCTTAGGTACTGCAACTCATCTCCCATTTAAAGAGAATCCATCAGCAGGCTATATTATGTGATCTGAGAGCAGCATGAAGTAGGAGCTGAGACCTGGAAGTACCAAGAGTAATAGTTGTAAAAGTACAGTATATGTTCACATCCTAACATCATTTTACATTTTAAATATACAGTACAACTACAGAAAACAGTACAATGCATTACTCTTTTGGACAGAACATAAATTACAGCTTGCATTATGGAGAAAATGAAATCCCATACTCACCTGACAAAAGCACTGCTATTGCCGTCTGCTATGGTCTCAAGCCCTGCTATGTGTAGCAGAATTGATCATCTGCTATGAACGCCGGCCACTGAGCAGAGGTCATAGCAGAGCAGCAATGACAAAGACAGGAGTCTCCCGCAGACCCTGGGTTGTCATGACAACCCATCGACGCTCCTCTGATCATGTGACAGGAGCGCCGATGGGCGGTATTAATGACGTGCTTCAGGCGCAGCCATGTTAAATAAATTAATTTAAGAAAAAAGATGTGCCCCCCTTAACCTCCACCACATTTTTGTTAACCAGCAAATGTAAAGCAGACAACTGTGTGCTTATATTATTATGCTGGGAAGGTCCATGGTTGATGGGCCCTTTCCAGCCCAAAAATAGCAGCCCGCAGCAGCCCCAATAGTGGTGCTTCACATTAGATGCGCCAATTCTTGCGCTTTGCACGGCTCTTCCCGATTGCTGTGGTGGGGTGGCTGGTTATCAAAAATAAGGGGGACCCCACATTGTTCTTTTAAATTATTTATTAGATTAAACGACGGTAAAAACAGCTGAGTAAATGCACTTACATCACATCTGCTTTTTTGTAACTGCGGATTTTCCGCATCTAATACAAGTATATGTGGAAAGTCCACACAGAAGACTAAGTGTTCCTGCAAGAGAAATTGACATGCAGCGACTTGGAGACATGAACCGCAGGTGCACAATGGGCACAATGTGCTTGTGCTGTACAACGCGTCGTTTTGGACGCAGTGGAAATACGCTGCATCCAGAACGCTAGTAATACCGATAATGGGAATGTACCTTTACAATAGGTGCGGAAATTCCGCAGGTAAAAAACACACATGCGCTTATAATGCGTTTTCGCAGCAAAAATGCATAAAAATGCATGTAGTGCAGAAAATTATGAATGCAGCTGTAGACTCTATGGTCACACGCTGCAGATTTGTTGCTGACATTTCTACGACTATGACATTAAAATCAATATGGTTTACAGAAATCCATACACACAACGCAGTATGAGATGATTACATTAAGGAACCCCGTCGAGAAATACGGGATAGATTTTATGTTGAGGAAGTGAACATACCCCTGAAACAGACTGAGGACCAAAACAATACAAATAATTTGTATTTCAAAAGTGCCAACATAGCCCGCAGCACTTTACATTACAGAGAATAGTAATAAGTGCGGGACATCTTAAAGGCTTCAATGTACATTTTACTATAAGTACGGTACCTTGTTAAATTGTTTTTCCATTCATTTTCTTCATCTAAGTCTTTTGTCACATTTTCGGCAATAATCTGCAGTAAACTCTGCATGTCTGAAAACAAATATTACACAGGCACATAAGAGTTAACAACATTACAATATAAAAAAAACTGAAAGATTTAGGAATAATACATTTCTCCTGTAGCAATAAATGGAGACAACCAGCACAAGCACCAACATCTTGCCACTCACTGGTGGGCAGATCTTGGTTTGCTATGGAGAATTCTAGGATTCTAGACATAGATCAGAGTTGGACCATATATATTAGACATTAATGACATATTTTTTTTATTATGCCATAAATGTCTCTCAAAAGGGAACCCATTAAAGGGGGATCTGTCATTGCCTTTTTCTCATGCTTCAAGGTCAAACTGCTGTATTTTCTCTTTTTAAATCATAATGGCAGCCCAAAACATCCGAACGACCCTGATCAAAAGTTCACATACCCAAACACAAGCGATCAGCGGAGAGCACAGCATAAATGCGAGCCGAACCTTATTCCGATTTTTGGGAGGTAGAATGAACAGCAGTACAAGAGTAGTTCACCGTGCGATGTATGTTATAATGCGGATTTATTCTTTGGGTTGGTGTGATTAAAGCGATGCAAGATTTATGTCGTTTTTTTAGGTTCTTTGTCTCCATATTCTAAGAGTTGTAACTTTTTTATTTTTTTGGGTTAGCAGAGCTGTACAAGGGCTTATTTCTTGCAGGACGAGTCACAGATTTTTTGTGTACCATATTTTGGCAGATAATATTTTTTGATCGCTTTTCATTCAGATTTTTCAAACACAGAATGTAGTAAACCAGCAATTCAGTTATTGTTCTTATTTTATTTTTTTTTGTGCTGTTCACTGTGCGGTAAAAGGGATAAGACCGATTTGTTCATCAGGTCGGTGCGATTACAGTGATACCAGATTAATATTTTTTTATAGTTTGCTCTTTTTACAGACTAAAAACAATATATAGTCAGTATGATGAAAAAGCGAAGTTTTTGGCGTGTTTTGTATTATATTTTTTTACGGCGTTCATCAAACGGAACACAGCCTCAGTGACCCACGGTAACCTCGATGAGCTCACCGCTAATCACTGATGCTGTGCTCACAGCAGCTCATTCATCAGTGGTTCACAGCCAGGACAGCTGCATCTTGGCACCGTTCAGATTTAAAACTATCGTATGTACTCGAGTATAAGCCGACCCGAGTTTAAGCTGACCCCCCTAATTTTGCCACAAAATCCTGGGAAAACTTAATGACTTGAGTATAAGTATAGGGTGGAAAATGCAGCAGCTAATGGTAAATTTCAAAAATAAAAATAGATACCAATAAAAGCAAAATTAATTGAGACATCAGTAGAGTGTTTTTGAATATCCATATTGAATCAGGAGCCCCATATAATGCTCCATACAGTTCATGATGGCCCCATAAGATGCTCCAAACAAAATACACCCCATATAATGCTCCATACAGTTTATGAAGGGCTCCATAAGATGCTCCATAATAACCCCTTCACCCCAAAGCCTGTTTTCACGTAAGTGACAGGGCCAATTTTTACAATTCTGACCACTGTCACTTTATGAGGTCATAACTCTGAAACGCTTCAACGGATCCTGGTGATTCTGACATGGTTTTCTCGTGACATATTGTACTTCATGAAAGTGGTAAAATTTCTTCGACATGACTTGCATTTATTTGTGAAAAAAACAAACATTTGTCGGAAATTATGAAAATTTAGCAATTTTCAAACTTTTAGTTTTTATGCCCTTAAATTAGAGAGTTATATCACACAATATAGTTAATAAACAACATTTCCCACATGTCTGCTTTACATCAGCACAATTTTGGAAACATAATTTTTTTTTGTTAGGTAGTTATAAGGGTTAAAAGTTGACCAGCGATTTCTCATTTTTGCAACAAAATTTGCAAAACCATTTTTTTTACGGACCACCTCACACTTGAAGTGACTTTGAGGGGTCTATATGACAGAAAATGCCCAAAAGTGACACCATTCTAAAAACTGCACCCCTCAAGGTACTCAAAACCACATTCAAAAAGTTTATTAACCCTTCAGGTGCTTCACAGGAATTTTTTGAATGTTTAAAAAAAATTGAACATTTAACTTTTTTTTCACAAAATTTTTACTTCAGGTCCAATTTGTTTAATTTTACCAAGGGTAACAGGAGAAATTGGACCACAAAAGTCGTTGTACAATTTGTCCTGAGTACGCCGATACCCCATATGTGGGGGTAAACCACTGTTTGGGCGCATGGGAGAGCTCGGAAGGGAAGGAGCGCCATTTGACTTTTCAATGCAAAATTTGCTGGAATTGAGAGCGGAGCCCATGTCACGATTGGAGAGCCCATGACGGGCCTAAACAGTGGAAACCCCCACAAGTGACACTATTTTGGAAAGTAGACCCTCTAAGGAACTAATCTAGATGTGTGGTGAGCACTTTGAACCTCCAAGTGCTTCACAGAAGTTTATAATGTAGAGCCGTAAAAAAAATTTCATATTAATTTTCACAAAAAATGATCTTTTTGCCCCAAATTTTTTTTCCCCAAGGGTAACAGGATAAATTGGACCCCAAAAGTTGTTGTGCAATTTGTCCTGAGTACGCTGGTACTTCATATGTGGGGATAAACCACTGTTTGAGCGCATGGCAGAGCTCGGAAGGGAAGGAGCGCCATTTGACTTTTCAATGCAAAATTGGCTGGAATTGAGATCGGAACCCATGTTGCATTTGGAGAGCCTCTGACATGCCTAAACAGTGGAAACCCCCCACAAGTGACCGCATTTTGGAAAGAAGACCCCCTAAGGAACTTATCTAGATGTGTGGTGAGCACTTTTAACCCCCAATTGTTTCACTAAAGTTTAGAATGTAGCGGTGTGAAAATTAAAAAATCATTTTTTCTTTCCACAAAATGATGTTTTAGCCCGCAATTTTTTTTTTCGCCAAGGGTAACAGGAGAAATTGGACCACAAAAGTTATTGTCCAATTTGTCCTGAGTACGCTGATACCCCATATGTTGGGGGGAACCACCGTTTGAGTGCATGGCAGAGCTCGGAAGGGAAGGAGCGCCGTTTGAAATGCAGACGTAGATGGATTGGTCTGCAGGTGTAATGTTGCATTTGCAGAGCTCCTGATGTACCTAAACAGTAGAAACCCCCCATAAGTGACCCCATATTGGAAACTAGACCCCCCAAGGAACTTATTTAGATGTGTTGTGAGAGCTTTGAACCAACAAGTGTTTCACTACAGTTTTTAACGCAGAGCCGTGAAAATAAAAAAAATATTTTTTTCCACGAAAATGATATTTTAGCCCCCAAGTTTTTATTTTCCCAAGGTAACAGGACAAATTAGACCCCAAAAGTTGTTGTCAAACTTGTCCTGAGAACACTGATACCCCATATGTTGGGGGGAACCACTGTTTGGGTGCACGGCAGAGCTCGGAAGGGAAGGAGCGCCGTTTGAAATGCAGACTTAGATGGATTGGTCTGCAGGCGTCATGTTGCATTTGCAGAGCCCCTGATGTACATAAACAGTAGAAACCCCCCACAAGTGACCCCATATTGGAAACTAGACCCCCCAAGGAACTTATCTAGATGTGTTGTGAGAACTTTGAACCAACAAGTGTTTCACTACAGTTTATAACACAGAGCCGTGAAAATAAAAAATTTTTTTTTTTCCACGAAAATGATATTTTAGCCCCCAGGTTTTTTTTTTCCCAAGGGTAACAGGACAAATTGGACCCCAAAAGTTGTTGTCCAACTTGTCCTGAGAACGCTGATACCCCATATGTTGGGGGGAACCACTGTTTGGGCGCACAGGAGAACTCGGAAGGGAAGGAGCAGTGTTTTAGTTTTTCAAAGCAGAATTGGCTGGAATTGAGATCGGACGCCATGTCGCGTTTGGAGAGCCCCTGATGTGCCGAAACAGTGGAAACCCCCCAATTATAACTGAAACCCTAATCTAAACACACCCCTAGCCCTAACCCTAGCCCTAACCCTTGCCCTAACCCTGGCCCTAACCCTAGCCCTAACCCTAGCTCTAACCCTAATGGGAAAATGGAAATAAATACATTTTTTTACATTTTATTATTTTTCCCTAACTAAGGGGGTGATGAAGGGGGTTTGATCTACTTTTATAGCATTTTTTTGGCGGATTTTTAGGGTTGGCAGCTGTCACACACTAAAAGACGCTTTTTATTGCAAAAAATAGTTTTTGCATTACCACATTTTGAGAGCTATAATTTATCCATATTTTGGCCAACAGAGTCATGTGAGATCTTGTTTTTTGCGGGACGAGTTGACGTTTTTATTGGTACCATTTTCGGGCAGATTACATTTTTTTTATCTCTTTTTATTCTGATTTTTGTGAGGCGGAATGAACAAAAACCAGCAATTCCTGAAATTCTTTTAGGGGGGGCGTTTATACCGTTCCACGTGTGGTAAAATTGATAAATCAGCTTTATTCTTCAGGTCAGTGCGATTACAGCGATACCTCATTTATATCATTTTTTTTATGTTTTGGCGCTTTTACACAATAAAAACTATTTTATATAAAAAAATAATTGTTTTTGCATTGCTTTATTCTGAGAGCTATAACTTTTTTATTTTTCTGCTGATGATGCTGTATGGCGGCTTTTTTTTTGCTGGACAAAATGACGTTTTCAGCGGTACCATGGTTATTTATATCCGTCGTTTTATTCCACTTTTTGTTCGCCTGTATGATAATAAAGCAATGTTTTTTGCCTTGTTTTTTATTTTTATTTTTTGCGGTGTTCACTGAAGGGGTTAACTAGTGGGATAGTTTTATAGAGCGGGTCGTTACGGACGCTGCGATACCAAATATGTGTACTTTTATTGTTTTTTTTTAATTTACATAAATAAATGGATTTACTGGGAAATGTTTTTTTTTCTTTATTTGGGGATTTTAAAAAATTTTTTTTATACATTCTATTTTTTTTTTTTTACTTTCTACCATTGTCCCAGGGTGGGACATCACTGTATTAGATCAGATCGTTGATCTGACAGTGTGCATAGCACTCTGTCAGATCAACGATCTGACAGGCAAGTTCAGGAGGCTTTCCGGCGCCTGCTCTCAACAACTCTCAGCAGGCGCCGGCTAGCCAGATCATTTCATGACCCGGAAGGAGTCCCGCGGCCATTTTGGATCCGGAGACTCCTTCCGGGTCACTGGAGCAACGCGATCTCATCTCGTTTCTCCGGTGGGAGAGTGCAGGGAGCCCCCGTCCCTGCGCGATCCCCCTCTATGCCGCTGTCACTACTAACAGCGGCATCAGAGGGGTTAAATGCCCGCGATCGGCGCTACCGCCGATCGTGGGCATTGCTGCGGGGTGTCAGCTGTCATATACAGCTGACACCCGCACCCGATCACCGCGGCGCTCAGCGCGAGACCGCGTTGATCGGTGCGCCGTACTAGTACTGCTGCTGGCACAAATGCAGTGCCGGCAGCGCAGAACTAGTACGGCGCATGTCACGAAGGGGTTAAACTATGCCCCATATAATGCTGCACAAATGTTGATTATGACACCATAAGATGCTTCTTACAGACATTTGGCCCATACAATGCTGCACACGTGCTGATTATGGCCCCATAAGATGCTCCATAGACACATTTGCCCCGTATAATGCTCTACAAATGTGGATTATGGCCCTATAAGATGCTCCATAGAGATATTTGCCCCATATAATGCTGCACACGGCCCCATAAGATGCTCCATACAGATATTTGCCCCATATAATGCTGCACATGGCCCCATAAGATGCTCCATACAGATAATTGCCTCATATAATGCTGAACATGGCCCCATACAGATATTTGCCCCATATAATGCCGCACATAGCCCCATAAGATGCTCCATACAGATATTTGCCCCATATAATGCTGCACATGGCCCCATACAGATACTTGTCCTATATAATGCTGCACATGGCCCCGTAAGATGCTCCATACAGATAATTGCCCCATATAATGCTGAACATGGCCCCATACAGATATTTGCCCCATATAATGCTGCACATGGCCCCATACAGATATTTGCCCCATATAATGCTGCAGATGGCCCCATAAGATGCCCCATACAGATATTTGCCCCATATAATGCTGCACATGGCCGCATAAGATGCTCCATACAGATAATTGCCCCATATAACGCTGCACATGGCCCCATAAGATGCTCCATACAGATAATTGCCCCATATAATGCTGCACATGGCCCCATACAGATAATTGCCCCATATAATGCTGCACATGGTCCCATAAGGTGCTCCATACAGATATTTGCCCCATATAATGGTGCACATGGCCCCATACAGATAATTGCCCCATATAATGCTGCACATGGTCCCATAAGGTGCTCCATACAGATATTTGCCCCATATAATGCTGCACATGGCCCCATACAGATAATTGCCCCATATAATGCTGCACTTGGTCCCATAAGGTGCTCCATACAGATATTTGCCCCATATAATGGTGCACATGGCCCCATACAGATAATTGCCCCATATAATGCTGCACATGGTCCCATAAGGTGCTCCATACAGATATTTGCCCCATATAATGCTGCACATGGCCCCATACAGATATTTGCCCCATATAATGCTGCACATGGTCCCATAAGGTGCTCCATACAGATAACTGCCCCATATAATGGTGCACATGGCCCCATACAGATAATTGCCCCATATAATGCTGCACATGGTCCCATAAGGTGCTCCATACAGATATTTGCCCCATATAATGCTGCACATGGCCCCATACAGATATTTGCCCCATATAATGCTGCACATGGCCCCCTACAGATATTTGCCCCATATAATGCTGCACATGGTCCCATAAGGTGCTCCATACAGATAACTGCCCCATATAATCCTGCACATGGCCACATAAGATGCTCCATACAGATATTTGCCCCATATAATGCTGCACATGGCCCCATACAGATATTTGCCCCATATAATGCCGCACATAGCCCCATAAGATGCTCCATACAGATATTTGCCCCATATAATGCTGCACATGGCCCCATACAGATACTTGTCCTATATAATGCTGCACATGGCCCCGTAAGATGCTCCATACAGATAATTGCCCCATATAATGCTGAACATGGCCCCATACAGATATTTGCCCCATATAATGCTGCACATGGCCCCATACAGATATTTGCCCCATATAATGCTGCAGATGGCCCCATAAGATGCCCCATACAGATATTTGCCCCATATAATGCTGCACATGGCCGCATAAGATGCTCCATACAGATAATTGCCCCATATAACGCTGCACATGGCCCCATAAGATGCTCCATACAGATAATTGCCCCATATAATGCTGCACATGGCCCCATACAGATAATTGCCCCATATAATGCTGCACATGGTCCCATAAGGTGCTCCATACAGATATTTGCCCCATATAATGGTGCACATGGCCCCATACAGATAATTGCCCCATATAATGCTGCACATGGTCCCATAAGGTGCTCCATACAGATATTTGCCCCATATAATGCTGCACATGGCCCCATACAGATAATTGCCCCATATAATGCTGCACTTGGTCCCATAAGGTGCTCCATACAGATATTTGCCCCATATAATGGTGCACATGGCCCCATACAGATAATTGCCCCATATAATGCTGCACATGGTCCCATAAGGTGCTCCATACAGATATTTGCCCCATATAATGCTGCACATGGCCCCATACAGATATTTGCCCCATATAATGCTGCACATGGTCCCATAAGGTGCTCCATACAGATAACTGCCCCATATAATGGTGCACATGGCCCCATACAGATAATTGCCCCATATAATGCTGCACATGGTCCCATAAGGTGCTCCATACAGATATTTGCCCCATATAATGCTGCACATGGCCCCATACAGATATTTGCCCCATATAATGCTGCACATGGCCCCCTACAGATATTTGCCCCATATAATGCTGCACATGGTCCCATAAGGTGCTCCATACAGATAACTGCCCCATATAATCCTGCACATGGCCACATAAGATGCTCCATACAGATATTTGCCCCATATAATGCTGCACATGGCCCCATACAGATAATTGCCCCATATAATGCTGCACATGGTCCCATAAGATGCTCCATACAGATATTTGCCCCATATAATGCTGCACATGGCCCCATACCGATAATTGCCCCATATAATGCTGCACATGGTCCCATAAGGTGCTCCATACAGATATTTGCCCCATATAATGCTGCACATGGCCCCATACAGATATTTGCCCCATATAATGCTGCACATGGCCCCATACAGATATTTGCGCCATATAATGCTGCACAAGGCCCCATAAGATCCTCCATACAGATATATGCCCCATATAATGCTGCACATGGCCCCATACAGATATTTGCCCCATATAATGCTGCACATGGTCCCATAAGGTGCTCCATGCAGATATTTGCCCCATATAATGCTGCACATGGCCCCATACAGATATTTGCCCCATATAATGCTGCACATGGCCCCATACAGATATTTGCCCCATATAATGCTGCACAAGGCCCCATAAGATGCTCCATACAGATATTTGCCCCATATAATGGTGCACATGGCCCCATACAGATAATTGCCCCATATAATGCTGCACATGGTCCCATAAGGTGCTCCATACAGAGATTTGCCCCATATAATGCTGCACATGGCCCCATACAGATAATTGCCCCATATAATGCTGCACATGGTCCCATAAGGTGCTCCATACAGATATTTGCCCCATATAATGGTGCACATGGCCCCATACAGATAATTGCCCCATATAATGCTGCACATGGTCCCATAAGGTGCTCCATACAGATATTTTCCCCATACAATGCTTCACATGGCCCCATACAGATATTTGCCCCATATAATGCTGCACATGGCCCCCTACAGATATTTGCCCCATATAATGCTGCACATGGTCCCATAAGGTGCTCCATACAGATAACTGCCCCATATAATGGTGCACATGGCCCCATACAGATAATTGCCCCATATAATGCTGCACATGGTCCCATAAGGTGCTCCATACAGATATTTGCCCCATATAATGCTGCACATGGCCCCATACAGATATTTGCCCCATATAATGCTGCACATGGCCCCCTACAGATATTTGCCCCATATAATGCTGCACATGGTCCCATAAGGTGCTCCATACAGATAACTGCCCCATATAATGGTGCACATGGCCCCATACAGATAATTGCCCCATATAATGCTGCACATGGTCCCATAAGGTGCTCCATACAGATATTTGCCCCATATAATGCTGCACATGGCCCCCTACAGATATTTGCCCCATATAATGCTGCACATGGTCCCATAAGGTGCTCCATACAGATAACTGCCCCATATAATCCTGCACATGGCCACATAAGGTGCTCCATACAGATATTTGCCCCATATAATGCTGCACATGGCCCCATACAGATATTTGCCCCATATAATGCTGCACATGGCCCCCTACAGATATTTGCCCCATATAATGCTGCACATGGTCCCATAAGGTGCTCCATACAGATAACTGCCCCATATAATGGTGCACATGGCCCCATACAGATAATTGCCCCATATAATGCTGCACATGGTCCCATAAGGTGCTCCATACAGATATTTGCCCCATATAATGCTGCACATGGCCCCCTACAGATATTTGCCCCATATAATGCTGCACATGGTCCCATAAGGTGCTCCACACAGATATTTGCCCCATATAATGCTGCACATGGCCCCATACCGATAATTGCCCCATATAATGCTGCACATGGTCCCATAAGGTGCTCCATACAGATATTTGCCCCATATAATGCTGCACATGGCCCCATACAGATATTTGCCCCATATAATGCTGCACATGGCCCCATACAGATATTTGCGCCATATAATGCTGCACAAGGCCCCATAAGATCCTCCATACAGATATATGCCCCATATAATGCTGCACATGGCCCCATACAGATATTTGCGCCATATAATGCTGCACAAGGCCCCATAAGATCCTCCATACAGATATATGCCCCATATAATGCTGCACATGGCCCCATACAGATATTTGCCCCATATAATGCTGCACATGGTCCCATAAGGTGCTCCATGCAGATATTTGCCCCATATAATGCTGCACATGGCCCCATACAGATATTTGCCCCATATAATGCTGCACATGGCCCCATACAGATATTTGCCCCATATAATGCTGCACAAGGCCCCATAAGATGCTCCATACAGATATTTGCCCCATATAATGGTGCACATGGCCCCATACAGATAATTGCCCCATATAATGCTGCACATGGTCCCATAAGGTGCTCCATACAGAGATTTGCCCCATATAATGCTGCACATGGCCCCATACAGATAATTGCCCCATATAATGCTGCACATGGTCCCATAAGGTGCTCCATACAGATATTTGCCCCATATAATGGTGCACATGGCCCCATACAGATAATTGCCCCATATAATGCTGCACATGGTCCCATAAGGTGCTCCATACAGATATTTTCCCCATACAATGCTTCACATGGCCCCATACAGATATTTGCCCCATATAATGCTGCACATGGCCCCCTACAGATATTTGCCCCATATAATGCTGCACATGGTCCCATAAGGTGCTCCATACAGATAACTGCCCCATATAATGGTGCACATGGCCCCATACAGATAATTGCCCCATATAATGCTGCACATGGTCCCATAAGGTGCTCCATACAGATATTTGCCCCATATAATGCTGCACATGGCCCCATACAGATATTTGCCCCATATAATGCTGCACATGGCCCCCTACAGATATTTGCCCCATATAATGCTGCACATGGTCCCATAAGGTGCTCCATACAGATAACTGCCCCATATAATGGTGCACATGGCCCCATACAGATAATTGCCCCATATAATGCTGCACATGGTCCCATAAGGTGCTCCATACAGATATTTGCCCCATATAATGCTGCACATGGCCCCCTACAGATATTTGCCCCATATAATGCTGCACATGGTCCCATAAGGTGCTCCATACAGATAACTGCCCCATATAATCCTGCACATGGCCACATAAGGTGCTCCATACAGATATTTGCCCCATATAATGCTGCACATGGCCCCATACAGATATTTGCCCCATATAATGCTGCACATGGCCCCCTACAGATATTTGCCCCATATAATGCTGCACATGGTCCCATAAGGTGCTCCATACAGATAACTGCCCCATATAATGGTGCACATGGCCCCATACAGATAATTGCCCCATATAATGCTGCACATGGTCCCATAAGGTGCTCCATACAGATATTTGCCCCATATAATGCTGCACATGGCCCCCTACAGATATTTGCCCCATATAATGCTGCACATGGTCCCATAAGGTGCTCCACACAGATAACTGCCCCATATAATCCTGCACATGGCCACATAAGATGCTCCATACAGATATTTGCCCCATATAATGCTGCACATGGCCCCATACAGATAATTGCCCCATATAATGCTGCACATGGTCCCATAAGATGCTCCATACAGATATTTGCCCCATATAATGCTGCACATGGCCCCATACCGATAATTGCCCCATATAATGCTGCACATGGTCCCATAAGGTGCTCCATACAGATATTTGCCCCATATAATGCTGCACATGGCCCCATACAGATATTTGCCCCATATAATGCTGCACATGGCCCCATACCGATAATTGCCCCATATAATGCTGCACATGGTCCCATAAGGTGCTCCATACAGATATTTGCCCCATATAATGCTGCACATGGCCCCATACAGATATTTGCCCCATATAATGGTGCACATGGCCCCATACAGATAATTGCCCCATATAATGCTGCACATGGTCCCATAAGGTGCTCCATACAGATATTTGCCCCATATAATGGTGCACATGGCCCCATACAGATAATTGCCCCATATAATGCTGCACATGGTCCCATAAGGTGCTCCATACAGATATTTTCCCCATACAATGCTTCACATGGCCCCATACAGATATTTGCCCCATATAATGCTGCACATGGTCCCATAAGGTGCTCCATACAGATAACTGCCCCATATAATGGTGCACATGGCCCCATACAGATAATTGCCCCATATAATGCTGCACATGGTCCCATAAGGTGCTCCATACAGATAACTGCCCCATATAATGGTGCACATGGCCCCCTACAGATATTTGCCCCATATAATGCTGCACATGGTCCCATAAGGTGCTCCATACAGATAACTGCCCCATATAATGGTGCACATGGCCCCATACAGATATTTGCCCCATATAATGCTGCACATGGCCCCCTACAGATATTTGCCCCATATAATGCTGCACATGGTCCCATAAGGTGCTCCATACAGATAACTGCCCCATATAATCCTGCACATGGCCACATAAGATGCTCCATACAGATATTTGCCCCATATAATGCTGCACATGGCCCCATACCGATAATTGCCCCATATAATGCTGCACATGGTCCCATAAGGTGCTCCATACAGATATTTGCCCCATATAATGCTGCACATGGCCCCATACAGATATTTGCCCCATATAATGCTGCACATGGCCCCATACAGATATTTGCCCCATATAATGCTGCACAAGGCCCCATAAGATGCTCCATACAGATACAGTTATATGAAAAAGTTTGGTCGCCTGGCTCCCGTAATAGTAAGGCTGATGCTCTTTCTCAGGCTATTCTCCAAAAATTCTTCTACAGCAGCACCACCAACAACCATTCTGCCTGAGTCCAACTTACTGGAGGTGATCCATAACATAGACTTGCTGGAAGATATACGGGAAGCATACGAGCCAAACCCAATTCTTCTGCATCCACCTGATGGTATATCGCTTACCTTTCATAATAAAGTATTGACTCATAATCATTGCCTCTATGTTCCAGAAAATGTGAGATTAAAATGGATCCATGGCTCCAAGTTAGTAGGACACAGAGGATTTAAAAAAAAAAAGAATTTCTGTTTCGCTTATTTTGGTTGCCCAATTGCCAAAAAGATGTTAACAATGTGTATTTTGCTGTAGCACCTTTCCATGTATAAAGGGCCCCACACACCACCAATGGGATTATTTCAGCCTCTGAAAATTCATCTCGTCCTCTGGGCTCTATATTTATAGACTTTATTGTTGAACTACCAATTTCAAAGGGGAAGAGTTCCATCCTAGTGGTGATGAACCGACTAACCAAAGAAGCACATTTTGTCCCCTACACTGTTTTGCCGTCTGCTAAAGAGACTCCTGATCTCATAATTCAAAATGTATTTCGTCTTCATAGGGTTCCAGACTAAGTCGTCTCTGATCGTGGAACACAATTTACATTGAGATTCTGAAATAATTTTTGCATTGCATTGGACCTTGGTGTCAGCTTATCTTCTGCATACCACCCCCAATCTAATGGTCAGACTGAACTCACAAACCAACCCTTAGAGAAATATCTCAGATGCTAAATTTGTCACCCTCAGGATTGCTGGGTGGATTTGTTTCCAATGGCAGAATTATATAACAATTCTCAAAATTACAGTTATATGAAAAAGTTTGGGCACCCCTATTAATCTTAAGCTTAATGTTTTCTAAAAATTGTTTTTTTTGGCAACAGCTATTTCAGTTTTATATATCTAATAACTGTTGGACACAGTAATGTTTCTGCCTTGAAATGAGGTTTATTGTACTAACAGAAAATGTGCAATCTGCATTCAAACAAAATTTGACAGGTGCATAAGTATGGGCACCCTTATCATTTTCTTGTTTTAAATACTCCTACCTACTTTTTACTGACGTACTAAAGCACTTTTTTTGGTTTTCTAACCTCTCATTGAGCTTTGAACTTCATAGCCAGGTGTATGCAATTATGAGAAAAGCTACTTAAAGTGGCCACTTGCAAGTTGTTCTCCTGTTTGGGTCTCCTCTGAAGAGTGGCATCATGGGCTCCTCAAAACAACTGTCAAATGATCTGAAAACAAAGATTATTCAACATAGTTGTTCAGGGGAAGGATACAAAAAGCTGTCTCAGAGATTTAACCTGTCAATTTCCACTGTGAGGAACATAGTAAGGAAATGGAAGAAGACAGGTACAGTTCTTGTTAAGGCCAGAAGTGGCAGGCCAAGAAAAACATCAGAAAGGCAGAGAAGAAGAATGGTGAGATCAGTCAAGAACAATCCTCAGACCACCTCCAGAGAGTTGCAGCATCAACTTGCTGCAGATGGTGTCACTGTGCATCGGTCAACTATACAACGCACTTTGCACACGGAGAAGCTGTATGGGAGAGTGATGTGAACGAAGCCGTTTCTGCAAGCACGCCACAAACAGAGTCGGCTGAGGTATGCAAAAGCACATTTGGAGAAGCCAATTTCTTTTTGGAAGAAGGTCCTGTGGACAGATGAAACCAAGATTGAGTTGTTTGGTCATACAAAAAGGCATTATGCATGGCGGCCAAAAAACACAGCATTCCAAGAAAAACACTTGCTACCCACAGTAAAATTTGGTGGAGGCTCCATCATGCTTTGGGGCTGTGTGGCCAATGCCGGCATCGGGAATCTTGTTAAAGTTGAGGGACGCATGGATTCCTCTCAGTATCAGCAGATTCTTGACAATAATGTTCATGAATCATTGACAAAGTTGAAGTTACGGAGGGGATGGATCTTTCAGCAAGACAATGATCCAAAACACAGCTCCAAATCTACTCAGGCATTCATGCAGAGGAACAATTACACTGTTCTGGAATGGTCATCCCAGTCCCCAGACCTGAATATCATTGAACATCTGTGGGATCATTTGAAGAGGGCTGTCCATGCTCGGCGACTATCAAACTTAGCTGAATTTTGTTGTAAAGAGGAATGGTCAAAAATACCTTCATCCAGGATCCAGGAACTCATTAAAAGCTACAGGAAGCGACTAGAGGCTGTTATTTTTGCAAAAGGAGGATCTACTAAATATTAATGTCACTTTTCTGGTGAGCTGCCCATACTTATGCACCTGTCAAATTTTGTTTGAATGCAGATTGCACATTTTCTGTTAGTACAATAAACCTCATTTCAAGGTAGAAACATTACTGTGTCCATTATTAGATTTATGGAACTGAAATAGCTGTTGCAAAAAAAAAATTTTTTATAAAATATTAAGCTTAAGATTAATAGGGGTGCCCAAACCTTTTCATATAACTGTATTTGCCCCATATGCTGTTGCTGCGATTAAAAAAAATAAAAAAATCACATACTCACCTCTCAGGCCCCTGGCACTTGCTATATTCACCTGCTCCGCATTCCAACACCAACCGCCACTGTGTCTTCCCCATCCTCTGCACTGACGTTCAGGCAGAGGGCGGCGCACACTAATCGAGTCATCGCGCCCTCTGACCTGAGCATCACTGCAGAAGACGGGGAAGACGCAGCGGTGCCGACGGTGGAACGCGGAGCAGGTGAATATCGCGCACTGCCCCCTGTCATACTCACCTGCTCCTGTCTGTTCCCCGGTGCCGGCAGCTTCTTCCTGTAGTGAGCGGTCACATGGTACCACTCATTACAGTAATGAATATGCGGCTCTACCCCTATGGGAGTCCATATTCATTACTGTAATGAGCGGTACCATGTGACTGCTCACTACAGGAAGAAGCTGCCGGTGCCGGGGAAAAGATGTGTAGGGACCGCGCCTGGAGCAGGTGAGTCTAGTTACACAGCCCTGCTCCCCCTCCCCTGCCGACCATTGGGTATGGTTCGAGTATAAGCCGAGAGGGTTACTTTCAGCCCAAAAAAGTGGGCTGAAAATCTCGGCTTATACTCGAGTATATACGGTATTTATCCCCCAGACATGGATTACGGTGTGGAACAGAACGACGCACAAGTGAGAGATATGGTTGTTTTTTATTTTGGCTTCATTACAGGAAACGAGGGCTTCAATGTAATTAGGCGTTATACTCACCTGTTTGTTACTTTTAAGTAAAAATGGAAAAGTGTGTTTTGTTTTTATTTCAAATAAAAGACTTTATACTTGCTTTTGTTTATTTACGATACAATTATTGGATTAGTAATGGTTAGATGTTTTATAGACTCCTCTCCATTACTAATCCGTGGGCTTGATGACATCAGACAATAGAAAGGTGCCATCAACCTCACAAATAATACCCCACTTGCCACCGCTACAGGGCAAATGGGAAGACCAGGGCATCTAATAGATGTACCTTTTCTGGGCGGCTGCGGGCTGCTATTTTTAGGATGGGGGGTCAATATCTATGGCCCCTTACCAGCCTGAGAATACCAGCCCCCAACTGTCTGCTTGAAAAATGCTGGTTGTCAAAAATGGGGTGCACCCCACTCCGTTTTTTAAGTTATTTATTCAAATACAAAACAGCGTGGGGACCCCTGTATTCTTAATAACCAGCCTTGCTGAAGCTGACAGCTGAGGGATGCAGCCCGCAGCTGTCAGTTTTGCCTGGCTGCTTATCAAAAATACAGAGGAACCCACAACATTTTTAAAATGTATTTATTTACAGCGAAAGCAACTGCTGACAAATACTCTCATCAGCCGCCGCCTGCTCTCACTGCTATTAGCGGCAGCAGGTGAAGGCTGATGGGAGTAGTAGTCCCATCACCCGCTGCCTACTCCCGCTGTTATCAGTTAAATTTAACTCTCAACATTCTCCCCTTCTCACGCTGATCACAGCACGAGCAAGGAAGAATGATGAGAACGGTCTTCAGCACCTGCTGCCGAGGAACAACGCTACCTGTACCGCTGCTTTCCAGGCACCGGTATGTGTTACACTGATGACACACAGATGTCATCGGTGTGTCTTCAGTCTGCACATGTGCGGGTCAATTTGCGGCCGGTGTTGCTGTTAGAAAATGGACATGTCAACGTATTTTTCCCACGGACACACGGTCCGTGGAAACACACTGGCATGTGCACAGATCCATTTACTTGAATTAGTCTACGTGTGTGTCTCTGGTAAGTGTGAAAACTGTGCCCACAAGTATCGGACACAAGTCTGAAAGAGCTCCTAGAGTGAGGACCAATTGGGTGACGCAGCCAAAACTCTGTACACCACAGTCATTAATTTTTATATAAAATTGTGCACCCATATGGGTAAGCAGAATTTTGGCTGTGCCGCCAGCTGTACTGTCTGATTTCACCTTTAGGCCGTGTTCATACATTTGCATTATGGTCTGAGTATATACTGTGACTCATGGATGGGTGTATGTATCTTGAGCCAAACTTGTCAGCCTCATATATTTGCCTAAGAAGCGATCATGTTTGGGTCAGGAGACATGCGGCTACTTCATAAATCATATTCCGAATTCAGACTGTGACAAAGATATGTGAATGCGGCCGTACAGGGAACATGTTGTTAGGGTTGGCGGATTGCACTAAATAAAATATAAATTAAAGTGCAATCGCAACCCGGGGTCCACCGTGCAGAGATGAAAAACTGCTGCTAGTGTGAACAATGAAGGAACAAAACAGCGAGCGTTACCTTAAACACACTGTGTTAACACCACACAGTATGAACAGGATGCAGAATACCTCGCTCTGTTAACTTCACAGAGAGGTAGAGCTCCGAGTTTGCCAAGTATTGAACCCTGTTAAACGTCACGGGGAAGACAGTACATGAAGACAGCTTGCTCTACAACTTAACTGTGCTAACTGCACACATGTATGAAGCAGATGATAAGCCAAGAGAACGAACTCATATGACGCTATGTACAAAACCCTGTAGCTTTAGTAGAGAATTATAGCATAAGGGTTGAGCTTCCTCTGTAACTGAACTATGCCAGTTGCGCACATGTACAAAACAGATGCTAAGTCAAGCGGCTAGTTACCCCAGTCCTGACACTACTGAACATGTGCCTGACCGGCACCCTTAGCATTTAGCAGACTAGAGACTAAGGCGTAGAGCAAAGGGTACAAAACCGCATGAGTGTGCAACCTGCCTGCCAACGTGTACAGTCTCTGAGCAGAGACACACACGTGCAGAGAGAGTGGTAGAGTAGCCACCCACACACACCAAACATAAATGATGCTAGTGCACCCACGTGCACCACTGAGAGCCTTTTAAACGCTAGACTTCACCCCAAACATTCACGCTCAGCTGGCTGTGACATCGCCCTCGGGCCAATCCAGAGCTGCCTCATCGCCAGAACAGCTAACGTCCCACCACCAATGAGAAGACGCCACATCTTGGACACGCTCAATAAGGTGATCTCAGGACTTAGACTGCAGAGCGCAAGGCTGCACCTGTATATCACTGGTTACATAGACTTGGCTGGAGAGCCAGCCGTAAAAAAGCATATACCACGAGCCTGAGCAAGACGCTGGGACCGACGTCTGCAATCGCAGGGGCTGGACTTGAATGGGAGACCACAGTACCAGATAAGCCTTGGGATCTATTCCGTGCAGGGGGAGAATCCCGACGCCTAACACATGACATGTAAGAACACGCTATTAGCCTGAAGATATGGGTTGATCTGAAGGTTAATAGCATTCTAACACTGTGCAGCCGCCGCACTGAGTGCCCCACCGCCAGAAGGAAATTAACTTTATTCCTCCCAGCAGGTTCGGTTCTTCAGACATAGGGTTGCCGCCGACACGGAGTCAGTCACCGCTCTGTGCGAAGAGAGTGGTGGCTGTAACTGCGCCCCGACACTGACTGACAGTTGGCCCTAGTTTCATCCTATTTGTATCTGTAGGGGATCAGCTTTTTAAAAGACCCCTGGAGGTTCACGTTTTTATTTAAATTTCTCACTAATATATCCATATGACACAGAAGCAAATCGAAAGTCTTTAGATTTGTATCAGTGTTTCAAGGATCCACACTGACTTGCATGGCCGAGTCGGATCTGCAAACACCGATTAGAAAAGGACCTGCTCTAAATATCGCAGATCTACTGTAACACTTAGACCTGTGATTTTCATGGATGTGTGAATAGACCCATTTAACTCAATGGGTCCATTTACTGTCCAAGAAAAAAAACGGACAGCACACAGACATGGCATCTGGAAGTGTGAATGCAACCTTAGCGTAATGCGAACAGTGGAGTTCAAATCATTGGAAAGTAATGGCTCTTACTACAGAGATTTAGCAGCAGTATGGAGGCTGCAAGGAAAGGAATCACAGTACATAGTTCATTTCATTCTACTAAATTAAATGCTCCATCAACCTGGATATAACCTAAACTTTGTAAAGGCTAAAAATGTTGGCAACAAAAAAAACTCTCAATTTTTCTGCTGTTACAACTATGTGCTTAATTGTTTTTTATTAAATACATGCATATTTAACAAGGTGAGGTTTGGAGCGCCTTTGCCTAGGGCATTAACAGTACAGTAAAGGTCATGAGTTGGTACAGGACTATGCGGTTGAATGGATCATTAATGGGATTTTAATATTTGACTTATGGTCTTTAACATTTTCCAATGGTATGGAAAAAATGACCAAAAATCATATTTTTTTCCACTATATTTTATTGGCTTAGCAGGCCAGGTAGCAAACAATCTAAATATCTTGTATTAGTATACAATAAAATCACACAAAGACAGATCTAGAACAAAATTGTGGGCAAACCATACCTTTTTTGGTATTTTATGTTGAAAATATAGAGGTTTGATTTTTTAGATTTCTTATTATTTAGTTTTGACAAAACTTTATTAATTCAGTCATGATTACATGTATTTTAGTGCTTTTCTGCAGCATGAGACTTCACTAAAATTAATCCCATGCATTTTGTTGGAAATGTTAGACACAGTGGTTTTGGCACAGCAAAAATAGTGTCAAAAACTCACCGCAATCTCATTGTGGGAACTTATCCTTATATTTCAGTTGTTGAAAAATCCTTAAAGAAAGGACCCGCAAAACAATATGTTATTTAAACTAAGCAGATAGTCATATAAGAGACTCAGTCGCTATAATCGTATCATTCATACCTTTACTGTATAAATTTGTCCCACCCTCAGGCATTAACCCTTTACTTGCCAAATTAAATTTTTTACAAGTACGGATTTTTCAGAAACGGGCGTCCCAATATTCAATTAAAAAATGACACGATTTCCTATTTTAAAAACATTAATTTTACAAAAACAACACAAAAAATTGGATCTACCGTAATTATAAAAATTATAAAATCTTAGTTGCTAGAAGCTAAAGATTAGGCGTCCCAAAAAAAGGACATTGGTAGATTATGGATTAAAAGCGCTCTATATTCCCATATGCTAATTAGAGAGCTCAGTGCCCCCTTCGCGTAATTCTACATTACTGTGCAACATTTCATACTTTGGTCTCCTGCTCTTTTAAAAAAACTCAGAAGTGCACTAGTTAACAAAAATCACAATTTGCGCAACATTTGATGCCTTAGTGTTTGGTGCTTGATAAAATTGGAGTGGTGGGGTTGAAGTGAGGACAATAAACGTTTCATGCAAATTATCCCATTTTTGTAAATGTGGGCCAACATTGGTGTTCGTAGATTGGATCAAGTATGTATATAGCACAATCTCCTCTCTACTGCAGCCTCTTCGCTCAATCATGAGAGACAGAAAGGGGTGTATTCGAATTAGGGGGACAAAATGTGAACCTAAGCTGCTTGGCCACACCAAGGCTGCACCGAGCACGCTAATTAGCGTACGGAAATAAAAAGTGTATTTTGCCCAATGGAGATACAGATGGTATGGGGTTGGACTCATCAAGACCAGAGTTGTTCACGCCAGTCTTGATGAGGGGGGTGCGCTGGAGTTAGACTCTCCTGTTTCATGAAGAGATGCACGCCTCTTTAGAAATCTGGAGTGTCTGACGAGCGACGGATCACCGCAGCTTGTCACGAATTAGACAGGCTGTGGCCATTTCATTGGAGCTGGGAGAAGACGCCTAAAGTTCTCAAAACTTAGGCGCAACGCCGAGTTCAAAGCTTTTACGCAAGAATTTTGGCCCATCGTTTTTGTAGTGGCCTTATTAACATGTGCCTAGTTTAATTTGCGTTTTTTAGTGATAGACTCATTTCGAGGAAATTCCTCAATACTGAAAGCAATGCTCAGCACGTATAATCATCAACCTCCCACTTGTATAGATTTGAGCACAAAGATTGACTGGCAGTGCTTGAAATTCAAGGCCAATATTAGTCAGTGATAAGAGGAATATCTGCATGATACATGCTGGTCAATAGCAAGTATCCAGCGATGCTTCAGATGATAGAAGGTGCACATTAATCCGGCACCATTCATGGGTTATCAAACAATACAAAACAGAAAGTCAGGCCAGAATATGCTTTAAAGGACAAAATGTTTCCTTTTTTTCCTGAACCTGATAGCACTTTGTTCTTGCCATACCACTGAAGAGTTTGCAACTGAAATACAAAATCAACTATCGACGCGCCTATCATCTCCGCGCAGCAACTGTGTTCAAACCAGCCAAAAACCACAGGGAGGACATGTTAGTCTTGAAGTCATGAACCACGATAGAATTGGGAATACTTTTGTCATTTTGCCTAGTTTTGTATAAAAAAAATATTTGACAGCTACAAAGCTAAATACCCTAAATCTGACATTGAATATGCTTTCTAAATTTTAACACTGATGACACTGCGGAGCGTCCCTACACACCCTGACACTGGCCAATGAGTGCTAGATTGTGTAGAGATACTACATTTACAAGGAGAATAGTAAGGCCCAGTTGGCAATTTATTCATACATTTCTAGTAGGAATTACAAGGAAACCGCACAATGCAGAATTCTAATAAAAAAAAAAAACCAAATTGTTATTTCATAGGAGATAAATAAAACAAAAATGTTCAAAGATCAATTTTAAGGGCAATCTGTCCAATTTGTTACCAGGTTTTTGCTACCCCATCTCAGAGCAGCATTTTATAGAGACACTGATTCCAGGGATGTGTCACTTACTGGTCTGCATGCTGCCATATTGATAAAATCATTGTTTTCTCTGCTGCAGATCTGATAGTTCTGTCTGTGTACACTGTGCATAGGCAGAAAGCTTAAAATTAGTGGTGTGGGCAGGATACTAATGAAGTAATGAATATTCTTGACTACATGGCAGCAGGTTTATTAGTTTTCTAGTAACATAGTAACATAGTAACATAGTTAGTAAGGCCGAAAAAAGACATTTGTCCATCCAGTTCAGCCTATATTCCATCATAATAAATCCCCAGATCTACGTCCTTCTACAGAACCTAATAATTGTATGATACAATATTGTTCTGCTCCAGGAAGACATCCAGGCCTCTCTTGAACCCCTCGACTGAGTTCGCCATCACCACCTCCTCAGGCAAGCAATTCCAGATTCTCACTGCCCTAACAGTAAAGAATCCTCTTCTATGTTGGTGGAAAAACCTTCTCTCCTCCAGACGCAAAGAATGCCCCCTTGTGCCCGTCACCTTCCTTGGTATAAACAGATCCTCAGCGAGATATTTGTATTGTCCCCTTATATACTTATACATGGTTATTAGATCGCCCCTCAGTCGTCTTTTTTCTAGACTAAATAATCCTAATTTCGCTAATCTATCTGGGTATTGTAGTTCTCCCATCCCCTTTATTAATTTTGTTGCCCTCCTTTGTACTCTCTCTAGTTCCATTATATCCTTCCTGAGCACCGGTGCCCAAAACTGGACACAGTACTCCATGTGCGGTCTAACTAGGGATTTGTACAGAGGCAGTATAATGCTCTCATCATGTGTATCCAGACCTCTTTTAATGCACCCCATGATCCTGTTTGCCTTGGCAGCTGCTGCCTGGCACTGGCTGCTCCAGGTAAGTTTATCATTAACTAGGATCCCCAAGTCCTTCTCCCTGTCAGATTTACCCAGTGGTTTCCCGTTCAGTGTGTAATGGTGATATTGATTCCCTCTTCCCATGTGTATAACCTTACATTTATCATTGTTAAACCTCATCTGCCACCTTTCAGCCCAAGTTTCCAACTTATCCAGATCCATCTGTAGCAGAATACTATCTTCTCTTGTATTAACTGCTTTACATAGTTTTGTATCATCTGCAAATATCGATATTTTACTGTGTAAACCTTCTACCAGATCACTAATGAATATGTTGAAGAGAACAGGTCCCAATACTGACCCCTGCGGTACCCCACTGGTCACAGCGACCCAGTTAGAGACTATACCATTTATAACCACCCTCTGCTTTCTATCACTAAGCCAGTTACTAACCCATTTACACACATTTTCCCCCAGACCAAGCATTCTCATTTTGTGTACCAACCTCTTGTGCGGCACGGTATCAAACGCTTTGGAAAAATCGAGATATACCACGTCCAATGACTCACCGTGGTCCAGTCTATAGCTTACCTCTTCATAAAAACTGATTAGATTGGTTTGACAGGAGCGATTTCTCATAAACCCATGCTGATATGGAGTTAAACAGTTATTCTCATTGAGATAATCCAGAATAACATCCCTCAGAAACCCTTCAAATATTTTACCAACAATAG
Source organism: Ranitomeya imitator (assembly GCF_032444005.1). Taxonomy (NCBI): domain Eukaryota; kingdom Metazoa; phylum Chordata; class Amphibia; order Anura; family Dendrobatidae; genus Ranitomeya; species Ranitomeya imitator. The sequence continues at coordinate 228,364,284 of NC_091282.1, forward strand.
AGGTTAGACTTACTGGCCTATAATTTCCAGGTTCACTTTTAGAGCCCTTTTTGAATATTGGCACCACATTTGCTATGCGCCAGTCCTGCGGAACAGACCCTGTCGCTATAGAGTCACTAAAAATAAGAAATAATGGTTTATCTATTACATTACTTAGTTCTCTTAGTACTCGTGGGTGTATGCCATCCGGACCCGGAGATTTATCTATTTTAATCTTATTTAGCCGGTTTCGCACCTCTTCTTGGGTTAGATTGGTGACCCTTAATATAGGGTTTTCATTGTTTCTTGGGATTTCACCTAGCATTTCATTTTCCACCGTGAATACCGTGGAGAAGAAGGTGTTTAATATGTTAGCTTTTTCCTCGTCATCTACAACCATTCTTTCCTCACTATTTTTTAAGGGGCCTACATTTTCAGTTTTTATTCTTTTACTATTGATATAGTTGAAGAACAGTTTGGGATTAGTTTTACTCTCCTTAGCAATGTGCTTCTCTGTTTCCTTTTTGGCAGCTTTAATTAGTTTTTTAGATAAAGTATTTTTCTCCCTATAGTTTTTTAGAGCTTCAATGGTGCCATCCTGCTTTAGTAGTGCAAATGCTTTCTTTTTACTGTTAATTGCCTGTCTTACTTCTTTGTTTAGCCACATTGGGTTTTTCCTATTTCTAGTCCTTTTATTCCCACAAGGTATAAACCGCTTACACTGCCTATTTAGGATGTTCTTAAACATTTCCCATTTATTATCTGTATTCTCATTTCTGAGGATATTGTCCCAGTCTACCAGATTAAGGGCATCTCTAAGCTGTTCAAACTTTGCCTTCCTAAAGTTCAATGTTTTTGTGACTCCCTGACAAGTCCCCCTAGTGAAAGACAGGTGAAACTGCACAATATTGTGGTCGCTATTTCCTAAATGCCCGACCACCTGCAGATTTGTTATTCTGTCAGGTCTATTAGATAGTATTAGGTCTAAAAGTGCTGCTCCTCTGGTTGGATTCTGCACCAATTGTGAAAGATAATTTTTCTTGGTTATTAGCAGAAACCTGTTGCCTCTATGGGTTTCACAGGTTTCTGTTTCCCAGTTAATATCCGGGTAGTTAAAGTCCCCCATAACCAGGACCTCATTATGGGTTGCAGCTTCATCTATCTGCTTTAGAAGTAGACTTTCCATGCTTTCTGTTATATTTGGGGGTTTGTAACAGACCCCAATGAGAATTTTGTTACCATTTTTCCCTCCATGAATTTCAACCCATATGGACTCGACATCCTCATTCCCTTCGCTAATATCCTCCCTTAAAGTGGACTTTAGACAAGACTTTACATAGAGACAAACCCCTCCTCCTCTCCGATTTTTACGATCCTTTCTAAACAGACTGTAACCCTGTAAGTTAACTGCCCAGTCATAGCTTTCATCTAACCATGTCTCGGTTATTCCCACTATGTCAAAGTTACCTGTAGATATTTCTGCTTCTAGTTCTTCCATCTTGTTTGTCAGGCTTCTGGCGTTTGCGAGCATGCAGTTTAGAGGATTTTGTTTTGTTCCAATCTCCTCACTGTGGATTGTTTTAGAAATGTTCTTACCTCCCTTCTGAGTATGTTTTCCTGGGTCGTCTTTGTTCGAGTCTAATGTTTTTCTTCCCGTCCCCTCTTCTTCTAGTTTAACGCCCTCCTGATGAGTGTAGCGAGTCTTCTGGCGAATGTGTGTTTCCCAGGTTTGTTGAGGTGTAGTCCGTCTCTGGCGAGGAGTCCATCATACCAGTAATTCACACCGTGGTCCAGGAATCCAAATCCTTGTTGTCTGCACCATCGTCTTAGCCAGTTGTTTGCATCAAGGATCCTGTTCCATCTCCTGGTGCCATGCCCGTCTACTGGAAGGATAGAAGAAAAAACTACCTGTGCATCCAGTTCCTTTACTTTCTTCCCCAACTCTTCAAAGTCCTTGCAGATTGTCGGTAGGTCCTTCCTTGCCGTGTGATTGGTGCCAACATGTATCAGAAGAAATGGGTGGACGTCCTTGGAGCTGAAGAGCTTTGGTATCCTATCGGTCACATCCTTGATCATCGCACCTGGAAGGCAGCATACTTCTCTTGCAGTTATGTCCGGTCTGCAGATGGCTGCTTCGGTGCCTCTCAGTAGTGAGTCTCCCACCACCACCACTCTTCGTTGCTTCTTGGCTGTACTTTTTGCTGTCACTTGTTGCTGTGTGCCCTTTTCTTTTTTGCTTGCTGGTATTGCTTCATTCTTAGGTGTGCCATCTTCATCCTCTACAAAGATTTGATATCGGTTCTTCAGTTGTGTGGTTGGTGATTTCTCCATGGTCTTCTTGCTTCTTTTGGTCACATGCTTCCACTCATCTGCTTTTGGAGGTTCTCTGACACTTTTTGCACCTTCTGTGACCAGTAGAGATGCTTCTGTTCTGTCTAGAAAGTCTTCATTCTCTTTGATGAGTTTCAAAGTTGCTATTCTTTCTTCCAGACCCCGCACCTTTTCTTCTAAAAGGGCCACTAGTCTACACTTCTGACAGGTGAAATTGGATTCTTCTTCTGGTCGATCTGTGAACATGTAGCACATGCTGCAGCTCACCATGTAGGTTGTCACATCTGCCATGTTGCTCCTAGATCCTGCTGACTTGCTGTGTGTTTTCCTTCTTGTGTAATCTACTCAGCCAAGCTCTCTTGCAATAATGTCCTACAGGCAAAAATTTGCGCGCCGTAAGGCGCGCGGTTTGGTGATGCTTTCGAAGCAGCTGGTCCCGGCTGTACCCAACGATCTTCTAGCTTAGGGAGACTTCGCTTCTCCCAGAAGGCACCTGGAATATGCAAATTAGCCTCCTGAAGCTTGAATCCCTGGTTTGGTGATGCTTTCGAAGCAGCTGGTCCCGGCTGTACCCAACGATCTTCTAGCTTAGGGAGACTTCGCTTCTCCCAGAAGGCACCTGGAATATGCAAATTAGCCTCCTGAAGCTTGAATCCCTGGTTTGGTGATGCTTTCGAAGCAGCTGGTCCCGGCTGTACCCAACGATCTTCTAGCTTAGGGAGACTTCGCTTCTCCCAGAAGGCACCTGGAATATGCAAATTAGCCTCCTGAAGCTTGAATCCCTGGTTTGGTGATGCTTTCGAAGCAGCTGGTCCCGGCTGTACCCAACGATCTTCTAGCTTAGGGAGACTTCGCTTCTCCCAGAAGGCACCTGGAATATGCAAATTAGCCTCCTGAAGCTTGAATCCCTGGTTTGGTGATGCTTTCGAAGCAGCTGGTCCCGGCTGTACCCAACGATCTTCTAGCTTAGGGAGACTTCGCTTCTCCCAGAAGGCACCTGGAATATGCAAATTAGCCTCCTGAAGCTTGAATCCCTGGTTTGGTGATGCTTTCGAAGCAGCTGGTCCCGGCTGTACCCAACGATCTTCTAGCTTAGGGAGACTTCGCTTCTCCCAGAAGGCACCTGGAATATGCAAATTAGCCTCCTGAAGCTTGAATCCCTGGTTTGGTGATGCTTTCGAAGCAGCTGGTCCCGGCTGTACCCAACGATCTTCTAGCTTAGGGAGACTTCGCTTCTCCCAGAAGGCACCTGGAATATGCAAATTAGCCTCCTGAAGCTTGAATCCCTGGTTTGGTGATGCTTTCGAAGCAGCTGGTCCCGGCTGTACCCAACGATCTTCTAGCTTAGGGAGACTTCGCTTCTCCCAGAAGGCACCTGGAATATGCAAATTAGCCTCCTGAAGCTTGAATCCCTGGTTTGGTGATGCTTTCGAAGCAGCTGGTCCCGGCTGTACCCAACGATCTTCTAGCTTAGGGAGACTTCGCTTCTCCCAGAAGGCACCTGGAATATGCAAATTAGCCTCCTGAAGCTTGAATCCCTGGTTTGGTGATGCTTTCGAAGCAGCTGGTCCCGGCTGTACCCAACGATCTTCTAGCTTAGGGAGACTTCGCTTCTCCCAGAAGGCACCTGGAATATGCAAATTAGCCTCCTGAAGCTTGAATCCCTGGTTTGGTGATGCTTTCGAAGCAGCTGGTCCCGGCTGTACCCAACGATCTTCTAGCTTAGGGAGACTTCGCTTCTCCCAGAAGGCACCTGGAATATGCAAATTAGCCTCCTGAAGCTTGAATCCCTGGTTTGGTGATGCTTTCGAAGCAGCTGGTCCCGGCTGTACCCAACGATCTTCTAGCTTAGGGAGACTTCGCTTCTCCTAGAAGGCACCTGGAATATGCAAATTAGCCTCCTGAAGCTTGAATCCCTGGTTTGGTGATGCTTTCGAAGCAGCTGGTCCCGGCTGTACCCAACGATCTTCTAGCTTAGGGAGACTTCGCTTCTCCCAGAAGGCACCTGGAATATGCAAATTAGCCTCCTGAAGCTTGAATCCCTGGTTTGGTGATGCTTTCGAAGCAGCTGGTCCCGGCTGTACCCAACGATCTTCTAGCTTAGGGAGACTTCGCTTCTCCCAGAAGGCACCTGGAATATGCAAATTAGCCTCCTGAAGCTTGAATCCCTGGTTTGGTGATGCTTTCGAAGCAGCTGGTCCCGGCTGTACCCAACGATCTTCTAGCTTAGGGAGACTTCGCTTCTCCCAGAAGGCACCTGGAATATGCAAATTAGCCTCCTGAAGCTTGAATCCCTGGTTTGGTGATGCTTTCGAAGCAGCTGGTCCCGGCTGTACCCAACGATCTTCTAGCTTAGGGAGACTTCGCTTCTCCCAGAAGGCACCTGGAATATGCAAATTAGCCTCCTGAAGCTTGAATCCCTGGTTTGGTGATGCTTTCGAAGCAGCTGGTCCCGGCTGTACCCAACGATCTTCTAGCTTAGGGAGACTTCGCTTCTCCCAGAAGGCACCTGGAATATGCAAATTAGCCTCCTGAAGCTTGAATCCCTGGTTTGGTGATGCTTTCGAAGCAGCTGGTCCCGGCTGTACCCAACGATCTTCTAGCTTAGGGAGACTTCGCTTCTCCCAGAAGGCACCTGGAATATGCAAATTAGCCTCCTGAAGCTTGAATCCCTGGTTTGGTGATGCTTTCGAAGCAGCTGGTCCCGGCTGTACCCAACGATCTTCTAGCTTAGGGAGACTTCGCTTCTCCCAGAAGGCACCTGGAATATGCAAATTAGCCTCCTGAAGCTTGAATCCCTGGTTTGGTGATGCTTTCGAAGCAGCTGGTCCCGGCTGTACCCAACGATCTTCTAGCTTAGGGAGACTTCGCTTCTCCCAGAAGGCACCTGGAATATGCAAATTAGCCTCCTGAAGCTTGAATCCCTGGTTTGGTGATGCTTTCGAAGCAGCTGGTCCCGGCTGTACCCAACGATCTTCTAGCTTAGGGAGACTTCGCTTCTCCCAGAAGGCACCTGGAATATGCAAATTAGCCTCCTGAAGCTTGAATCCCTGGTTTGGTGATGCTTTCGAAGCAGCTGGTCCCGGCTGTACCCAACGATCTTCTAGCTTAGGGAGACTTCGCTTCTCCCAGAAGGCACCTGGAATATGCAAATTAGCCTCCTGAAGCTTGAATCCCTGGTTTGGTGATGCTTTCGAAGCAGCTGGTCCCGGCTGTACCCAACGATCTTCTAGCTTAGGGAGACTTCGCTTCTCCCAGAAGGCACCTGGAATATGCAAATTAGCCTCCTGAAGCTTGAATCCCTAGTGATAATTTCCTGCTGATAAAACAGTGATAATATGAAAGCTACAGCAAGTAGCCCAGTAAGTGACACATAGCTGGAATCAGGGTTTCTGTCTCTACATTATGATACTCTGAGATTAGATGGTGAAAAGAAGGCGATAGATTCCCTTCAAGGGATTACTGTAGAGCTTAAATGAAATAAAAAGTAATAATGACATTTTTTAAAATTCACTTGTTTACAATGCATTTATTTGGCTCTAATGCATATAAACCCAAAAAAGGAACCTAAAGAAAATCCAATGAGTAAAACATTGACCTAAACGTAGAAAAGTTATGTCAATCAGAATGCCAAGAAACTAAAAACGCAATATTCTGGTCATTCACACGGCTGGGACATTTCCTGAGACAACCTACATTCAGATAGCGGCTCTTCATCCTCCTCTTTGCTCTGTTTGCCGGGGGTATGGAGGGAACTATTGACTGTAGACTCCATGTCATCTCCACCTTCTTGAGGCACATCTGAGGATGTCGTACCTCCAGTTACCATATCATCAGAGCTCGGGAGAAGAGAGGACACACTACTTAAGGTTGGTGTGTGCGCTGATGAAAGTCCACTATGGCGTGAAATGCTGAGGAAGGACAGTTTTTGGGCTCGTAAGTGGCTGCGAAGAACTTTGGGATTCTGCTTTTTATTCTGTAAATAGGGAGATAGAGAAAAATTATTATACAACTGCTCATAAAAATGATAGTTACAAGAACACAACTACTCTAACAAAAGCAAGCTAACCTCTGTGGGTTTGGCTCTTTAAAAAAGTCAAATCGCCAGGTCAAAAATGACCCGTTTTTACCCTTTAATTCTTGTTGCTCCCTTGACTATTCAGCTTTTTATTTTATTAAAAGCCACCACATTACTCTAGACATATGGGCCTTTTTATTTAGTACTAATGTTTATGGTCTTAACCAACAGGGGGTTCCTCCCAGGGTAATAATTATGTGGAGCAGCCTAAAAACATGCAACCAAAAATGTTTTGAGCCACGTCCAACTTGCAAAGACCACAAAAATAAGACCAAATGAAAAAGCCCATAGCTCTGGAGCTGTATGGTGGATTTAAAAAAAAAACACTAAGGGGAGCATCAGGGACAAAATAAGAGCAAAAACTGGCCATTTTTCACTTTGTGACAGGTCCTTTTTAAAGCCCCAATTGATGATATTATGTGACCAGGAGAAGCAACAGCGACCACACATTTGCTCAGCAGTAACCAGAAAGTAATGAAGGAGGATCAACAATATGCAACCCCCTGAATTTGTCTGATAAGGGAACTCCTGGAAAGAAGGACCACATACGTGAAGAGGGCTAGAACGCTATAGCGCCACCTATTGGAAGCAGCAATCCTAAAAGTCACTCTTGACCCTTTAACAAGCCTTGCCATTTGAGTTAGGAAAAAAAGCCTAACCAGAATCTCAATTTGCATTCACGGTGTTCCGAGGCAGTGCCCCTCATTAGTGCAAAGTATGAGATCTGATTTGGCTAGGCGAGAGGTTTAAAACTGGGATCTAAGGTGTAACGTTTCACCTTGTGGAGAGTAACAAGCCAGGCCTGTTCAAAATAAAGTTTTTCGTTTATTCTTGTATTAAAAAAAAGGAACTTTACTTTATGTTTATGCAGTTGATTACACAGAATTTGAAGAGATGACCTAATGCTCACGTTGTCTTGAGCTAGGAGTATGACCTCGCTATAAACAACAGTATCCCATCCTGAGTTAATGCTCTCTACTATACTTTATTTCACTACTAATACCACAGCTGCCCTCTAGTGGTCAAACATGTAGTTGCCTCATGCAAAAAAATAAAAATAAACACCCAAAACATGAAATACTGTACTCAATGTCAATTTTGTAGTAATGGCTTATAGCAATAACAGGGAAAACACCTTTTAAAAATCACTTATCTTTATGGTAATACAGTAAATAAATAATACATAAAATAAATAATGGTAATAACTGTTTCTGTAATGTACAAGTCTTCAGTCGCAGGCGCCTCTCGAATTCATGACCGCTTTACTACTGTGTACAGCAATTCATTATGATTTATATTCATTTTACAATAAAGCACATTGATTTTGGTGAGATGCAGGGAGAAGGAGCTTACCACGCTGAGAATGCGTAGCTGGAAATTTTGCTCGCAGTTGTTTAGCCTATGACTAAGGGCTCATACTCATTTGCGAGAAATAAGGACGAGTGCAATCCGAGAAAAAAAAATCGGATTGCACTCTGACCAATGTTATTCAATGGGTTACATCTCATCTGTGATTTGCTGCGTATCTCGGACGAGACTCGCCAATGCATGTCATTGGTTGCGAGAAAAAAATCAAAATCACACACCACTCGTACCATGTGAGTGCTGTCAATAGGACACCTATCCATTATTAATCCTACAGTTGTTACAGGTTAAATATACAGACAGCCAGAATAAAGCATTTTAATGAAATAAAACACTACAGTTTCCAATCTTTATTACACACCTAATTCCTGCAACGCCCTCGTTCTCCTGTAATAAAAAAGGCAAACAAACCAACAATATACCATATCTGTCCATCATTGTGTCCCACGCAGTAATCCATATCTGGAGCATATAGTTTTCAACGTGAATGGTGCCATGATGCATCCATCCTTGCTGAAAACCACTGGGGAATGAGAAGCTGAGAGCAGCTTCAGTGACTAGCGCTGACATCACTGAAGCTGTGCTCCCTCACAGCCAGAAATGCGGTGACCCCTGGACCGTGGGAAAATGCCAGTGCATTTTCCCATTCTCTAGAGGTCATCCCAGTTCAGCACAGCTGTGAGTGGCAGCTTCAGTGACTAGTGGTGCCATCACTGATGCTGCGCTACCTCACAGCCTGACCTGCGCTGAACTCTGGAACATGGGAAAATGAACTGGCATTTTCCCACACTCCAGAGTTCAGCGCAGGTCAGGCTGTGAGGAAGCGTAGCTTCAGTGACGGAACCGCTAGTCACTGAATCTCCGCTCACAGCTTATCCTCACTCACGAGTAGTTTTCAGCCGGGGCAGTCGCATCTTGGCACCCTCCTGGTTGAAAACTGCATATACCCCAGATATGGATTATGGCTGGGGACACATCGATGGACAGGTATGGGTATATTGTTGGTTTATTATTTTATGTTTATTAAAGGAGAACGAGGGCGTCGCAGGAATTAGGAGTACAATAAAGATGGGAAACTGTGTTGTGTTTGATTTCATTAAACTACTTTATTCTGGCTGTGTCTTTATTTAACCCCTTAACAACTATTGGATTAGTAATGGATAAGTGTCTTAGTGACACCTCTCCATTACGAAGCTGGTCTTGATGTCACCTTACAATACAAAGGTGACATCAGCCCTATAACTATTACCCCATATGCAACTGCTACAGGGTAAGTGGAAAGAGCAAGGCTAAGTGGCAGAATTGGCGCATCTTAGAGATGCACCTTTTCTGTGGTGACTGGGAGCTGGAGTTTGTAGCTGGGGGGCAATAACCATGACCCCTTCCTAGGCTATTAATATCAGCCTGCAGCTGTCTGCATAGCCTTTGCTGGCTATTAATTATTGGGGGGACCACACGTCACTTTTTTGGGGGGTCCCCCATTTTAATAGCCAGTAAAGGCTAAGTATACAGTTGTGAGCTGATATTAATAGGCTAGGAAGTTCCATGGGTATTACCCCATTCCCAGGCTATAAACATCTGCCCCCAGTCACTGGCTTTCCCTCTGCTGGTTTTGAAAATTGCGTGGGAGCCCACGCCATTTATTTCATAAAATAAACCTTTATTAATTATATACATATCCGCTAATTTGCACACACATAGTACTAATTGTATTTGTCACTGACATCTATATATCTACCTTGTCTATATGTATTTACTGTATCTAATCCATCTCTTCTATCCTGTCGGCTCCTGCAGTGATTTTAAAGAAACCGACAAATGAATTAACGGCTTTTCTTCTATCTCTTTATGAAATATAAAGACATCTACTATATAATTGTCTAAGGGTCACTTCCGTCTGTCTGTCTGTCTGTTTGTCCTTCTGTCTTTCTTTCTGTCACGGATATTCATTGGTCACGGCCTCTGTCTGTCATGGAAATCCAAGTCGCTGATTGGTCGTGGGAAAACGCCCACGACGATTGCCACGACCAATCAGCGAAGGGCACAGTCCGGCGGCAACATGGCCGCTGCTTCCTCCCCACAATCAGTGCCCGCTCCATACTCCCCTCCTGTCAGCCAACACACAGGGTTAATGGCAGCATTAATGGACCGCGTTATGCCGCGGTGTAACACACTCCATTAACGCAGCTATTAACCCTGTGTGACCAACTTTTTACTATTGATGATGCGTATGCAGCATCAATAGTGAAAAGATCTAATGTTACAAATAATAATAATAAAAAAAACACGTTATTCTCACCCTCCGACGTCGCGCCCTGTCCTCGGCAGTGCAAGCGGCAGGCTCCGGTTGCAAGGATGCTATGCGAGAAGGACCTTCCATGACGTCACGGTCATGTGACCGCGACGTCATCACAGGTCCTGCACTCATACCAACCCTGGGACCGTAAGCTGCCGCGAGCACTGCACACAGGCGCCAGGACTACAAGGGACCCCTCGGAAGGTGAGTATATGTTTATTTTTTATTTTAAATCTTTTTTAACCTGTTATATATGTGTCTGGGAAATACACTACGTGGCTGGGCAATACACTACGTGACTGGCCAATATATTACGTGTCTGTGCTCTATACTACGTGGCTATGTGCTGTATACTACGTCGCTGTGCAATATACTACATCGCTGGGCAATATACTATGTGACTGGGCAATATACTACGTGGCTGGGCAATATACTACGTAACTGGGCAATATACTACGTGGCTGGGCAATATACTACGTAACTGGGCAATATACTACGTGGCTGGGCAATATACTACGTGGTTGGGCAATATACTACGTGGCTGGGCAATATACTACGTGGGCTGTGCAATATACTACGTGGACATGCATATTCTAGATTACCCGATGCGTTAGACTCGGGCCACCATCTAGTATATATATATATATATATATATATATATATATATATATATATATATGTATCACTGGTATATATATATATATATATAAATAAATATTAGTTGTGATTTACGTTGATCATTTTTAGGTTTTATTGTTCTCAACACATTCCACTATGTAATGAATAAAGATTTACTACTGGAATATTTAATTCAGTGATATCTAGGATGTGGGATTTTAGTGTTCCCTTTATTTTTTTGAGCAGTGTACATTACTTCTACAGCGGTCACTGAAGAATTACCTTGTAGTAAAGTCACACACTAAGGCTGCCGTCACACTAGCAGTATTTGGTCAGTATTGTACATCTGTATTTGTAAGCCAAAACCAGTAGTGGGTGATAAATGCAGAAGTGGTGCATATGTTTCTATTATACTTTTCCTCAATTTGTTCCACTCCTGGTTTTGGCTACAAATACTGATGTAAAATACGGACCAAATACTGATAGTGTGACGGCAGCCTTAGGGTCCGAAATATCTCACCTTTGAGATTAGAAATTAGAATTGAAACAAAGTTTGACACTGATAGCTCACACTGTACATTGCTGCAGAACCCGGTATTAAATTTCTTTTTTATGCCCCACAGCTTTACCGTTACTGCACACAGCGTAAATATCAGTTGTTCATGAAGCCTGCGCTCTCCATCTCAATATACTTCTCACAATAAAAGAAAATTAAGTAGCTGAAATATTTAGCCCTCCATTTGTGAAGATTGCATTTATTTACCTCTGTAAAACACAGCAAAATATTTCTGGCAGAAAAATGATCATTTACCTTCCCCAGCATGATAAACTGCTCCCACTTCATCTCCATGTCCTTCTCTCTATTGATTCTTCTTAATGAAGTTTTACAGCCACCAGGATTTCTGGTTTAAAGAAATACAGAATAGTAAAAGTGACATTACTGGCTTGATATTTAATTTCTTTATTGAACACACAGGTGACTGCTACAATAAAGGAGTTCAAGATCCGGGACGTCATTTCAAAATTAATCGCAAGGACCCCACCATTTACCATACAAGGGGTCCTCTTATGTGGCAAAGGGATGCTTGGACTTCCTCAGGCATCAAGGTCAAGCTGCGAATACTACTTCTTCGGCCCCTAGAAATCTGTCCCTCTAGAGGTCCTACATTGTATACATGAAAATATGTTTATATGGTATGTTTCATCAGATACACAGGACATCTGGATTCTCTAGTTGCACTTTATTGGTATTTTATTCTTAATTTCGATTTGTCCCATGCTTGCACTAATCACATTGGGATCTACTGACAAGAATTATGTATTTTCATGCTGGTGGGTGTGGACCCACTACGCAGCGGATAGGGGAGAGCCTGGAGGGGTGTAACTAACTGACCATCTGGTTCTTCACTAAAGCCCCTGAAGGTGTGGTTAGGCTTGAGCCACAGGTGGTTGCCAGGTACCACTCCAGGACAGACAACGAAACCGCAGCAGCTGACCCCAAAGGAACAGGGACAAAGGTACGTACACAGAGTAGCTGCTAGGGCAGGAACAGGATGACGTCCAGAACAGATATTGGAGCAGGTTCAGATGGAGCAGAATCAGGACTGGCTCAGGATTCAAGCAGAACCGAATGGCAGGATCAGACAGGACAGACTTGGTATAGGTACAGGTTCAGACAGGATCGTAAAAGGTGCACGTACTGGTTCAGACTAGGCGGGTTCAAGAAGGCAGAACTGGTTCAGGTTCTGGGTAATGGAACAGGTATGGGAACAGGGACCTGACAACGGACTTGGCAGCTTGCAGACTAACCAAATGCTAATGTTGCTCAGGCATCTTCCAACAGACAGAGGAGCCTTGGTATTAAGTGCCTCCCAGCCATTTGCTGGGGACACATCAGGTGCATGACCGCTGTCTATTTAAGAGACATGGAGCAGGCGAGTGCCCTAAGCATGCTGCCAGTAAACCTGTGTGGCATGTGCAGGCCATGGCACAGGAGCCACGTTGAGACCAGGAAGAGAGAACGCGGCTGGGCGGCCGTGGCAGTGAGTATGTCGGCATCCCCTGCCGGAGGGGAGGTTGAAGCAGAGTGCAGGGACACCGGAGTTACATGTACAGTTGTGCTCAAAAGTTCACATAACCAAGCAGAATTTTGGCTTTCTTGGCCTTCTTTCAGAGAATATGAATGATAACACCAAAATTTTTTATCCACTCATGGTTAGTGGTTGGGTGAAGCCATTTATTGTCAAACTACTTTGTTTTCTCTTTTTAAATCATAATGACAACAAAAAAAATCCAAATGGCCCTGATCAAAAGTTCGCATACCCCATTTCTTAAAACCATGTATTGCCCCCTCTAACATCAATGACAGATTGAAGTCTTTTGTGGTAGCTGTGGATGAGGTTATATTCTCAGAAGGTAAAGCTGCCCACTATTCTTGGCAAAAAGCCTCCAGTTCCTGTAAATTCCTGGGCTGTCTACTGTAGCATGAACTGTGCACTTAAGATCTCCCCAGAGTGGCGCAATGATATTGAGGTCAGGAGACTGAGATGGCCAATCCAGAACCTTCACTTTGTTCTGCTGTAGCCAAAGACAGGTCGACTTGGCCTTGTGTTTTGGATTATTGTCATGTTGGAACATCTAAGTACGTCCCGTGCGCAGCTTCCAGGCTGATGAGTGCAAATTTGCCTCCAGTATTTGCTCATATTGTGCTGCATTCATCTTTCCTTCAACTTTGACCAAGTTTCCTGTGCCTCTGTAGCTCAAACATCCCAAAAACATCAGCGATCCACCTCCGTGCTTTACAGTAGGAATGATGTTCCTTTTATCATAGGCCTTGCTGATCTCTCCAAATGTAACGTTTATGGCTGTGGCCGAAAAGTTCATTTTTGGTCTCATCATTCCAAATTATCTTGTTCCAGAAGTTTTGAGGCTTGTCTCTGTGCTGTTTGGCGTATTGTAGGCGAGATACTTTGTTGGATTTGCGCAGTAATGGCTTTCTTCTGGCGACTTGACCATGCAGCTCATTTGTCTTCAAGTGCCTCCTTATTGTGTATTTTGAAACAGCCACAACACTAGTTTTCAGAGAGTTTGGTATTTCACCTGATGTTGTTTGTGGGTTTTTCTTTGCAAAATGAACAATTTTCCTGGCAGTTGTAGACGCCATTTTTGTTGGTCTACCTGACTGTGGTTTTGTTTTTAAAGAGCCCCTGATTTTCCATTTGTTAATCACAGTTTGAACGCTGCTGACTGGCATTATCAATTCCTTGGATATCGTTGTCTATCTCTTTCCTGTTTTATACAGTTCAACTACCTTTTCCAATAGATCCGTTGACAATTCTTTTGCTTTCCCCCTGACTCATAATCCAGAAACGTCAGTGGCTGGATGAAAGATGCAAGAGTCTGCCTGGATCCCAGAAACTCACTCAGCTTTTATGCACACACACTGATTACAAGCAAACAGGTCACATGTGAGGATGTTACCTTTAGTAGCCATTCAAACCCATTTGTGTCAACGTCTGTGCATGTTATGAGGGCAAAATCACCAGGGTATGTGAACTTTCGATCTGGGTCATTTGGATGTTTTTGGTTGTCATTATGATTTAAAAAGAGAAAACACAGTAGATTGACAATAAATGGCTTCACCCAAATACTAACCATAAGTGGAGAACAACTTTTGGTGTTATCATTCATATTCTCTGAAAAAAGGCCAAGAAAGCAAAAATTAGTTACCTGCTGACTAATCTCACTCATCTCCATTCTCTTCTATTGAGAGAAGCCAGATGAGACTAGAAGCTACCAGATCATAAGTTAAGTTTGCAAATCACACACAGTGCTCAGCATAAAAGTGTTCACCCGTTTTTAAAAAGTAAGATTTTAATCAATTTCTCACTGAACACAAGAACAATTTCCAAAATTTCGACAAGACTGAATTTCCTAGAACAGTGTTTAACCCACAACATGAAAGTAAGGTTAATAATATAAGTTTCATTACAATATCTTCAGTTGTACTCAAAATTGGAAGACAGATGCTGTAATATATCGGCAACTTGTTCATTCCATGCCTAGAAGACTTGGTGGTGTCCTTAAAAATCATGGTGGCCATACAAAATACTAGATGTAGTTTTTGATGTGGGGTGTTTCCAGTTTTGCATCAACTAATTTGAGTAAAACTGAAGATTTCGTAAAGAAAGTTATATTATTACCTTACTTTACTATTATGAGAAAAAAAATGTTCTACTATGAAACTCAGTCTTGTCAAAATTTTGCAAATTCTTCTTGTATTCATTGAGATATTGATTAAAATCTTACTTTCAAAAGGGGTGTACTCATTTATGATGAACACTGTCCATGTGGTACGTGACAGCCCACTCGCTCGGGGTAAACAGGAGAATTGTGACCATTTGTCACAATTTGGCAGTCTACCGTAACATAGATTGATTACAGACCAGAAAACCCCTTTAATGAGATTTACTGCATGAGACTAATAATATATTGAACAGTATCAGTGGTATAAAACTTGTTTTTTTTAAGCGACAATGTATAAAATAAAACAATTACCGTTTTAGATTTTTTTTTGTACCTTATATTCCAACAAGAAGATACCGGCCTCATGGAAACAGATGGATCTGAGGTTAAAGTCTCTAAAAGCCAATGTATGGCACAGAGCTGGCGAAAGAGAGTTTCCCTAAAGAGTAAAATGTGAAACGTATTAATCTGATGACTCATTTTTATTGAATATTCCTGTATAAATCACATTATTTTTACTCTTACACTATAAAGCCTCATTCAGACCTCCATGTTGCATGCACGCGTTGTGTCCGTTTTTTTTCACAAATACAACACGTACCTGTTATAATCAATGTTGCTATCCATATGACCTTGTCTCTTCATGACTCACAGAGACATGTCCGTTTTTTTCTGGTGGCACGGATGAACAGGGGCAATACAAGTCTATGGGTCTGTGAAAAACACATAGAGCACACGGACGGCAGCAGTGTATAATCTGTGTGCTGCCTGTATATAAAAATGTCGAAGCGTAGCAGAAACTTTGAAATCACTGATGGCAAAAATGGACACATAGATGACACACTTAAGCAAAGCACTGATGTAACTGGTAGCATTATTTTCATGTCCCTTTTTAAATTTGGATGTGTGAATGGGGCCTAATAATCCGAGCACCCGAGCACAGATTACAAGTTGGAAAAGCATATCCATATATATAGGCTTTATAAGGGAAATAGCACTTCCACATTGATTAACCCCTTTACCCCCAAGGGTGGTTTGCACGTTAATGACCAGGACAATTTTTACAATTCTGACCACTGTCCCTTTATGAGGTTATAACTCTAGAACGCTTCAGCAGATCCCAGTGATTCTGACATTGTTTTCTCGTGACATATTGTACTTCATGACAGTGGTAAAGTTTCTTTGATATTACCGCCGTTTATTTGTCAAAAAAATGGAAATTTGGCGAAAATTTAGAAAATTTCGCAATTTTACAACTTTGAATTTTTATACAATGAAATCACAGAGATATGTCACACAAAATACTTAATAAGTAACATTTCCCACATGTCTACTTTACATCAGCACAATTTTGGAACCAATATTTTTTTTTGTTAGGGAGTTATAAGGGTTAAAAGTTGACCAGCAATTTCTCATTTTTACAACACCATTTTTTTTTAGGGACCACATCTCATTTTATGTCATTTTGAGGGGTTTATATGATAGAAAATACCCAAGTGTGACACCATTCTAAAAACTGCACCCCTCAAGGTGCTCAAAACCACATTCAAGAAGTTTATTAACCTTTCAGGTGTTTCACAGGAATTTTTGGAATGTTTAAATAAAAATGAACATTTAACTTTTTTTCACAAAAAATTTACTTCAGCTCCAATTTGTTTTATTTTACCAAGGGTAACAGGAGAAAATGGACCCCAAAAGTTGTTGTACAATTTGTCATGAGTACACCGATTCCCCATATGTGGGGGTAAACCACTGTTTGGGTGCATGACAGAGCTCGGAAGCGAAGGAGTGCCATTTGACTTTTCAATGCAAAATTAACTGGAATTGAGATGGGACGCCATGTTGCATTTGGAGAGCCACTGATGTGCCTAAACATTGAAACCCCCCACAAGTGACACCATTTTGGAAAGTAGACCCCCTAAGGAACTTATCTAGAGGTGTGGTGAGCACTTTGACCCACCAAGTGCTTCACAGAAGTTTATAATGCAGAACCGTAAAAATAAAAAATCATATTTTTTCACAAAAATTATCTTTTCACCCACAATTTTTTATTTTCCCAAGGGTAAGAGAAGAAATTGGACCCCAAAAGTTGTTGTACAATTTGTCCTGAGAACGTTGATACCCCATATGTGGGGGGGAGACCACCATTTGGGCGCATGGGAGGGCTCACAAGGGAAGGAGCGCCATTTGGAATGCAGACTTAGATGGAATGGTCTGCAGGCGTCACATTGCGTTTGCAGAGACCCTAATGTACCTAGACAGTAGAAACCCCCCACAAGTGACACCATTTTGGAAAGTAGACCACCTAAGGAACTCATCTAGATGTGCTGTGAGAGATTTGAACCCCCAAGTGTTTCACTACAGTTTATAACGCAGAGATGTGCAAATAAAAAATATTTTTTTTCCACAAAAATTATTTTTTAGCCCCCAGTTTTGTATTTTTCCAAGGGCAACAGGAGAAATTGGACCCTAAATGTTGTTGTCCAATTTGTCCTAAGTACGTTGATACCCGATATGTGGGGGGGGGGGAACCACCGTTTGAGCGCATGGCAGAGCTCGGAAGGGAAGGAGCATCATTTGGAATGCAGACTTAGATGGAATGGTCTGCAGGCATCACATTGTGTTTGCAGAGCCCCTAATGTACCTAAACAAGTGTTTCACTACAGTTTATAACGCAAAGCCGTGAAAATAAAAAAAATTAAAAAATGTCCCCAAAAAACGCTGATACCCCATATGTTGGGGTAAACCCCTGTTTGGGCACACGGGAGAGCTCGGAAGGGAAGGAGCACTGTTTTACTTTTTCAATGCAGAATTGGCTGGAATTGAGATCGGGCGCCATGTCGCGTTTGGAGAGCCCCTGATGTGCCTAAACAGTGGAAACCCCCCAATTATAACTGAAACCCTAATCCAAATACACCCCTAACCCCTAACCCTAATCCCAATGGTAACCCTAACCACACCTCTAACCCAGACACACCCCTAACCCTAATCCCAACCCTATTCCCAACCGTAAATGTAATCCAAACCCTAACCCTAACTTTAGCCCCAACCCTAACTGTAGCCTTAACCCTAGCCCCAACCCTAACCCTAGCCCTATCCCTAACAGTGGAAACCCCCCAATTATAACTGAAACCCTAATCCAAACACACCCCTAACCCTAATCCCAACGGTAACCCTATCCACACCTCTAACCCAGACACACCCCTAACCCTAATCCCAATCCTATTCCCGTGCTGCAGGGAGGAAGGTAAGAGACCCTCGCAGCAATGCGATCACATCGCGTTGCTGCGGGGGTCTCAGGGAAGCCCGCAGGGAGCTCCCTCCCTGCGGGATGCTTCCTTTTACCGCCAGCACACCGCGATCATGTTTGATCGCGGTGTGCCGGGGGTTAATGTGCCAGGGGCGGTCCGTGATCGCTCCTGGCACATAGTGCCGGATGTCAGCTGCGATAGGCAGCTCTGTATCAGTCTGTAATTGTTAGTTTGTTTACTGTAAGCGTTATTTGTAACTTGTATGTAATCCCTTCTCATGTACAGCACCATGGAATCAATTAATAAATAAATAATAATAATAATAGTTCATCAATATGAACCTTTAGCTCAAACATTTTTTTGCAATATACTGGCATTTAATATGATTGTCTCTAAAAGTATCACATTGTAACAGATCATTTAAAGAGGACCTGTCCTCAAATCAAAAGTGTCCAGTTTATGCTCATATTTTAGTTCGACTGCTCACCTACAGATGTAATTTATTTTTTCCCTAAACATTTAACACCCTATATCCATTTCCAGAGATATTGGTCTTTTTATTTAGTGCTAATTTTTATGGTCTTTAGAAGGGGGCGTGGCTGACATGATCCTCTGAGGCATGTCTTAGGTAACGTTCATACTAGCGTTATGCTAGTGTGCGTCGGGCGACGCAGCGGCGACGCACGCGTCATGCGCCCCTATATTTAACATGGGGGACGCATGCATTTTTGTTTGTTGCGTTGTGCGACGCATGCGTCTTTTTTGCCGCAAGCGTCGGACCAAGAAAACGCAACAAGTTGCATTTTTCTTGCGTCCGATTTTCGGCAAAAAACGACGCATGCGTCGCAAAACGCAGCGTTTTTGCATGCGTTTTGCCGTGTTTTTGCATGCGTTGTGCGTTGCGTCGCCGACGCAGCGGCGCACAACGCTAGTGTGAACGTAGCCTTAGGATGCTCTGCATTATTACCATTTGTACAACACCCCCTTCGTATAGATCACAAAAATTAGCACTGAATGAAAAGATTCATATCTCTAGAACCAAAAAAGGGTGTTAAGTAGAACCAATAATTTAGCAATTCTATTTCATTAATTATGCAGCCTTTACTTTTTAGAAGTTTTTCTGTATCTATAGCTGTGTGAGAAAGTGTTTGCCCCCCTTCCTGATTTCCTATTCTTTTGCATGTTTGTCACAGTTAAATGTTTCAGATCACCAAACAAATTTAAATATTAGACAAAGATAACACAAGTAAAAAAGTTGCCGTTTTAAACGAAAGTCTTTATTATTAAGGGAAAAAGAAATCCAAACCTACAGGGTCCTGTGAGAAAAAGTGATTCCCCCCACAAACATAAAGTAACTGTGGTTTATCAAATCTTTGGGAAGCTCAGTTCAAATTCCCTCGTCACACACAGGCCTGATAATAGCCAAATCTGTTCTCAATCAAGAAATCACTTAAATAGGACCTGCCTGACAAAATGAAGTAGACCAATAGTCCCTCAAAAGCTAGACATCATGTTGTGATCCAAAAGAATTCAAGAACAAATGAGAAACAAAGTAACTGAGATCTATAAAGTCTGGAAAAGGTTATAATGTCATTTCTCAAACTTTGGGACTCCAGTGAACCACAGTGAGAGCCATTATCCACACGTGGAATAGCAGTGAACCTTCCCAGGCATGGCTGGAAGATCAAAATTACCCTAAGAACGCAGCGACAATTCATCTAAGAGGTCACAAGAGACCCCACGACAACATCCATGAACTGCAGTCTCACTTGCCTCAGTTAAGGTTAGTGTTCATGACTCCACCATAAGAAAGAGACTGGGCAAAAATGGCCTGAATGGCAGAGTTGCAAGACGAAAACCACTACTGAGCAATAAGAACATAAAGGCTTGTCCCAGTTTTGCCAGAAAATATCTTCATGATCTCCAAGACTTTTGGGAGAATACTCTGTGGACTGATGGGTTAAAAGTTGAAACTGTTTGGAAGGTGAATGTTCAATTATATCTGGCGTAGAAGTAACACAACATTTTAGAAAAGGAACATCATACTAACAGTAAAATATGCTGGTGCTAGTGTGACGGTTTGGGGCTGTTTTGCTGCATCAAAACCTGGAAGACTTGCTGTGGTAAATGGAACCATGAATTCTGCTGTCTACCAATATGCAAATTGCCTCTTCTGAGAAAAAGAGGACTTAAACTCTATAGCGCCACCTGTTGGAAGTAGCGATCCTACAAGTCACAATCAACCCTTTGACGAGTCATGCAATATGACTTAGGATAAAAGCCAAATCAATATCTCAATTCGCAGACATGGTGTTTCGGGCTGTTGGCCCTCGTCAGTGCGAAGCATGAGAACTGATTTGGCTAGGTGAGAGGCTCTGGACTGGGGTCTAAGTGGTATCGTTTCTCCTTATGGAGAGTGACATACCATCTCTGGCTTGTCAAGGTAAGGAGGCTTATTCGCCATGCAATGCTCCCCGAAACACCGTGTCTGTGAATTGAGATATTGATTTGGCTTTTATCCTAAGTCATATTGCATGACTCGTTAAAGGGTTGATTGTGACTTGTAGGATGGCTACTTCCAACAGGTGGCGCTATAGAGTTTAAGTCCTCTTTTTCTCAGAAGAGGCAATTTGCATATTATATTTCCCAGAGGAGCATTGCATGGCGAATAAGCCTCCTTACCTTGACAAGCCAGAGATGGTATGTCACTCTCGATAAGGAGAAACGATACCCCTTAGACCGCTGTCTACCAAAAAATGCAAAGGTGAATGTCAGGCCATCTGTTCGTGACCTCAAGCTGAAGCGCACTTAGGTTATGCAGCAGGAGAATGATCCAAAACACACCAGCAAGTCCACCTCTGAATGACTTAAGACAAACAAAATTAAGATTTTGGAGTGGTCTAGTCAGATCTGAATCCGATTGAGATGCTGTGGCATGACCTTAAAAAGCTTGGAAACCCTCCAATGTGGCTGAATTACAACAATTCTGCAAAGATGACTGGGTCAGAATTCCTCCAGAGCGCTGTAAAAGACTCAATGACAGTTATCACAAGCGATTGATTGTGGTTGATGCTGCTAAGGGTGACCCAACCAGTTATTGGGTTTACGTGGAAATCACTTTTTCACACAGGAATCTGTAGGCTTGGATTTCTTCTTCCCTTAATAATAAAGAACTTCATTTAAAGTAAACCTGTCTGTAGGATTGTAAACTACAGACTCTGTCAGGTTGGCGCTGTTATACTGATTACAATTAGACCTTGGTTGATGAAATCCGTCTTGTGGTTGTTGTTTAATCTTTATTTGCGGTTTTCAGTTAATGAGATTCTCGTGCTTCGGGGCAGCTTGTGTGGGGACTTTATGTGGTGCTCTGCTTAGATACTCATCTGTATGGCAATAGTATCTATCAGAAAGCAATAGATGCTACTGCGCGTGCGTGGCCGCTGTCGCTATTTTGAGTAAGATAATTTTTTTATGTCTAAATAAAACGAAAATACGGTATGCATATTATCCACCTCATCATGCTGCAGACCAGGCCTGCCTGCTGAATGTGAGTTTTTTTTCAAACCATATTATATTCAGTATGTAAAATAGGAGGCAGGTCAGTGAGGGATCAGTGCCCTGTTATAAGCCATACAGATGAATATGTAAGCAGAGACACCACATAAAGACCCCCATCAGGCCCACCCCAAAGCATGAGAATCTCATTAACTGAAAACTGCAAACACAGATTAAACAACAACCACAAGACGAATTTCATCAACCAAGGTATCATTTTAATCAGTATTTTGGCGCCGACCTGACAGTGTCTAGTTTACTGAGTACAATCGTGCTGACAAGTTCACTTTAAAAACTGCATTTTGTGCTTACTTGTGTTATCTTTGTCTAATATTTAAATTTGTTTCTTGATCTAAAATATTTAAGTGTGGCAAACATGAAAAAGAATAGGAAATCAGGAAGGGGTAAATACTTTTTCACACAACTGTATGTTACCATTGTTTTGAATGTGGATGATTTACTGGATTACTGTCATAGCTGACTGGATACTTTAGGGCAGGCGGTATCCCCAGACAATGGTGGCACCACATTTACAATCCAATTATGAATTGATATACCTTCCATTTTCAAGACCGCAATGGAAATTAAAGACGCAATGCCACTTATTTACCAGTAACTTTGCCTCGACATGGTTAAAAAAACAAAAAAAAAACAACTGTGGGATTGCACTTTTTTGCAATTTCACCGCACTTGGAATTTTATTCCCGTTATCCAGTACACGATATGTTAAAACCAATGGTGTCGTTCAAAAGTACAACTCTTCCCACAAGCCCTCTCATGGCCATATTGACCGAAAAATAACAAAGTTATGGTTTTGGGAAAAAGGGGAGCAAAAAACGAAAACGCAAAAAAGAAAATACCTCCAGGGGTCAAGGGGTTCAGATTTGTATGTGGTTTAGGGCTCATACTCACTTGCCAGAAATACGGACGAGTGCAATCCGTATTGCACTCGGACCAATGTTATTCAATGAGCTACAACTCATCTGTGATTTTTTTCTCAGCTAAAATCGGACTGAGAAAAAAATTGCAGCATGCTGCGTATCTCAGACGAGACTTGTCAATGTAAGTCAATGGGTCCGGGAAAAAAAAATTGCACAGCACTCGCACCATGCGAGTGGTGTCCGATTTTTACACATCGGTGTCCATTGAAAAGCCAACAATTCATGTCTCGCGTACAGTAAAATCACACTGACATGTTAAGAATAGAATAGATATATACACATAGAAGCGGCAACACGCGAAACGGCCACCGTCCTCTCCAGCACTACCCGCATTCCTCCATAAGCCCGAATCCCACACTCACTATTGGTGAAATAAAGGATTTTTGAGAAATACTGCAAACGTGGTGAGTGCCGCATTTTTTTCTCTTTTGTCAAGCATATATATATATTATATATATATATTATACAGTATATACAGTATATACAGTATATACATACACCTATTCTATGTGTATACTGTATATTGTATCTATTCTATTCTAACCTATTCTATTCTATACTGTACGCAGCATCTGCCAGCTTTTAATCTATCCATCTTCCATCTATCTATCTATCTATCTATCTATCTATCTATCTATCTATCTATCTATCTACGTTTTGAAGATTATTTTGTTTTAAAACAATTTGTAGAGTTGTATTTTATAATGCGATTTTAACATGAGCTTTTACATACAGAGAACTGCTGTATGTAAAACTTCATGTTAAAATCGCATTGCATACGGATTGCATACGCATGTCATGCGTTTGTTCAGTGGAAAAAAATCGCACGGAAATCGCATTGTACTCGCATTGTACTCACATAGCACTCATCTGTTTTTTTTGGTCCGGAAATTGGAACGTTTTTTTTTCTCGCAGATGGGTATGAGCTCTTATTCAGAGAACCAAATAGTAAATGTAGTTCTGTTTTTGTATTTTCCACCTTTTTTATAGAGCTGTTTAACACATGCAATGATGAAGTAAGAAATAAAAGTCTCGGTAATCTTCGTATAGTCAGGATAATTAACTCCATGAGAAAAGTACTCCATATTCTTATATGACATTGTGTACACCGCCCCGATAATGATAAGATCTCACCTGTACCATGTATTTAGCTATTATTTAAAGAAACTGGAAGAATAATTTGTTCCTATTCAACAATAAGATAAAACCTCTTCCCGGTTCCATGCTGGTAAAAAATGCTTCTACCATCACAACAGGAGCAGCAATGTTTAATGAAGACCAAAAATGTTTTTTATATTATAAGGTCTGAGATAAAGTACAAGGAATCTTTGGAATAAATATACATCAGATGAAATCTCACGTTGCGATTAAAAACAGTGCCATCCGGCAGATTATTCCGCCAATGACTGCAGCCAAAAGTAATGTCACTGTTAGGTTACATTCCCACGATGAGCTCTTGGGGCACTTTTAACGCTGCGTGTTTTTGCTGCGCCAAAAACACAGCATCTTACAGTTCTAGCAAAATGGATGGGATTTATAGAAATCTCCTGCTCATTGTGCTTCTTTTTACAGCATTACACATTACAGCATGGGATCACATCCGATTCTTTTAGTGGGGTAAAACAATGCCTCACTCTCTGCTTGTATTTAAGCAATGTTTTACCTCACAGAACAATCAGCTGTGATCTTGTGCTATCCTGCCTGTATACTCATTTGCATCCTCCCCTGCTCAAGAGCTGTGGTATGATCAGACCATGTCCCTGCAGAGTCAGACACAGCCATTACACAGTACACAGCAGGGGCAGATTTATAGGATTATCTCAGCACAGGAACTTTTTATTTAAACACTTCCAATTGTGGAACTAATTATTATTCCAAGATCTATTGATTACAATGTTGATTAAAATTATTATATATTTTTTTTTATTAACGTCTTGAACATTTGTTCTACTATCAACCAGCTTCCACCTAATGAGTATGGTCACCCTAAAGAGATTGTCCGATACCTTAAACTTTGTCTCTAATGAACCATCTTTATAACAAACCATTTTTAAATTGACAATTGTAGAAAATTCCCTCCAGTCCGGTCCATTGTTAGCCTGAATTGTGTGTTTTTTTTCATCATTGCTGAATATGTGGTCATACTCCACTGTTTAGATGCATGGCTCCGCACAAAAGGGAAAGAAGTGGCATTTGGCATTTAGTTTGATTGCTTTTCATTCATCGTATCGCATTTGAAAAGCTCCTGAGATATTAGTGCAGAGGAAACATCAAGAAGTGGCTACTAGTGAAGAGCGAACTTGCTCAGATAAGGTGTTATCCGAGCATGAGCGGGGGCAAACTGAGTCACTTTGGAGTGTTTGAAAAATATGTTTGCGTTCCCTGCGGCTGCATGTCTGCGGCTGTTCGACAGGTGCAACACATGAAGGGTTTCCTTCCACCATCATTTTTATTTGCTTTTGTCCTTGGGTTGATATGCATATGTTGGACCAAAGCATGTTCATCTCTGGGACACAGAACCCATCTCCTTCCTGAGTGGCATGATGACTGGACATTCCCATCTTGTTTGTACTTGCTGCAATTGTTTGTACAGATGAACACGGAACCTTCAGGTATATTGAAATTGTACCCAAGGATGAGCCAGACTTGTGCAAGTCCACAGTTCTCTTCCTGATATCTTGGCTGATTTCTTTAGATTTCCCCATGATACTAGACAAAGAAGCAGTGTGTTTCAGGTGTGCATTAAAATACATTCACAGGTGTGTCTCTAATTAACTCTGATGTTGCTAAAAAAAACTGTCACAAGCTTCCAATCATAGCAATCTTAGTATGTGTAAACGTTTGACTTTGCAATAAGTAATACAAATGCCTTAAAACATGCTCGCTCTCTCATTATTCTGGCATTTGGCAAATATTAATAATTAAGGTAATCCTAATTGACCTAAACCAGGAAAGGTTTATTCTCCTTTCATGTCAGATATTGAGAAAAACATGAATATCTTTTTATATACATAGTTACATATACATAGTTATTAAGGTTGAAGGAAGACTATATGTCCATCTAGTTCAACCCATAGCCTAACCTAACATGTTGATCCAGAGGAAGGCAAAAAAACCCCATGTGCAAAGAGTAAGCTCCACATTGGGGAAAAAAATTCCTTCCCGACTCCACATACGGCAATCAGACTAGTTCCCTGGATCAACGCCCTATCAAGGAATCTAGTGTATATACCCTGTAACATTATACTATATATAGTGTATGTAAACTTCTAATTTCTACTGTAGATGCCCATACAGATGGCCTAGGAGGGATGATCCGACTGACAGATTAACTTTAGGCTACTAGAATATAAAGTAATATAGTACTGAGGCATATACTGTTCCCTTTATATAAGTGAATTTGCTTTAAATGGTTCATTTGATAAAACCTAGCGTTCTGCAATGATAATTCTGCTGGCATCCTTCGCTAATAATGTAAACACGTTTTCCATAAAAAAGGAGCAGTACATGGAATATTTATACTATTATGTAACCAGATGACTACTTATCTAATATGAGTTCTCAAACAATTGAGCGCTGCCGAAATGTGATAAAATGTTTTACCAGTAACAATCAGTTATGAAAAGATTAGAAACTGACTGACATGATAGAGGGATGGTGAATCATTGTTCATTAGGTCTGAAAATCTAATTTAAAATCTCATCAGAGCTGGAATACGGCTGTATGAAACACACAGTGCTGAATATGACAGATTCATTTCTAATTACGGGGATATGTGCGAGTCTCCCAAGAATACCTGATCAGGGTAGTTAACATTACAGAGATTCTGCTTTTTGGAAGAAGTTCATGAACCTGTGATGTGAATAATTTAGGACAGAAATACTACACGGAGATGATTATCTATTGTGCTAGTAGAGAAACTGTGCAGTCTGGTGGTGCTATCTAGACAAAGCACACAAAATGCGCTTAGTGAATAATGAAAAGGAACAAAATACTGAAGAGTCCTACATGCCAGAGAGGAAAACGAAGCGCGATCTTTTATTCAAGCATTAAAGATGATTTACTTCTAACAGATGTGATCGAACCCTTTAAGACAGTACTGAAGAGCCTACATTCAAAAACTATTGGAGCCCTTAGGGAGCATTAGCACTAGCCGATTACAGCAGTTAAATGATCGCCAACTGGTTACAAACAAGGCAGACTGCATTTCCAAGTGGACAGAACAATCATGTCTTGTGCACACAGGATATGATGATTATTTAGTTCCTTGTCAGCAAGGATCCCTATGACTTTGTGCCCTTAAGAAGGTTGGTCAGGGGTGCGGATATCATGGCAAAATTTGGAATGAAACGTTGATAGTATCCCACAATTCCCAGAAACGGAAACGCACTAACCTGTTTCTTGGACACTGGTTGCGGTTCATTTTGGATAGCCTCCACTTTGTTCTCCTATAGCTTGATTTCGCCCCTACCAACAATAAAGCCTAAGTATTTGTCTCCTCCTTCCCCATAGGGGACTTCTTTGGATTTATGGTAAACCTTGCCTTCCTCAGCGCATCCAGTACTACCTGGATCTTCTGCAGATGATTTTCCCAATCCGAGCTGAATATCACAATATCATCTAGGTAAGCTGCAACATATTTCTTGGGAGGAAAAAGGACCCGGTCCATGGCCCTCCAGGACATGGTTGCAGCTCCTCGCAGACGAAAAGGTATCCTGGTGTATTGGAAACACCCATCAGGCATAGTGAAGGCAGGCTTCTCGTTGGCCATTTGGGACTTGGGGATTTCATTAGGACTCTTCGATGATGCCCAGATTCAACATTCTTCTCACCTCTATTGAAATCACATCACGGCGGGCTTCAGGAATTCGATATGGTTTAAGGTTTACCCGCGCGTCCGGTTCTATCAGAACTTTGTGCTCCATGGATTGGATACATCCAGGCAACTCTGAAAACAGTTCCCGGTTTCGCTGGAGCAGTTCTCTGCACTGTTGTTTCTGGGCCGGTGATCATGTTTCTGCCACCTCAATATCTTCAACACTGGCTTCAGGATTGTCCCTCAGGCACAGAGTTTCCACTGGCTCCCTATTTTGCTATGACTTGAGCAGGTTAACGTGTAAGACCGGATAGGGTTTACTTCTCACTTGCTGGTGGATCTTATAGTTAATTTTGATCAGTTTCTCGATCACTTCATATGGCCCTTGAAACTTCACCAGAAATTTACATTACACTGTGGAAATCAGCACTATGGCTTGATCTCCAGGTGTAAACTGTCTCAGCCTTGCAATTCTCTCCTGCATCCGGGCACATGCTCATTGATGCTCCGGTGGGGTGTAACTTCTGCTTCCCCAGTCTCCTTTGCAACATCCAGGAGGGTACCAGCCAAACTGACAGAACCTCATAAAGGCCTGTGGAACTTCCCTAATGGAAAACAGCAGATATGGGAGTAGGCAAACTCAGTCTCAGACATCCTTCTCAATGACTTTTTTGAGCATGGTTTTTAGGGTTTTATTAAATGTCTCCACTAGGCTGTATGTTTACAGATGATTCTTAGAATTCCTGGGTCACGTAATCTAGAGGGCCCTACACAACTCAATCATCATTTTGGACATGAATGGGGTTCCTTGGTCCATCAGGATATCCTTTGGCAGGCTGGTCGTGGAAAAGATATGGACCACTTCTCGGGCTATTCTGGTGAAATCTCTCTCTGAAATCTGGGCCAGTAGAACCTTCGAAGAATCAGCTCTTGGGTTTTGTCAACGACCAGATGATCACCCAACACATGAGAGAGGGCCATGTCTAATAATCTATGCCTATACGGTCAAGTACTACCAGCTGCTCCAATACCTCCCTTCATCCCAGCTTAGTCACCTGATATAGCAAGTCCCCATTTCCTGCAAAGTATGGGAACCTGGAGTTGGCCCGCGGGGTCGTCTTTTGCATAGAACGTCTTACTGCCTTCTGGACGTGTGAGTCATCATCTGAACTTGGAGGTGGGGTGGTCACCGTGCCATAGACTGCATCTGCAAGGAGTGCCACCTGTCACGTAAGCACCTCCTGTTGCAGTCACTGCTGGAGCTGCTGCACCTACAGTTTGTTTCCTGTTGTGCAAGATATTGTTGCTGGGCTTATTTCTGCTGCTGGCTTTTGACCAAGTGCTTGATCAGCTCCTCCACTTTGTCCGACCGCTCTTCTATCCTTATAGCCGCATTCATCCAGGTCATCGAATTTATCTACAGCTGTCACACTTGCTTTCTGGGGATCTTGCCCGCACTTCTAGCACTAACTGTTGTAGATTGGCTCACTTGGCTGCTTAACGAGGTACTCAAGAGAATGCTTTTCATTTAACTGTTCAACTGGTTTATTAAAAACATGCTTCATAAACCAGTCCAAGACAAATTAGTCTTATTCAGTCTTGTTGATATAAACAAACAGAATTCATCACAGTCCGTATAACTGTGCTGTGATTGCATGCCAAATTGGGATCACACACACCCATATAAGTCTATGGGTGAGTGTCAAACATCGCACTGCACTTGGATGCGATTCGCACCGACGCTGACAGCAGAGGAGATGGAGAAATTTCTCAGCCTCCTCCGCAGCTGTGCTGCTATTCTCTCATGTGAGAGGATCGGAGCACAGTAGCATGACACTCGGCTCCTGCTAGCAGCAGACCAGGAGATGAGGGTCATTAGCAAATCGTTTCTGATGCTCTCGCATCGGATACGATATGCTAATGTGACTCTGGTCTGTATCTGGCGTTCAGAAGAAACCATGACTTTCAGTATATATTGCAATATTAGGGTATTGCAATTGTATAAACGCTCAGACAATCAAATTTAAGTACCCTAAGGGGGACTAAAAAATAAAGTAAAAAAAGAAAGTATTTAACCCCTTAACCCCCAAGGGTGGTTTGCACGTTAATGACCGGGCCAA
This sequence comes from Ranitomeya imitator, assembly GCF_032444005.1. Classification (NCBI taxonomy): domain Eukaryota; kingdom Metazoa; phylum Chordata; class Amphibia; order Anura; family Dendrobatidae; genus Ranitomeya; species Ranitomeya imitator. The sequence goes on from NC_091282.1 coordinate 228,393,879, forward strand.
TTTTTACAATTCTGACCACTGTCCCTTTATGAGGTTATAACTCAGGAACGCTTCAACGGATCCTGATGATTCTGACACTGTTTTCTCAAGACATATTGTACTTCATGATAGTGGTAAAATTTCTTTGATATTACCTGCGTTTATTTGTGAAAAAAATGGAAATTTGCCGAATATTTTGAAAATTTCGCAATTTTCCAACTTTTAATTTTTATGCCCTGAAATCACAGAGATATGTCACACAAAATACTTAATAAGTAACATTTCCCACATGTCTACTTTACATCAGCACAATTTTGGAATCAAAATTTTTTTGGTTAGGTAGTTATAAGGGTTAAAAGTTGTCCAGCAATTTCTCATTTTTACAACACCATTTTTTTAGGGACCACATCACATTTGAAGTCACTTTAACCCTCCGTCACATACAACTGATCTGACAGGCGCTTCTCTTTTACTTTCATTTCTCCTTCCTCCCCAGATTGTGAGGAAACCCCCTCCCTCCAGGTAGTCTTCTGTTTCTTGAAGGTCTGTGAAACCTGATATCACAGTTGGATTTCAGAGCTTCAGGGGAGAAGGATATAGCTGCACAGATCTCTCAGGCTCATTGTATGTGAATACGTCACATTCAGTAAGGTTGGTATTTTATGTTTTTATTCATCACAATAGTTTATTTAGCTTGTTTTATGAATGTATAGCACAAAATGTGAGGATATTTCATAGAAATAAGGGAGATTTTATAAAAGAAAGTGTGCTGCTCAGGCATATACAGTAGTTCCCTAACATATTCCTTCTCTTGCTTCAGATTATCTGCTGAAATGGAGAGGAAAATGTACAATTTATCCAAACAACTTGATGTTGAGGAAGTAACAAACATGCTGTTAGATGATAGAGACCTCACACTGAATGAGGATTTAGGAGAGGAAAGTGAGATTGATTCTCATGATGAGGTGGAAGAATGTGTCCTGGATTCTGAAACAGAGCAAGATGGTGACAGTGGTGAGGATGAAGAAGTTGGATCATATTATATTGGAAAAGATAAAAATACTAAATGGAACAAGAAGCCATTCCAGAAAAAACGTAGGGAACCTTTAAACATTATTACTCACCTTCCTGCAGTAATAGGAACTGCACGTAATGCAAAAACTGCAGTTGAATGCTGGAACAGTATATTTACAGATGACATTCTGGACTCTATTGTCACATATACCAACCAATATATAGACATTATAAAGGACAAGTACATCTGCAACAGAACCATCAAGCCCACAGATGAAATAGAACTGCGTGCTTTTTTTGGATTACTGTACCTTGCAGGAGCTTATAGGGCAAATAGACAAAGTTTGGAGGAACTTTGGGGTAAAGATGGGGATGGAGTTGAAAAATTTAGCCTTATGTCCATAAACAGATTCAAGATTCTAATTCGTTGCCTTCGGTTTGACGACAGAACTACCCGAACCGAACGCAAAACACATGACCGACTTGCTCCAATTCGTGATATATTTCAAAGATTTGTTGTAAACTGTAAACAAAGTTATTACCCTGGAGAGAATCTCACTATTGACGAAATGCTCCCTGGTTTTCGTGGTAGATGTGCCTTTCGTCAATATATTCCATCAAAGCCAAACAAATATGGAATAAAAATGTATGCCCTTGTTGATGCCAGTAAGACCTACACTTACAACCTGGAAGTTTATGCAGGAAAACAACCAGAAGGTCCTTACTGTGTGAGCAACAAACCCATTGATGTTGTAAAAAGACTGGCTGAACCCTTATTTGGATCGGGTCGCAATATTACAGCTGACAATTGGTTTACAAGTTGTGATCTGATTGATTATCTGAAAATTCAGAAGCTGTCATATGTGGGAACTGTAAGAAAAAACAAAAGGGAATTGCCGCCACAGTTTGTAAGTGTGAAAGAGAGACAACAGTACAGCAGTATGTTTGCATTCCATAATGGAAAGGCTTTAGTTTCCTATGTACCACATGCCAAAAAAATCGTACTTCTTCTATCAACACTTCATGATGATGCTGCCATCGATCCTGGGACTGGGGCAGAAAAAAAAACCGGAGATAATTACATTTTACAATGCCACCAAAGGGGGTGTGGATACAGCAGATCAGATGTGCTCCACTTTCAACGTCAGCAGAAACATCAAACGCTGGCCAATGGTCATATTTTTTGCTATGTTGAATTTGGGTGGTATAAATTCACAAGTAATTTATCTTGAAAACAAGCTTGAACCACTCCGTAGACGATTGTATCTGAAAAAATTGGCCCATGAACTAGTACTTGGAGAGCTACGCAGGAGAAGCGTGAAAGCAATCGGTATCCCCTCTCGCCTTCAAGTTCAGCTCAAAAGGTTCCGCCCAGAAGATGATGGTGAAAAGTCACCATCTGCACCACCTCACAAAAGAAGGAGATGCACCACCTGCCAAACGGAAAGCGGAACCAGAAGGCTTTCAAATTATGAATGTCTCAAATGTCATAAAGCAATTTGCCTGACACATGCAAAAATGTGTGTAATTCTTGCTATTTGCTCTGCAAGTGTGACTTTTCTGGGGAAACCTCAGCATCTACTTCTGATTGAATATGTTTTTAATAGTACTTAAGGTACCTTAAAATTAAGTTTGTGTTCAAAAATTTTCTTTGTACATTTTTTTGAGAGAGTCGAACTGAGGACTATTTGGCGGGAGTTTTGAAAAGTTTGTATTTCATAGTTATTAGTTTTATGTTAAGTAAATGGTTTTTTTTGCAACTGATTATGTGTAGTCTCTTTTATTACATCCCTATGAAGGTCACTGATCACTTTTAGAGCACTGAAATTGCAAACATTAGATATTATAGGTATTTTTCCAGCAGGCGCCTGACAGGCACATTGTATGTGAACTCGTTAGTCCGAATATTGTATGTGACGGAGGGTTAATGGGTCTATATGATAGAAAATAACCAAGTGTGACACCATTCTAAAAACTGCACCCCTCAAGGTGCTCAAAACCACATTCAAGACGTTTATTAACCCTTCAGGTGTTTCACAAGAGAACATTTAACATTTAACTTTTTTTCGCAAAAAATTTACTTCAGCTCCAATTTGTTTTATTTTACCAAGGGTAACAGGAGAAATTGGACCCCAAAAGTTGTTGTAAAATTTGTCCTGAGTACGCCGATACCCCACATGTGGGGGTAAACCACTGTAAACATTGAAACCCCCAACAAGTGACACCATTTTGGAAAGTAGACCCCCTAAGGAAATTATCTAGATGTGTGGTGAGCACTTTGACCCACCAAGTGCTTCACAGAAGTATATAATGTAGAGCCGTAAAAATAAAAAATCATATTTTTTCACAAAAATGATTTTTTCGCCTCCAATTTTTTATTTTCCCAAGGGTAACAGAAGAAATTGGGACCCATAAGTTGTTGTAAAATTTGTCCTGGGTACACCGATACCCCACATGTGGGGGTAAACCACTGTTATGGCGCATGGCAGAGCTTGGAAGGGAAGGAACGCCGTTTGACTTTTCAATGCAAAATTGACTGGAATTGAGATAGCAATAAATACTTGGCACTCAGACGAACTTTTTGCATGATCAGAAGTGAATAATTCATTTATTTAGTGCATCCAGCTTAATTGTTAAACGTTTTCGGTCTACAAAGACCTTCATCAGAAACAGTTATTGGATTACTGAATGCCACGAAGAGTAAATGTGGGCCCACAGGGGTGCCAACAAACGGCAGAGTCCGGGAGAATATGGCGCCTTAAAGAGCCTGGAGAAGCGGGAGCAGGGCGCTGTGGAAAGGCGAGAAGCTCGCAATGGCACAAGCGCTAAGACCTCCAATGGCACCGGCGCCGAACCGCTAGAGACGCGCACTCCCGGGACTGCTCAGTCCCGGGAGTGCGCGTCTCTAGCGGTTCGGCGCCGGTCCCATTGGAGGTCTTAGCGCTTGTGCCATTGCGAGCTTCTCGCCTTTCCACAGCGCCCTGCTCCCGCTTCTCCAGGCTCTTTAAGGCGCCATATTCTCCCGGACTCTGCCGTTTGTTGGCACCCCTGTGGGCCCACATTTACTCTTCGTGGCATTCAGTAATCCAATAACTGTTTCTGATGAAGGTCTTTGTAGACCGAAAACGTTTAACAATTAAGCTGGATGCACTAAATAAATGAATTATTCACTTCTGATCATGCAAAAAGTTCATCTGAGTGCCAAGTATTTATTGCTTTGATTTGACGGGTTGGAAACCTAACTTGTGCACCCCCAAGAAGCCAAGAGTGCCGTGCTTTATATTGCTACATGGAATTGAGATAGGACACTATGTCACATTTGGAGAGCCCCTGATGTGCCTAAACATTGAAACCCCCCACAAGTGACACCATTTTGGAAAGAAGACCCCCTAAGGAACTTATCTAGTTGTGTTGTGAAAACTTTGAACCTCTAAGTGTTTCACTACAGTTTATAACGCAGAGCCGTGAAAATAAAACTTTTTTTTTTCCACAAAAATTATTTTTTAGCCCCCAGTTTTGTATTTTCCAAGGCTAACAGGAGAAATTGGACCCCAAAAGTTGTTGTGCAATTTGTCCTGAGTACGCTGATACCCCATATGTGGGGGGGAACCACCGTTTGTGCACATGGCAGAGCTCGGAAGGGAAGAAGCGCCATTTGGAATGCAGACTTAGATGGATTGGTCTGCAGGCGTCACGCTGCATTTGCAGAGCCCCTAATGTACCTAAACAGTAGAAACCCCCCACAAGTGAACCCATATTGGAAACTAGACCCCTGAAGGAACTTATCTAGATGTGTTGTGAGAACTTTGAACCCCCAAGTGTTTCACTACAGTTTATAACACAGAGACGTGAAAATAAAAAATCTTTTTTTTCTCCACAAAAATATTTTTTTAGCCCCCGGTTTTGTATTTTCCCAAGGGAAACAGGAGAAACTGGACCCCAAAAGTTGTTGTCCAATTTGTCCTGAGTACACGGATACCCCATATGTTTGGGTAAACCCCTGTTTGGGCGCACGGGAGAGCTGGGAAGGGAAGGAGTTCTGTTTTATTTTTTCAACGAAGAAGAATTGAGATCGGACACCATGTCACCTTTGGAGAGTCCCTGATGTGCCTAGACAGTGGAAACCCCCCAATTCTAACTGAAACCCTAACCTAAACACACCCAGAACCCTAATTCCAACCATAACCCTAACCACACCCTAATCCTAATCCCAAACCTGATCCCAACCGTAAATGTAATCCAAACCCTAACTTTAGCCCCTATCCCCAACTTTAGCTCCAACCCTAACCCTAAGTTTAGCCCCAACCCTAACCTTAACTTTAGCCCCAACGATAATCATTACTTTAGCCCCAACCCTAACCCTAACTTTAGCCCAACCCTAACCCTAATGGGAAAATGGAAATAAATACATTTTTTAAAATTTTATTATTTTTCTCACCATGTCATGTTTGGAGAGCCTCTGATGTGCCTAGACAGTGGAACCCCCCCCCCCCCATTTTAACTGAAACCCTAACCCAAACACACGCAGGACCCTAATCCCAACCATAACCCTAACCACACCACTAATCCTAATCCCAACCCTGATCCCAACCGTAAATGTAATCCAAACCCTAACTTTAGCCCCAACCCTAACTTTAGCCCCAATCCTAACTTTAGCCCCATCCCTAACCCTAACTTTAGCCCCAACTTTAGCCCCAACCCTAACTTTAGCCCCAACCCTAACCCTAACTTTTGCCCCAACCCTAACCCTAATGGGAAAATGAAAATAAATATTTTTATATTTTATTATTTTTCTCTAACTAAGGGGGTGATGAAGGGGGGATATGACTTACTTTCATAGCGGGTTTTTTAGCGGATTTTATGATTGCCAGCCCTCACACACTAAAAGACGCTTTTCATTGCAAAAAATAGTTTTTGCGTCTCCACATTTTGAGAGCTATAATTTTTCCATATTTTGGTCCACAGAGTCATGTGAGGTCTTGTTTTTTTGCGGTACGAGTAGACGTTTTTATTGGAACCATATTCAGGCACGTGACATTTTTTGATCGCTTTTTATTCCGATTTTTGTGAGGTAGAATGAACAAAAACCTGCTATTCATGAATTTCTTTTCGGGGGGTGGGGAGGGGCGTTTAAACCGTTCCACATTTGGTAAAATTGATAAAGCAGTTTTATTCTTCGGGTCAGAACGATTACAGTGATACCTCATTTATATCATTTTTTAATGTTTTGCTACTTTTATAAGATAAAAACTATTTTATATAAAAAATAATTATTTTTGCATCGCTGTATTCTGAGGACTATAACTTTTTTATTTTTTCATTGATGATGCTGTATAATAATAATAATAATAATAATAATCTTTATTTTTATATAGCGCCAACATATTCCGCAGCGCTTTACAGTTTGCATGGTGGCTTGTTTTTTGCGGGTCAAGATGATGTTTTCAGCGGTACCATTTTACGGTGTTCAGTGAAGGGGTTAATTAGTGGGACAGTTTTATAGGTCGGGTGGTTACGGACGCGGTGATACTAAATATGTGTACTTTTATTTTTTTTATTTAGATAAAGAAATGTATTTATTAGAACAATATATATATATTTTCTTTATTTAGGAATTTTTTTTTTTTACACGTGTCAATATTTTTTTTTTACTTTTTTACATTGCCCCAGGGGGGACATCACATTATAGTGACAGATCGCTGATCTGACACTGTGCAGTGCACTGTGTCAGATCAGCGATCACACAGGCACTGCAGGGAGGCCACCTCCCTGCAAGACCCGGAAGGCCCCCCGTGGCCATTTTGGATCCGGGGCCTGCAGGGAGGAGGAGGTAGGAGACCCTCGGAGCAACGCGATCACATCGCGTTACTCCCAGGGTCCCGGGGAACCACGCAGGGAGCCCCTCCCTATGCTGCCGGAACGCTGCAATCATGTTTGATCGCAGTGTTCTGGGGGTTAATGTGCCGGGAGCGGTCCGTGACCGCTCCTGGCACATAGTGCCGGATGTTAGCTGTAATAATCAGCTGACACAAGGCGGCGATCATCCGCACTTCCCCCGTGAGCGCAGCCGATCGCCTATGACATACTATCCCGTCACTGGGAATTAAGTCTCAGGTCACCTCGATGGGATAGTACGTCATATGGGATAAAGGGGTTAAAAAGAGAAAAATAAAAGAAATATATGAATTCAAATCACCCCTTTTTTCACTCCCATTCTAATTAAGTAAGAAAAATAAACATATGTAATATCACTGCATCTGTAAATGCTCACTCTATCAAAATATAGAATGAATTAACCGGTAACCGCTGGGTTAAAATTAATTAACCACTGGGAAAGGTCAGAGAGGCCTAGCGCCTGCGCACTGCAGTACTTTACTCTGACCTCAACAGGGCAGATAAGTACGCCTGCGCAGGAGCGCGATACCAGGGAGCGATGAAGAAGCAGGAGGGCGGTGTCGCAAGAAGATGGGAGGCACCAGACCTGCGACACCCATTGGACCGGACGGCCCCCGGGTGAGTATAATATAACTTATTTTTCTTCACTTGCAGGTCGGACCAGGGGCTTATCTACAGCATTATAGAATGCTGTAGATAAGCCCTGAAAGGCAGTGGCCGCATCTTATAGCGGCAAAATCTGCTAACAGGTTCCCTTTAAGGATTAAATGGGTTTTCCAGTCTAAATCAGTAAGTTTGCAGTTACTCTATAGGAGGGCCCGTTTAGTGAGAATGGCCTCGCTCCATACACTGGTATGGAGCGAGGTTGCACCCCGTGTAGTGACACAGCTGTCCAGTGGGTGTGGCCAACTAGAGGGTGCGGCCTAGCTCTATACAACTGTATGGAAGCGAGGCTGCACTCACTGGCCGGAACATGTATAACTCATATATATCCTCCGGTCCAGGGTCTGAAGCCGGAGTTCTCCCACAGCACAACGTGTGTGCGCTGGGGGGATTCATAAAACTTATCGATTTGGACAGGACAACCCCTTTAAAGGGCCTGATCAAAGTGTGATTAACATAATCAGACCGATTTTCTCAGATGAGAGAATATACGCCTTAGGGTAAATCTCCACATCCCAAAGGTTGGTTACCTCCAGCTGTACAAGTGAAAGCAGGTGTGCCATCAACACTAGGATGTTGAATATTTTTTAATCTTTTTGTATAAAAGAAGGAAAACTTGCAGTAACCATGGGCAGAATCGGCCTGATGGGCGATATCCCACCCCCTTTACTGACACAATTAAAAATTGTTATTTGTGTCTATGACGCTTATACCATTGTTGCAAATATAATTAGTCATGAAAATTGGCATATTGCAGAATAAATCCATGTGCCTGTCTCTATGAGAACTCATTTTACGACACTAAGATCTAGCAGTGAAAACTAAAACCATAGCTGCAAACAACCACCACAACCATAAAATCAAAGGCTAGAATAGTAGAATTCTACAAAGTAAAACAGCAGTGTACACCACCCAGGGATTTCTGCAGGCGTATAATGATTTGCTTGAAGTTGTGTTTAAATTTACAGTACTGAAAAAAAAAGGAGTTTGGTCCGCTTAGACACAAATGCCTTTTAGGCTTAAAAATAAAAAAAAAAACACTGAAAATAATTATAGGAATTGAACGTACGGATCTACATCAAGGACTTGTTTGGAAAACAGACTGTTGTGTACAGGCGTGAATGGACGGCTCGTTGCCCTCTTCCCTTTCTTCTGCTGTTCTCCAATCTCTGTGAGAAAGAACCTGGAGGGAGAAATAAATTCATCCAAGTTAGCATAATATGTAAAATTCACAACTAACACACCTACGATGCTCAGCAGACAGTTCTACGACACGGACGTATCTCCAGTCCATCGGGTGCCGCGATCTTTAGTAATGTTACTTTGTTGCCATATATAAAAGCAAGCCTTGCAAACCTAGCGATCAATTTAAAAAAAAAAAAAAACATCTTTAAGATGAACCTGTAGCTTGAAGATATCAGAAATGGGCACAAAAAAAAAAAAAAGACAGACACAGTGCATTTATAGGATAAGCATTTCCCTCCAGCATCGGCACGGCAAATTTCCTAACAGCTTGTTTCCCCATCTGTTTACACAGCCCAGTGCAGAAAGGTGATAAAAGCGGCATAACACAACCTGCTAAATTAGGAGAATTAGTAGCAAGTGAACTTGGAGAGGTGCAGAGATTCAGCTCAAATTCACAGCCTGCCCATAAATAAGACTCTGGAGACCTAATATATGAATACCCTTTTTTCCTAGTATTTTATGGCTCATTGGCTCATTTGCAATATACTTTAAAACTTCGGAGCCGACTGACATTGTTTGTCTTTACATCGGATACGGACTAGAAGACAAGAAAAATAGGCTCACCTCGTCTTATTATCTGCTTTACTGATTCCTTCGTCATCCCCCGAGTCATCCTCGCAAGAGTCCCTGAAGGGCTGTGGCTCAGTTCGGTGCTTCTCCTGCAGAAGATGCTTTTTCTTTTGCGCTTCCAATTTCTTCCCTTCCTCCTCTTGCTGGAGAATGCGAAAGTAACTTCGTCCTTGCTTTACACTGCAGATCAGCTTCCTGCCAATCAAACGATAATAGCACATAAGCCAGGATGATGTCTACATACAAATCTCGGCATAAATGAGTACACCCCTTTTGAAAAGTAAGATTCTACCTCACTGAACGCAAGAACGTCATCCATAATTTTGATAAGATTGAGTTTCATAGAACATTTTTTAACCCATAACATGAAAGTAAGGTTAATAATCTAACTTTCATTGCATGCAAAATCTTCTGTTTGACACAAATTAGTTGATGCAAAAATGACCCCTCCCCCCGTCAAAAACTACCACATCTAGTATTTTGTATGTGCAGCGCCCCAGAGATCTGGTCGTTGCAGTATGACACTCTGCCACTAAGGGGAGTGATGGTACGTCTGATGGCACTGAAGGAATTCTACTGACCAGGTATCACCAGCACACATTACACTTCACACTCCGGCCACGAGGGGGAGAAAAAGGCTTTATTTATTGGGCCACTCCTCACACTGGAAAACTAGGGGTTGGATAGGAATTTAGTTAGAAGCTGACTGGGTTGGATTCAGGCAACATCCCGTGGCAGGGGGTGTTGAAGGGAGAAGACACAGGGGGGTCCCTGTCAGGCGTGGGAACCTGGCAGGTGCCTAGCGAACAGAGCAGAACGTAACGGAACCGCTTCTGCACACCCCGCGGCGGTAAACTAAGAGAGAGAGACACGAAGGGAAGGATATTGTGGAACAGTGAGAAATTAGATCAAGCACAAAGGAGAACCAGTAGGAGTCGTGCCGTGAGACCGAGGCAACATCCTACTGAGGCGCGTAGCCGGTGGCCGAAACACCGCGGGAGTAACTGACTCTAGGCCTTACTTCGAACTCCGCAGGACAGTTAATTATAGGTTGGCTGTCTACCTTAAATTTCCTATGAAGACATAGGGGGCAACGCGTGGAGAGGGGCGTTTCTAGGGTCCCGGAAGAGCTCCGAGCCTTCCCGTCATACGGGTGCGTCCTAGCCATAACATACCTGCGGGACGAGAAACTAGTAACATCTGGAACAAGCGAGAGAGAATTAGAAAGAATGAACGAGAAAGAACGAACGAACGAGAACAGCAGTTGTGAGGACTATTCCGAATGCTCAGGAGGGTAGCACTACAACACACAGGCACTAGTGGTAGGCACTGATTTCCACCTGCAAAGGGAAATCTGGATGTGCCCATCGGACCGGCCGGTCTCAGATAGTCCTGTTAAGCGTGCTCTGGATGGAGGATCCTGAAGTCTTCAGTAAAGAGGTAAAGAGACTGCAACCTTGTGTCCTCGTTATTGACTGCACCTCACACCATCACCATCCACCTTACTGGGAAGCCCTGGGGACATACTTCACCTGTGGGAAGGTATACCATCCAGCTGCCATTCCATCACCCCAGCGGACCCCACAGCAGCGTCGGTCACCCTGACCGAACACCACAGGTGGCGTCACGAAACCTTGACAGACTCCTATCACCTTTTATTGGACGCCCCTTAGCAGGGTCACGGACCGGATCTAGCCACCGTGACAGCCTCTGAACCGAATCAGAGAGGCCCGGTACCGAGAACTCGTGGCCCTGTGTCTGGGGGCGCTTCAACTTGGCGTCACGAACAGGATCGTACTTAAGCCTGAAGAATTGGGTCATGTGTGCCTTGGAACTGTGTTAGAATTGTGCTTGAACTGTGATTTATTGCAAGGACTGTGTATTGCTATTTGCTGCAAGATTCCCATCAAAACCGCCGCCATTGCAGCGCCACAAGGAGCGCAGGAGAAGAAGGGCGTGGAAGTGGGCGTGAAAGAACTGAAGAGATAATGTCCGGCCAGTCTAAGTATTGTTGTATCTTGAGGGCGGGCCCGTCAGTCGCTGAGGTCCGCCTTCTCATCCTCTATGGAGGGTGGGGACAGTGGGGACGGAGCCGCCCCCGAAAAAGAGCCCGGGAAGAAGATACAGAGGAGGGGACAAAGATGGCGACTTCCCGGCCACCACATGGAGACGACCCGGCCAGGCGCAGGCCAGCATCACCCGCAGCGACTCCGGAGTCACCGCCGCTGCAGAGATTGACCGTTGCAGAGCTGCCTGAGGGAAAACCCGGCGGACGGATGCCTGATGGCTGGGTGGCCGCCGTTGAGGCTCGGTGGCTGGCGCACTGCCTGGAGGCCCGCGCTCGGGTGAGTTCCCGGTTGGGCCACCCGACGGAGATCCGTCTCTCCCCCGTGTCCCCTCCTCTACCCACTCCGGCCGCGTCAGATCCCCGCACCCGACTAGGGAATCGCGCTCCGCAGAAGCTGGACCTGAGGATCCTGCCGGTGACGGAACACCAGCGACGCCTAGTGGCGGCATGGAGGAAACAGCCTCAACCTGTGACCATGATTGACCTCACAGAAGAGGAGAAGATCCCACCATCACAGTGGGGGGTGGTGGTCTTCTATAACCCCAAGGAGGAGAGGGGGGTCATCCAGGAGATTGGAGAGCCCTTGCAGGTCCGTGTTAACCGGAGCGAGGTGGAGCCCTGTTATGGAACGGTCGATGAGGATCGCGACCTGAGACCTGGGGATGCTGTGACCTACACCCGGTGGCAGAGAGAGACCGGCTGGGTGGCCAGGGGTGTCCAGAGATGCGCAGTCCTTCAGGTTGCAGCTGAGGTTCCAGATGGTGAAGCCCCTGCTGCGTACCACCAGACAGTCCAGGCCCCGCGTGTCATTGGGGGTCCCACCCGTTCTAGGCCGAGAGGGGTGGTCTGCGAGGTAAGACCGCAACGGTCGCAGCAATAAACCTCGAAACACCGACAAATGTAAATAGTTAACTGTTTCCTGCTTTTACTGCCTTAAACCTGTTTAGGGTTATTCCGTAGGGGTTAAAGAGAGAGTCCTCCTGAGAACCGTAGAACGACAGTTGGTTGTTGGAAGAGAAACAATGACAGTAGGCCCAGCCCGGGAGCTAGGCGGTCCTGCATTGGTGAAGCTAGAAAGAAAAGTTGAGTTATTTTATAGCATTTTATAGTAGGCCTTTAGTGGGTTCAGCTTATACGCCCTTAATGGAAAAGTTAAATTATTGTTCAGAATTTGCACTTAGTAGAATACCCGGCTGGGTGATAAGAGTTATTTATAGTCATAATGTTATTTAAAAATATTTAATCCTGTTTTTCTTTGTAACGTTCAAGTGTCCTCACCTCCCATAAAGGGAAGCATTGTTCTATTTACTTGTTTTAAGCATTTCAAAAATTGTGTATGTCTTTTGCTGAAAGGTATTGTTGTTCTTCTTCCCAGTCCAGGAGTACTAGATTTAACCGGGGGGGAGTGCAGCGCCCCAGAGATCTGGTCGTTGCAGTATGACGCTCTGCCACTAAGGGGAGTGATGGTACGTCTGATGGCACTGAAGGAATTCTACTGACCAGGTATCACCAGCACACATTACACTTCACACTCCGGCCACTAGGGGGAGAAAAAGGCTTTATTTATTGGGCCACTCCTCACACTGGTAAAACTAGGGGTTGGATAGGAAGTTAGTTAGAAGCTGACTGGGTTGGATTCAGGCAACATCCCGTGGCAGGGGGTGTTGCAGGGAGAAGACACAGAGGGGTCCCTGTCAGGCGTGGGAACCTGGCAGGTGCCTAGCGAACAGAGCAGAATGTAACGGAACCGCACCTGCACACCCCGCGGTGGTATCCTAAGAGAGAGACATGAAGGGAAGGATATTGTGGAACAGTGAGAAACGAGATCAAGCACAAAGGAGAACCAGTAGGAGTCGTGCCGTGAGACCGAGGCAACATCCTACTGAGGCGCGTAGCCGGTGGCCGGAACTGTTGTGAATTCTGCTCTTGGGTTCCCTCCAGTGGTTGTAGGTGGGAATGCAGTTGTCTCTTAGTCGCAGTCCTGGCCAGGTGTATCTACTGATTGCAGTTCTGACTGGGATATTTAGGTGTGCAGGATTCATTAGTCCTTGCCAGTTGTCAATGTTTCTTCTGAAGTGTTGGATCACTTTCTGGCTTCTCCTGCTCAGCTGTCATTTCAGCAAAGATAAGTGTCTGGTTTTTGTTTCTGTGGCACACATGCAGTGTGCTTATATTCTGTGCTATTCATTTGTTTTTCTCTTGTCCAGCTTAGACTGTGTCAGTGTTTTCTCAGTCTTGTTGGATTCTCTGAAGATGCAGATATACGCTCCACATCTTTAGTTAGATGTGGAGTTTTTGTATTTTCTGCTGTGGATATTTTGGAAGGATTTTTAATACTGACCGCTTAGTATCCTGTCCTGTCCTTTCCTATTTAGCTAGTTGTGCCTCATTTGCTAAATCCTGTTTCCTGCCTACCTGTGTCTTTTCCTCTACTACTCACAGTCAATATTTGTGGGGGGCTGCCTATCCTTTGGGGTTCTGCTCTGAGGCAAGGTAGAAATTCCTATTTCCATCTATAGGGGTATTTAGTCCTCCGGCTGTGTCGAGGTGTCTAGGTTTTGTTAGGCACACCCCACGGCTACTTCTAGTTGCGGTGATAAGATCAGGGTTTGTGGTCAGTATAGTTACCACCTTCTCCAGTGAAAGTTTTCATGCTGCTCCAAGGTCACCTGATCATAACCTAGGCCTTACTTCGAACTCTGCAGGACAGTTAATTATAGGTTGGCTGTCTACCTTAAATTTCTTACGAAGACATAGGGGGCAACGCGTGGAGAGGGGCGACTCTAGGGTCCCGGAAGAGCTCTGAGCCTTCCCGTCATACGGGTGCGTCCTAGCCATAACATACCTGGGGGACGAGAAACTAGTAACATCTGGAACAAGCGAGAGAGGATTAGAAAGAACAAACGAACGAGAACAGCAGTTGTGAGGACTATTCCGAATGCTCAGCAGGGTAGCACTACAACACACAGGCACTAGTGGTAGGCACTGATTTCCACCTGCAAAGGGAACTCTGGATGTGCCCATCGGACCGGATCCTGAAGTCTTCAGTAAAGAGGTAAAGAGACTGCAACCTTGTGTCCTCGTTATTGACTGCACCTCACACCATCACCATCCACCTTACTGGGAAGCCCTGGGGACATACTTCACCTGTGGGAAGGTATATCATCCAGCTACCATTCCATCACCCCAGCGGACCCCACAGCAGCGTCGGTCACCCTGACCGAACACCACAGGTGGCGTCACGAAACCTTGACAGACTCCTATCACCTTTTATTGGACGCCCCTTAGCAGGGTCACGGACCGGGTCTAGCCACCGTGACAGCCTCCGAACCGAATCAGAGAGGCCCGGTACCGAGAACTCGTGGCCCTGTGTCTGGGGGCGCTTCATATGTCCACCATGATTTTTAAGGACTGCATCGAGTCTTCTAGGCGTGGAATGAACAAGTTGGTGACATATTGCAACATCTATCTTTTTCCAATCTTTTAGAGCCTGGATGATGGAGGGAGAGTGATGCTCAACTTGTCTCTTTAGAATTTCCTATAGGTGTTCAAATGGGTTTAAATCAGCAGGCATACTTAGCCAATGAATCGCATTCACCATTCTTCCACAGAAATGCTACAGTGTCCTTATATGTGTGTTTTGGATCATTGTCATGCTAGAAATGTGCTTGTCCATGAATGATGCAGAGTTGATAGTATCTTCTCTTTCTTTATAAAGCAGCAGGTCTGTGAATTCATGATAACATTAATGAAATGTAGCTCAACAACAGTATCACTTGTGCAGCCCCACACTGGACACTGCCACCACTATGTTTTACTGTGGGAACCATGCATTTTGCTTAGCACTTCTCACCTTTGCAACACCATATACTGTAGTTTTAAAGCAATCAATTCCAAAAACATTTACGGTAGTCTAATCACAGTCTAAGGTAAATGTCACAGCAGTTATTATGCTTTCCAGCATCAGCCCTAGCAAATTGTAGGTAGGCTTTTTTGTGTATGGGCTTTAGTGGAGAGTAGAAACCTCCTTTGTGCTGACACCCATGTCTGCCATTCCTCTGCTGTATATGTCGTATTGAGGCATGGGAAATACTCACCATTAGTGTTGAGCGATACCGTCCGATACTTGAAAGTATCGGTATCGGATAGTATCGGCCGATACCCGAAAAATATCGGATATCGCCGATACCGATATCCGATACCAATACAAGTCAATGGGACATCAAGTATCGGAAGGTATTCTCATGGTTCCCAGGGTCTGAAGGAGAGGAAACTCTCCTTCAGGCCCTGGGATCCATAGGGATGTGTAAAATAAAGACTTAAAATAAAAAATATTGATATATTTACCTCTCCGGCGGCCCCTGAACTCAGCGCGGGTAACCGGCAGGCTTCTTTGTTCAAAATCAGCGCTTTTAGGACCTGAGAATCACGTCCCGGCTTCTGATTGGTCGCGGGCCGCCCATGTGACCGCCACGCGACCAATCACAAGCCGCGACGTCACCGCAAGCTATTAACGCGCTCATTTTTAAAAATGAGCGCGGTAATGACTTTCAAAGACGTAGCGGCTTGTGATTGGTCGCGGCCACGCGACCAATCACAAGCCGCGACGTCACCGCAAGCTATTAACGCGCTCATTTTTAAAAATGAGCGCGTTAATGGCTTTCAAAGACGTAGCGGCTTGTGATTGGTCGCGTGGCCACGACCAATCACAAGCCGCGACGTCACCGCAAGCTATTAACGCGCTCGTTTTTAAAAATGAGCGCGGTAATGACTTTCAAAGACGTAGCGGCTTGTGATTGGTCGCGTGGCCGCGACCAATCACAAGCCGCTACGTCTTTGAAAGTCATTACCGCGCTCATTTTTAAAAATGAGCGCGTTAATAGCTTGCGGTGACGTCGCGGCTTGTGATTGGTCGCGTGGCGGTCACATGGGCGGTCCGCGACCAATCAGAAGCCGGGACGTGATTCTCAGGTCCTAAAAGCGCTGATTTTGAACAAAGAAGCCTGCCGGTTACCCGCGCTGAGTTCAGGGGCCGCCGGAGAGGTAAATATATCAATATTTTTTATTTTAATTCTTTATTTTACACATCTCTATGTATCCGATACCGATACCCGATACCACAAAAGTATCGGATCTCGGTATCGGAATTCCGATACCGCAAGTATCGGCCGATACCCGATACTTGCGGTATCGGAATGCTCAACACTACTCACCATGGTTTGTCTTTCTTCTTCTTTAGCTAACTGCCGCGAACATGCAAGATGCTCCTGTTTAGGTGTTAACTTTCATGGTCAAGTAAATAAGGCAGCACACTGTGCAGTGTGCTGCCTTATTTACTTAACTATATATGAGTTGGCGACTTTGGGTTCAGCACCTGTTCACACTTAGTCCATGTTTGGATGTGCAGGTCAGGTTTTTGAAATGTTAACTTTCATGGTCGGCCTGGACATTTCTGTGAGATGGCTGCAATTCCAGCTGTTAAAGTTTGGATCACTTATGATACAGTATTCTGATTGATAAGTAAAGTTCTGCTGATTTCTTGAAGCAGTCGTCGTTCTTGCGTAAGGAAATAATTTTCTTTCTCAGGTCTTGTGACATTTCTCTTCCATTTGGTGCCACTGCTGACAGCATGAAATGGAAGGGGTTTTCCCTCTTAAGGAACGCCCTTGTTAATGAGATTTTTGTAGTCTATACTTTAGCTTTGCTCCTTAGACTTTCATTGGGGTGTACCCATTTTGCAACATGATCTAAAATGAGTTTGTTAGGGAAATTAACTTTTTGGGTGTGAAAAAAAACAATTCTTGTTTGCAATCAATGGAGTATTTTGTAGCATGGTATCCCATAAAAAATGTTGATTCTGAAAGTAAAGATTTTCCGACAAATCTGTTGGGGTGTTTATGCATTTATGTTGAGCACTGTATATATTAAAGCTGGAACGGTCTACATCTAGACCACTCAATAAAACCCATATAATAAATAAAATAAGTTATAACGTACACGTAACTTTATGACAAATAAAAGGTAAAACGAAATCCATGTAAAAGTAAATCATTCAGAAGTAATCCTGCCTATAATGATATGTACACACGGTGAGTATTTGCATCAGATATTTCTGCGCCAAAACCATTGTTGGTAGGAAAAATGCAACGCAAAATATACACATTTTTACACTTTTTACTTGCATTTTTTATACGTTTTTTACGCTGCAAACACGCTGAAAAAATTGACGTGCCGAAATTTGAAAAAATGCTTTGATGGTTCTAATTCGCAAAGAAAAAATTGGCAGCTTGTGCAGGAGACTTTAGAATCCTCATTCACTTTGCTGATACTATAAGGTAAAGCATTTGTTACCCTTGAAAAATGAATGGAAAAAACACAGCAAAAATAAGCATATAAACAAGCCCATATTGTGTACTTTGATTTGTTGCTATGTTAGATCAAATTCCCAAAATTAGTTTTTGGGGAGTTTTTGACTCTGCGTACTTTTGCTGTGTCAAAAAGACAGCATCTTACAGTTCCAACAAAGTGGATAGGGTTTATAGAAATCTACTGCCCCCCTGTGCTTTTTACGCCAAGTAAATTGACCTCCGGTGGATGTTTCACATCTGCAACATGTCATTTTCTCTTGTGCATATGATGACGTTTACATACAGATTTTCCCAATTAAATTGCATTAGATGCGGAAAATCCGCAGGTAAAAAATACATATGTGTCTATAGTGGTATGTTTCTCTTAGGGAAAGGCTCTAAAAACACTTATAACCCACAAGACTGTATCTATAAGGTTTTGTCAAAGACCTTCGTCGTCCTGAGAAGCCTCCCCGACATTGCGCTCCTGTGCAAGCACACTTCTTTGCCCTGTTGAAGGCAGAGAAAATCACTGCAGTGCGCATGCCCCGGGGCTCTCCAACCTTTCCCGGTGCCTGCGCACTGCAGTACTTTGCTCTGCCCTCAATAAGGCAGATGACTATGGCTGCACAGGAGCATGATATTGAGGAAACTTCTGTGGAATAGGCAGGGAAGAATCATCCACATGAACCAAGAAGGAGGACAGCATTGTTAGGAAGATGGGAGGCAGCGGACCAAGATGCACGACACCCCTCGGACCGGATCGCCCACCAGATGGGTATAAGTTTTTTTCTTCTCTTACAGGTCAGGTTGGGGGCAGATATACAAAAGCCCTGAAAGGTGATGGCCGTATCTTATAGCAGCCAAAACTGGTGACAGATTCCCTTTAAGGGGATGTTCAGCCTTAAATAAAAAAGTGAATTACAAAATAGCGCCACTCATGGCTGTGGACTAACTCTAGATTTTTAGCTCTTTTCTACTCATCTGGTTGGAGCTAAATGGCAATCACAGATCCAGCTCTAGGCACAAGTGAATACATATATTTTCTATTAGTTTTTTCATTTTAAACCTGGATGATCCCTTTAATAATTGTACCCATAAGTAGTCTCAGAATAAACAGCACCTCAAACTCATAATTTTAAAGGAATGCAAATTACAGGATGACTATACCATGGAAGTATTTCTATTAAACAGACAGTGCATTAATACGTGAACTGCTTAAACCTTAATCGCATTCGCATGTATTTATCTTGTCACTCCCCTTTTATCTGTGACAATATAAAATATGCAGTCAATCCATTTCATTTTTTTAATGCCCTATCTTACGGCTAATTCCTCCACCTAAAATAATATCTCATCATTTTTTTTTTTTTAATTCTCACCAGGTTGCTTATCTTCTCATGGTAGTATCTCAAAATTCAAATTACTTTCACTGCCTTGGGGTGAAATTTATTTTCTTTGCATTCCTGTGTATAGATCTCTTATGGTTGTGGATAAAAAGTGACATGGTAAATATTTGCATACAAATGACTTTAGAAACAATATTGTCTTCAAGCACAATTTTGAGTCTGGAACTAATGAAAACTTATAATGCAATGGTACCAAGGAAAAACACGTGAGGTGGTGAGAAATTCTCCACGTGACACTTTCTACTCCAACTGTATCTGTAGATATTAGCTTTTACGGGGTACAATCTACATATTAATTATAAAACGGTGAGCCAGAAAATATACAGAAGTTCTCTAAAGTCTGGGAACCCTTTGGAACTTTCCATATTTCTACAAATATTTGACCTAAAACTACATCAGATTTTTTCACAAGTCCTAAAAGTAGTGTAGGGACTCGCACTTTTTGGCAGCTGGTAGGGTTCCCATAGGCAGGTATTTGTGGGGTAAAAACTGAGTAAAGTTTATTGACTCTCATAAACTCTCACAGCAAAAATATAACACAAAATAAATAGTCTTTTTTTCATGGCAGGCAGAGTACCTCAGCACTAAGTGGGATAGTTTCCACTCACACAGCAATTTAGGCACCGCAGAGACAATGTCCATGTATAATGGTCTTTCCCTCTCTACACACAGACCACACACCAAAGGTGTTACCACCTCTAGACACTTGTGAGCAGGTGAGCTGCCCTTTTAACCAAGCTGCACCTTACAGATTGGAGAATGGAAATGACAGGCCCACCCATCTCTTACCAGCCATACCTGAAACCTAGATGCAAACTCGGCTTTGGGAAAATGGCCGCCGCGATCTCTTGTGCGCACGGGCGGCATCCCGCGGCCATTTTCCTGAAGCCCCGTGCAGCAGAGCACTCCATCTGCGCACGCGCGGCCCCAGGAAGATGGCCGCCCCCACCGATGACAGGGGGTGATAGCGCAGATCGCGCGCTCCTTGTTCACGTGCCCACAGTGGATTAGTCACCTCAACATGCGGACACCACTACGCCACCAACGTAAAGCTGAGGAAGAAACAGCGCTGTGAACACGCCCACCCGACCTGACCAGCCTGATTGACAGGCGAAAGCGGCGACTTTGGTAATGTATTGCGCAGCGTAGGTGGGGAATCAGGGTACACTACATACACTATAGTAACGCACAGCGCAGGCCCTATTTAACAGTATTTATATCTCAATCTCAAAAAACGGGGTGACAGGTTCCCTTTAACAAGCCTCTCGGCACTCAATCAGTGCTGGAGTCTTCTTTCAAGGTTTGATAACACGGAGGCCCAGAACCTCAGAGATACCGTACATACCCTCTGTTCCGGAATTGTCCAGCTCCCTGTCTAGAGTAGATACAGGGAGACAAATCCAGCAAATGAATCATAAAATTATAAAGCCTATTGTTTAAGGCACCACATAGGGATTTTAATGGTCATGGTCATCATATATCTATGCTCCAAAGACATTTTCCCAGGTAGGTCACCCAGCAGTGAACTCTAATCTTAAAGGTTACAGTGGTATTTTTTACTCTATATTTACTAGCCAAGTGCAAAGCAAAACACTTTTAATAAAGCAATCATTAAAGGGCTGGTCCAAAACGAAAATCTATTTTACTAAATGCCTATCTCTTTAATGTCATAATCTAATCTCTTTGTAATTTTCTTTAATTAAAAAGTCCCTACCATTCCCTCACTACTCTAACTGCTGTATTTTTTTTACTAGCTCCTACTTGAAAACGCTTTGTTTGAGAATCCCAGTGCATGCTATGATAGTCAAACGAGTCATCGGCAGATGGTATCAGGATCCTGTCAGCACTGGTGCCACGGCTAAGCAGGGTGACTCACCCACACTGCGGGAGAGCCCGGGGTCAGATGCCTTGGGGAAAGCTCAGGCAGACGGGACCTGAGCAGCGTGATGAGAGGGGACGATAGCAGGAAGCAGAAGGATCGGCGATCATGTGACCACAGGGGGCGGAGCTTTGCATCCGGCTGCTGTAGATGACTGTAGGATGCTATAGGGACCCTGGAGTAGAGGAGAGGTTAACTCAGGTCGGACACACGAAGGTCATACACGGAAAGGGCGGCGCGGTACAGGAAGGGCGAGCAGAGAAGTCAAAACGTAGGCAAGGAGTAATACACGGAGATAGCAACACAGTACAGGAGGGAAAGGCAGAACCAGATCAGAACCAGACAAGCATTAAGTAGCACAGGCACAACAGGGTCACACACACTCGGCAAAGGGTCAAAGTATAAGCGACGAGGAATGACCCCACCTTGAGGCTATAAGAAGCCTCCTAGAATCCCAGAGTGAAGCCATCCCGATTAACCTCTGAACTACCTAATCCCACAAACTAAGCAGATCATGACAGATGGCCAAAGGATGCAGCCACTGCCAGTCTCTACTCCAGCCTTGAAACAAAGCATCATCTGTGACATCTGTCTTAAATGCTAAGCTAGTCCCTGCTATACTAAGCATGCATCGGTTTTCATTTCAATGAATGCACAGTAGATATTTATCACTATGCAATATGCATAGTGACAGTGTGCTCCTGCACTGGCTGAGATCACAATAACGAGGCAGTAAGAGAGTGCACTGTCAGTTGACAGAAGAATACCAGGCGTGCAGGAAAAAGCAGAGACTACGCCACCCTTGCAATCGATGTCACCAATTTCACCTTCAAATTAATATACTGTTAGTGGAAACTGTCTCTGTATTTGACTAAACACCCCTCCCATCAGTGTAAGGATGTTTTTAATTAGTGCTAATCTAACTTACCTTTAAATTTGTAGGATTCCAGGTCAGGAGAGGCATATTTGAAAAATATTAGGTTTAGGGTCCCTTTAAATTTGCAAATTGTCTCTTAAGAGAAGAGGACTAATTAATATCAACTCTGTAACAAGTCTTGCAGAATATCAATTTGCAGGCACATTTTTTAATATGTTGCCCCTCACCAGGGCAAATTATGAGATCTCATTTGCCTAACCTCTTTCTGATATCGGGTGTAAATGTACATCGATGTCGGACTCCCTCCCTTTGATGTGGGCTCTGGCACTGAACCCACATCTTTTCCTCTAACGGCCCTGGGTGGAATTGCCAACCCACCAGCGGCTGTTAGCCCGTTAAATGCTGCTGTCAATCTCTGACATCAGAACCTATACATGTTTGGTGTCTCTGAACTGGTAATGACCTGGAGAGTCATAATGGCAGGTCGGTTTTAGCATTTAGTGAACAAGGTAACAAAAACCAACTGTGGAATTGCATTTTTGTTGCAGTTTCACCGCACTTGGAATTTGTTTTCTGTTTTCCAGTACACGATATGTTAAAACCAATGGTGTCGCTCAAAAGAACAACTCGCCTGGCACAAAACAAGCCCTTACATGGCCATATTGACCAAAAAATAAAAGCTATGGCTCTGGGAAGAAGGGGAGCAAAAATGAAAATGCAAAACCAATAATATCGCTGGTCATTCATTGAGGGGTTAAGGGATAATGTTTCTCCTTGAGGAGAGTGACAAGCCAAGCCTGGCATGTTAGAGTGAGGAGACTTATAATCCATGCAAGCTCCTCTGGGAAATTAAATATGGAAATTGTCTCTTCAGAGAGGAAGAGGACTAGAACTCTAGCACGACCTATTGGAAACAGCAATCCTAAAAGTTAATATTGACTCTTTAACGAGCCTTGTAATACGACTTAGGATAAAAGTCAAACCAGAATCTCAATTTGCAGAAAGTGTTTTGGGCCATTGCCCCTCATCAGTACAAAGTATGAGATCTGAGTTGGCTAGGTGAGATGCTCAAGATCACTGCATCCATGCAAATGAGGGTAAAATTAAAGAGTAAAAACAAAAAAACTCCTTGAAGGGAATCTGTCAGCAGGTTTTTTCTATGTACAGTGCCTTTGTGAAAGTATTCGGCCCCCTGGAACTTTCAACCTTTTTCCACATATCATGCTTCAAACATAAAGATACCAAATGTAAATTTTTGGTGAAGAATCAACAACAAGTGGAACACAATTGTGAAGTGGAATTGCCAGACCTGAAATAACACGCACTTTTCACCTATTGTGTCCCCCCATTTCCTTGTAGATTGTAAGCTTGCGAGCAGGGACCTCACCCCTAATGTCACTGTTTAAATTGTCTTAACTTGTACTGAATTTGTCTGTACATGCCCCCGCTTAATTGTAAAGTGCTGCGGAATTTGTTGGCGCTATATAAATAAAAATTATTATTATTATTATTATTAAGTGGAATGAAATGTATTGGTAATTTTTGTGGAAATTCAAAAACTGAAAAGTGGGGTGTGCAATATTATTCAGCCCCTTTACTTTCATTGCAGCAACCTCACTCCAGAAGCTCATTGTGGATCTCTGAATGACACAATGTTGTCCTAAATGCCTAATGATGATACATATAATCCATCTGTGTGTAATCAAGTCTCCGTATGAATGCATTTGCTCTGTGATAGTCTCAGGGTTCTGTTTGAAGCACAGAGAGCATCAGAAAGACCAAGGAACACAACAGGCAGGTCCGTGATACTGTTGTGGAGAAGTTTAAAGCCGGATTTGGATACAAAATGATTTCCAAAACTTTAAAAATCCCAAGGAGCACTGTGCAAGCGATCATATTGAAATGGAAGGAGTATCATACCACTGCAAATCTACCAAGACTCGGCCATCCTTCTAAACTTTCATCTCAAACAAGGAGAAGACTGATCAGAGATGCAGCCAAAAGGCCCATGATCACTCTGGAGATCTACAGCTGAGGTGGGAGTCTGTCCATAGGACAACAATCAGTCGTACACTGCACAAATCTGGCCTCTATGGAAGAGTGGCAAGTAGAAAGTCATTTCTCAAAGATATCCATAAAAAGTGTTGCTTAAAGTTTGCAACAAGCCACCTGGGAGACACATCAAACATGTGGAAGAAGGTGCTCTGGTCAGATGAAACCAAAATCGAACTTCTTGGCAACAATGCCAAACTATATGTTTTAAAGGGCCACTGTCACCCCCCTGCAGCCGTTATAAACTAAAAGAGCCACCTTGTGCAGCAGTAATGCTGCATTCTAACAAGGTGGCTCTTTTAGTTTTGTGTTCAGGTATTATAAAAATAAAGCGTTTTGAAACTTTGCAGAAATACCTGTCTTTGTCCACGGAGGCGGGTCTGAAGCCTCCTCTGTGAAGTGCCCAACAGCCGTCACTCACATCTTCTGGGGCGATGGTCGCCGCCCCCTGCACGCTGTTTTCTTTTCAAATCCGGCGCCGGCGCTGTGTAAATACTTGTGGGGCAGGCGCAGTAAGCTCTGGCTGTCTGACGTCACAGCCAGGCTTGCAGACTGCGCCTGTGCTGGCAGTGCGGCCACCCACCTCGGGAATCCCTGCCCCGCATTGTGTTATGCATTATGCACAGTGCGGGGCTAGGATTCCTGGGCATGCGCACTGCATGTCTCAGACTCTCACCCACGTCCCCCGCCCCCCGCCTTCCAGCCAGCTAGCATGCAAGTTTCGTAGGTTGTTGCTTTCGATTGCTATGAGCAGAAGGAGGAGGCAGCAGGATGAGCTTAGCTGAATAGCCAGAGGCTGTAAGGCGGGGGGCGCAGTCTGCAAGCCTGGCTGTGACGTCAGACAGCCAGAGCTTACTGCGCCTGCCCCACAAATATTTACACAGCGCCGGCGCCGAATTTGAAAAGAAAACATCGCCCCAGAAGAGGCAACACAGCTCATCACCCTGAACACACCATCTCCACTTTCAAACATCGTGGTGGCACATAATGGTTTGGGCCTGATTTTCTTAAGCAGGGACAGGGAAGATGGTTAAAATTGATAGGAAGATGGATGAAGTAAATACAGGACCATTCTTGAAAAAAACCTGTTGGAGTCTGCAAAAGACCTGAGGCTGGGACGGAGATTTGTCTTCCAACAAGAAAATGATCCCAAAAATAAAGCAAAATTTACAATGGAATGGTTCACAAATAAACGTATCCAGGTGTTAGAATGACCAAGTCAAAGTCCAGACCTCAATCCAATCGAGAATCTATGGAAAGAGCTGAAAACTGCTGTTCACAAATGATCTCCATCAAACCTCACTGATCTCGAGCTGTTTGCCAAGGAAGAATGGACAAGAATTTCAGTCTCTCGATGTACAAAACTGATAGAGACATACCCCAAGCGATTTGCAGCTGTAATCACAGCAAAAGGTGGAGCAACAAAGTATTAAGTTAAAGGGGCCGAATAATATTGCACGTCCCCTTTTTCAGTTTTTGAATTTCCTCAAAAATTTAAAATAACCAATAAATTTTGTTCAATTTCACAATTGTGTTCCACTTGTTGTTGATTTTTCACCAAAAATTTACATGTCTTTATGTTTGAAGCATGATATGTGGGAAAAGGTTGAAAAGTTCCAGGGGGCCGAATACTTTCACAAGGCACTGTAAGCTGAGAGCACCATAATGTAGGGGGAAAGAGCCTGATTCCAGTGATATATCAAGTACTAGGCTGTGTTTTGTCATTTCAATACAAAGTGTTTTATCAACAGGCCTTGTGCCTCCTAGTCCTATACAAGTAGCTCTCTGTTGTCATGCATTGTGCACAGAAATCAGTGGTGTGAGCAGGGTGAAACTTAGCTCAATAGCTGAGCTCTGCCAAATCTACAGCAGGGAAAATGATGACTATCACAACTGCTGAACTAAACTAATACTGGTGACACATTGCTCGAATCAAATTCTCTTTCCCTACCTCATGCTGCTGTCAGATTACATAGCACAATTCTGCTTACAGACTCTCTTTAAGGATTAAGTAGCATTTTTAACGCATTTTTATTAGTATAGAACATTTTTCACTCTGCACCTAAATGCAACTGCGTTTTCCCACGGTGTTTTGCCATGCGTCCTTTTCAGGCTATCTATAGAGGACTAAAGAGAAAAAACTGCACCAACAAATACAGTTGAATAACACTGTATTTAGACAGTGGGCATATGGTTGGGTCCAAAAGGCAAGTGTAGGACCTGGTATAAGAGAGATGCCGTAAAGGGGCTACCAGGTACACATAAAATTGGCCATTTTTCGGCGCTAAACGCTCTCATTTTTCATATTTCTAGTGCAGTAATGCAGTTCAAATTTCGTTTTTCAAGTTTGCATGTTCTTTCGCTGCAGTGTGCTGCCTTATTTACTTAACTATATACGAGTTGGCTACTCTAGGTTCAGCACCTGTTCACACTGAGTCTATGTTTGGATGTGCCAGTCAGGTTTTTGAAATGTATTCTCTAGCCTTCTGATCGTGTACTCCACCTCCTAGCCACAGGTGTTTTAATTACAGCAGGTCCAATACCCCTCCACAGAGAGAGAGAATTTTAGTCTAGGAAGAGGTTTCACATGTACCCATTCAGATGGAGACGTTTATTCTCAGCGAGGTAAGGCAAGTGTAGGACCTGGTATAAGAGAGATGCCGTAAAGGGGCTACCAGGTACACATAAAATTGGCCATTTTTATGCGCTAAACGCTCTCATTTTTCATATTTCTAGTGCAGTAATGCAGTTCAAATTTCGTTTTTCAAGTTTGCATGTTCTAGCGCTGCAGTGTGCTGCCTTATTTACTTAACTATATACGAGTTGGCTACTCTAGGTTCAGCACCTGTTCACACTGAGTCTATGTTTGGATGTGCCGGTCAGGTTTTTGAAATGTATTCTCTAGCCTTCTGATCGTGCACTCCGCCTCCTAGCCACAGGTGTTTTAATTACAGCAGGTCCAATACCCCTGCACAGAGAGAGAGAATTTTAGTCTAGGAAGAGGTTTCACATGTACCCATTCAGATGGAGACGTTTATTCTCAGCGAGGTAAGGCAAGTGTAGGACCTGGTATAAGAGAGATGCCGTAAAGGGGCTACCAGGTACACATAAAATTGGCCATTTTTATGCGCTAAACGCTCTCATTTTTCATATTTCTAGTGCAGTAATGCAGTTCAAATTTCGTTTTTCAAGTTTGCATGTTCTTTCGCTGCAGTGTGCTGCCTTATTTACTTAACTATATACGAGTTGGCTACTCTAGGTTCAGCACCTGTTCACACTGAGTCTATGTTTGGATGTGCCGGTCAGGTTTTTGAAATGTATTCTCTAGCCTTCTGATCGTGCACTCCGCCTCCTAGCCACAGGTGTTTTAATTACAGCAGGTCCAATACCCCTCCACAGAGAGAGAGAATTTTAGTCTAGGAAGAGGTTTCACATGTACCCATTCAGATGGAGACGTTTATTCTCAGCGAGGTAAGGCAAGTGTAAGACATGGTATAAGAGAGATGCCGTAAAGGGGCTACCAGGTACACATAAAATTGGCCATTTTTATGCGCTAAACGCTCTCATTTTTCATATTTCTAGTGCAGTAATGCAGTTCAAATTTCGTTTTTCAAGTTTGCATGTTCTAGCGCTGCAGTGTGCTGCCTTATTTACTTAACTATATACGAGTTGGCTACTCTAGGTTCAGCACCTGTTCACACTGAGTCTATGTTTGGATGTGCCGGTCAGGTTTTTGAAATGTATTCTCTAGCCTTCTGATCGTGCACTCCGCCTCCTAGCCACAAGTGTTTTAATTACAGCAGGTCCAATACCCCTCCACAGAGAGAGAGAATTTTAGTCTAGGAAGAGGTTTCACATGTACCCATTCAGATGGAGACGTTTATTCTCAGCGAGGTAAGGCAAGTGTAGGACCTGGTATAAGAGAGATGCCGTAAAGGGGCTACCAGGTACACATAAAATTGGCCATTTTTATGCGCTAAACGCTCTCATTTTTCATATTTCTAGTGCAGTAATGCAGTTCAAATTTCGTTTTTCAAGTTTGCATGTCCTTTCGCTGCAGTGTGCTGCCTTATTTACTTAACTATATACGAGTTGGCTACTCTAGGTTCAGCACCTGTTCACACTGAGTCTATGTTTGGATGTGCCGGTCAGGTTTTTGAAATGTATTCTCTAGCCTTCTGATCTTGCACTCCGCCTCCTAGCCACAGGTGTTTTAATTACAGCAGGTCCAATACCCCTCCACAGAGAGAGAGAATTTTAGTCTAGGAAGAGGTTTCACATGTACCCATTCAGATGGAGACGTTTATTCTCAGCGAGGTAAGGCAAGCGTAGGACCTGGTATAAGAGAGATGCCGTAAAGGGGCTACCAGGTACACATAAAATTGGCCATTTTTATGCGCTAAACGCTCTCATTTTTCATATTTCTAGTGCAGTAATGCAGTTCAAATTTCGTTTTTCAAGTTTGCATGTTCTAGCGTTGCAGTGTGCTGCCTTATTTACTTAACTATATACGAGTTGGCTACTCTAGGTTCAGCACCTGTTCACACTGAGTCTATGTTTTGATGTGCCGGTCAGGTTTTTCAAATGTATTCTCTAGCCTTCTGATCGTGCACTCCGCCTCCTAGCCACAGGTGTTTTAATTACAGCAGGTCCAATACCCCTCCACAGAGAGAGAGAATTTTAGTCTAGGAAGAGGTTTCACATGTACCCATTCAGATGGAGACATTTATTCTCAGCGAGGTAAGGCAAGTGTAGGACCTGGTATAAGAGAGATGCCGTAAAGGGGCTACCAGGTACACATAAAATTGGCCATTTTTATGCGCTAAACGCTCTCATTTTTCATATTTCTAGTGCAGTAATGCAGTTCAAATTTCGTTTTTCAAGTTTGCATGTTCTTTCGCTGCAGTGTGCTGCCTTATTTACTTAACTATATACGAGTTGGCTACTCTAGGTTCAGCACTTGTTCACACTGAGTCTATGTTTGGATGTGCCGGTCAGGTTTTTGAAATGTATTCTCTAGCCTTCTGATCGTGTACTCCACCTCCTAGCCACAGGTGTTTTAATTACAGCAGGTCCAATACCCCTCCACAGAGAGAGAGAATTTTAGTCTAGGAAGAGGTTTCACATGTACCCATTCAGATGGAGACGTTTATTCTCAGCGAGGTAAGGCAAGTGTAGGACCTGGTATAAGAGAGATGCCGTAAAGGGGCTACCAGGTACACATAAAATTGGCCATTTTTATGCGCTAAACGCTCTCATTTTTCATATTTCTAGTGCAGTAATGCAGTTCAAATTTCGTTTTTCAAGTTTGCATGTTCCAGCGCTGCAGTGTGCTGCCTTATTTACTTAACTATGTACGAGTTGGCTACTCTAGGTTCAGCACCTGTTCACACTGAGTCTATGTTTGGATGTGCCGGTCAGGTTTTTGAAATGTATTCTCTAGCCTTCTGATCGTGCACTCCGCCTCCTAGCCACAGGTGTTTTAATTACAGCAGGTCCAATACCCCTCCACAGAGAGAGAGAATTTTAGTCTAGGAAGAGGTTTCACATGTACCCATTCAGATGGAGACGTTTATTCTCAGCGAGGTAAGGCAAGTGTAGGACCTGGTATAAGAGAGATGCCGTAAAGGGGCTACCAGGTACACATAAAATTGGCCATTTTATGCGCTAAACGCTCTCATTTTTCATATTTCTAGTGCAGTAATGCAGTTCAAATTTTGTTTTTCAAATTTGCATGTTCTAGCGCTGCAGTGTGCTGCCTTATTTACTTAACTATATACGAGTTGGCTACTCTAGGTTCAGCACCTGTTCACACTGAGTCTATGTTTGGATGTGCCGGTCAGGTTTTTGAAATGTATTCTCTAGCCTTCTGATCGTGCACTCCGCCTCCTAGCCACAGGTGTTTTAATTACAGCAGGTCCAATACCCCTCCACAGAGAGAGAGAATTTTAGTCTAGGAAGAGGTTTCACATGTACCCATTCAGATGGAGACGTTTATTCTCAGCGAGGTAAGGCAAGTGTAGGACCTGGTATAAGAGAGATGCCGTAAAGGGGCTACCAGGTACACATAAAATTGGCCATTTTTATGCGCTAAACGCTCTCATTTTTCATATTTCTAGTGCAGTAATGCAGTTCAAATTTCGTTTTTCAAGTTTGCATGTTCTAGCGCTGCAGTGTGCTGCCTTATTTACTTAACTATATACGAGTTGGCTACTCTAGGTTCAGCACCTGTTCACACTGAGTCTATGTTTGGATGTGCCGGTCAGGTTTTTGAAAAGAAGTCCTGAATAGCACCCGGACAGGTCACATGCTTGTGTGTTGGACGGTCCCCAGTAAGGACGGATGTCCTGAATAGCGCACTGAGTAACCTGTGTTGGAAGACCTGGAAGTAGGCTACCTGAAGAGCACAACCTGTGTTGGATGTCCTAGGAGTAGGAATCCTGAAGAGCACATACCAGTGTGTTGGACGGTCCCAGGTGGGATGGACATCCTGAATAGCACACATTGAAACTGGGGTCTTGGACAGTCTGTGTTGGAAGCTCCTGTGAGTGGAGTCTTCCTGGAGCACCTGAGAGACTGTGGACCTGCATGGTCTGTGTTGGGGAAGCTACCGTCCTTCGGTGGTTCTGGACTGAATGATGTGTGCCGGCCAGGCAAGTTGGTGAACCCCGTAAGGCAGTTTCCCCAGGAGAGAGGACTGACGAGGAGTCAGCAGGTAGAGCAGGAGCTCCCATAAGGTACCATTGACTGTTGGTGCTTGTGATATTCTATAAACTGTGTGGTCTCCCACGGTAACTGAACAAAGTGAGATTCAGCGTGTTTAGAGTCCGCGACCCAATGTCATGTGCACTATATGACTAGGGACATTGATGAACTGTTCGGCGTATGGACATCCATGGTAACTGGAGGAAGTAAGAGGTCCAGCATGTTTAGTGTCTGTGAGACAAAGCTGTATATGAAGTGTTTAAAATAAAGCTGCAAGTTTATATCACCGGTTGTTGCCTATTGTGTTCTATGAAATGTATATAATGAACTGTGCATATCCCGGTTTATGACTTTAATAAACTGCATAGACTGTGTTTAAGCGAAAACCATGCCCGTGTGCTTGAATCCTGTGCCAAGCGAGTGTCCCCCAACACATGCGGTAAGCACAATCTTACAGATGGTGGAGAATGCGGGCAATGGTCCAGAAAGCACATGCAGAGTTAATGCTGTAGATCGGCGGGTCCACGAAGGTGACAAGCGTCTTGCTGTGGATCGGAGGGTCCAAGAAGGTGACAAGCGTCTTGCGGTGGATCAGCAGGTCCACGAAGTCTGCGGTGCAGCAAGATGTTCTGCAGCAGCTGGAGCTGCAGTGGCAGCAGTAGCGGCTTCTGATCAGTAGCCGGAGGTGCCGACGGTTTGTAACTGCAGCAAGAGTTGTGGCAGTACCAGCAGGAGCTGGTGAAGTGAAATAAAGAAAAAAATATATTGTGCTCCAGGTCGCGCAGACTCTTAAAGGGCCAGTGCAAGCCCAGAGACATTTTTTTTCTTTGTACTGTGCGAGTTGGGGCCTGAGTATACCGTGGGGGGAGTCCAAGGGGTGTACCCCAGCGAAGGGGTGGTGTTCCTAAAAGTGGGCGGTGACCCAAACAGGGATGGAGTCCCAAAAGGGGGTGGTAACCCAAACAGGGATAGATGCCAAAAAAAGGGGTGGAATCCCAAAAGGGAGCTGTAACCCAAACAGGGGTGGTGTCAAAAAACGGAGCACTTGCCCAAAAGGGGGCGGAACCAAAAAAGGGGCGGCAATCAATGAGGAATCATGACTGTGTCCTTTTTGGCTGGATGGAGAGCTTGTGTGGGGTTGATAGACCCGAGGAGGGAAGAGTCTTATCTGGGGACCCTTCCTGAAAGTTCTGGGTCACCTGGGACAAAGGTGAAAGTAAGTGGCATAGGTGGGGACACTAAAGGTCTTCAGGTAGCCACGCTCTACTGTTGTGAGTTCTGTTTTTGGGCTCCCTCTGGTGGTTACTGATGGTACTGGGTGACTTGTGTTCTCTGCGGTCTCTGGTGTCCACCTGTTCCATCAGGTTATGGGAGTTTCCTATTTAACCTGGCTTTTTTGTCTTTTCCTCGCCGGCTATCAATGTAATCAGCGTGTCTTTTTACCTCTGCTCCCTGCGTCTGTTATCTTCAGGACAAGCTAAGTTTTGATTTTCCTGTTCCACGTTTTGCTTTATTTTTGTCTTAGTCCAGCTTGCAGATATGTGATTCCTTGCTGCTGGTTGCTCTAGTGGGCTGAAATTACTCCTCATGTTCCATGAGTTGGCACATGAGTTCAAGTAATTTCAGGATGGTTTTTTGAAGGGTTTTTCGCTGACCGCGCAGTTCACTTTTGTATCCTCTGCTATCTAGCTTTAGCGGGCCTCATTTTTGCTTATTCTATTTTCATAACTACGTATGTGCTTTCCTCTCATTTCACCGTTATTACATGTGGGGGGCTGCTATTTCTGTGGGGTGTTTCTCTGGAGGCAAGTGAGGTCTGTGTTTCTTCTAATAGGGGAAGTTAATCCTTCGGCTGGCGCGAGACGTCTAGGAATCATCGTAGGCACGTTCCCCGGCTACTTCTAGTTGTGTGTTTAGGTTCAGGATCGCGGTCAGCTCAGGTTCCATCACCCTAGAGCTTGTTTTGTTTTTATGCTTGTCCTTTTGTGATCCCCTGCCATTGGGATCATGACTGTATAGCCGGCCAGAAAAAATTGGTCATCGTTTTGGCTGAAGTAGGAGGAAAAGTAGTCTGAGGAAGTTTTTTTTTTTTTTTCCCCTCCTCAGTGTTTGCTGCCTAGCCTTAATTGCAGCTTGGCTGCTTCTTTCCTCCTCTTAATCCTTGAATGGCTCTGACCTCAGCTGCTTATCATGGACGTCCAGAGTTTGGCTTCCAGCCTGAATAATCTTGCTGCTAAGGTTCAAAATATACAAGATTTTGTTGTACATACGCCTATGTCTGAACCTAGAATTCCTATCCCAGAGTTTTTTTCTGGAGATAGATCTAGTTTTCTGAATTTTAGGAACAATTGCAAGTTGTTTCTTTCCTTGAAATCTCGCTCCTCTGGAGACCCTGCTCAGCAGGTCAAGATTGTTATATCTTACCTGCGGGGTGACCCTCAGAATTGGGCATTTGCATTGGCACCAGGGGATCCTGCGTTGCTCAATGTGGATGCGTTTTTTCTGGCATTGGGTTTGCTCTATGAGGAACCTAACCTAGAGATTCAGGCTGAAAAAGCTTTATTGGCTCTCTCTCAGGGGCAAGATGAAGCAGAAATATATTGTCAGAAATTTCGGAAATGGTCGGTGCTTACTCAGTGGAATGAGTGTGCTCTGGTTGCAAAATTCAGAGATGGCCTTTCTGAGGCCATTAAAGATGTTATGGTGGGGTTCCGGGCGCCTACAGGTCTGAATGAGTCCATGACTATGGCTATTCAGATTGATCGGCGTTTACGGGAGCGCAAACCTGTGCACCATTTGGCGGTGTCTTCTGAACAGGCACCTGAGATAATGCAATGTGATAGAATTCAGTCCAGAAGTGAACGGCAAAATTATAGGCGGAAAAATGGATTGTGTTTTTATTGTGGTGATTCAGCTCATGTTATATCAGCATGCTCTAAACGCACAAAAAAGGTTGATAAGTCTGTTGCCATTTGTACTTTACAGTCTAAGTTCATTCTGTCTGTGACTCTGATTTGTTCATTATCATCCATTTCCGTCGATGCCTATGTGGATTCAGGCGCTGCCCTGAGTCTTATGGATTGGTCATTTGCCAATCGCTGTGGGTTTAGTCTGGAACCTCTGGAAGTTCCTATTCCTTTGAAAGGAATTGACTCTACACCTTTGGCTATGAATAAACCTCAGTACTGGACACAAGTGACCATGCGTATGACTCCCGTTCATCAGGAGGTGATTCGCTTCCTGGTACTGTATAATTTACATGATGTCTTAGTGCTTGGTCTGCCATGGTTACAAACTCATAACCCAGTCCTGGACTGGAAAACAATGTCTGTGTTAAGCTGGGGATGTCAGGGGGTTCATGATGATGCATCTCCGATTTCTATCGCTTCATCTACTCCTTCTGAGGTTCCGGTATTTTTGTCTGATTATCGGGAGGTTTTTGAGGAGCCTAAGCTCAGTTCGCTTCCTCCTCACAGGGATTGCGATTGTGCTATAGATTTGATTCCTGGCAGTAAATTCCCTAAAGGTCGTTTGTTCAATCTGTCAGTGCCAGAGCATGCTGCTATGCGGAATTATGTTAAGGAGTCTTTGGAAAAGGGACATATCCGTTCAACTTCGTCCCCTTTGGGAGCAGGTATTTTTTCGTGGCCAAAAAAGATGGTTCCTTGAAGCCTTGCATAGATTATCGTCTTTTGAATAAGATTACAGTCAAATATCAGTATCCTTTGCCATTGTTGACTGATTTGTTCGCTCGCATTAAGGGGGCTAAATGGTTCACTAAGATTGATCTTCGGGGTGCATATAATCTTGTGCGGATAAGGCAGGGTGATGAGTGGAAAACCGCATTTAATACGCCTGAGGGCCATTTCGAGTATTTGGTGATGCCTTTTGGACTTTCTAATGCTCCTTCTGTCTTCCAGTCTTTTATGCACGATATTTTCCGTGAATATCTGGATAAATTTATTATCGTGTATTTGGATGATGTTTTGGTTTTTTCTGATGACTGGGAGTCTCATGTTCAGCAGGTCAGGAAGGTGTTTCAGGTCCTGCGGGCCAATTCTTTGTTTGTAAAGGGTTCTAAATGTCTCTTTGGAGTCCAGAAGATTTCTTTTTTGGGGTATATTTTTTCCCCTTCTACTATTGAGATGGATCCCGTCAAGGTTCAGGCTATTTGTGACTGGACGCAGCCTACATCTCTTAAGAGTCTACAGAAGTTCTTGGGCTTTGCTAATTTTTATCGTCGCTTCATAACTAATTTTTCTAGTGTTGTTAAGCCTTTGACGGATTTGACTAAGAAGGGTGCTGATGTTACTGATTGGTCTCCTGCGGCTGTGGAGGCCTTTCAGGAACTTAAGCGCCGGTTTTCTTCTGCTCCTGTGTTGCGTCAGCCAGATACGTCGCTTCCTTTTCAGGTTGAGGTTGATGCTTCCGAGATCGGAGCGGGGGCGGTTTTGTCACAGAGAAGCTCCGATGGCTCAGTGATGAAGCCATGTGCGTTCTTTTCTAGAAAATTTTTGCCCGCTGAACGGAATTATGATGTGGGTAATCGGGAGCTTTTGGCCATGAAGTGGCCATTTGAGGAGTGGCGTCATTGGCTTGAGGGTGCTAGACATCGTGTGGTGGTCTTGACTGATCACAAAAATCTGATGTACCTTGAGTCTGCCAAACGTCTGAATTCTAGACAGGTTCGTTGGTCATTGTTTTTCTCCCGTTTCAATTTTGTGGTTTCATACCTGCCAGGTTCAAAGAATGTGAAGGCGGATGCTCTTTCTAGGAGTTTTGTGCCTGACTCCCCTGGATATTCTGAGCCCACTGGTATCCTTAGGGATGGGGTGATTTTGTCGGCTGTCTCCCCAGACTTGCGACGTGCTTTGCAGGAGTTTCAGGCGGATAAACCTGATCGTTGTCCGCCGGAAAGACTGTTTGTTCCGGATAATTGGACCAGTAGAGTCATCTCCGAGGTCCATTCTTCTGTGTTGGCAGGTCATCCTGGAATATTTGGTACTAGAGACTTGGTGGCCAGGTCTTTTTGGTGGCCTTCCTTGTCGAGGGATGTGCGTTCTTTCCTGCAGTCTTGTGGAGTTTGCGCTCGGGCTAAGCCTTGCTGTTCTCGGGCCAGTGGATTGTTGTCACCTTTGCCTATCCCGAAGAGGCCTTGGACGCACATTTCCATGGACTTTATTTCGGATCTCCCTGTCTCTCAAAAAATGTCCGTCATATGGGTTGTGTGTGACCGCTTTTCTAAGATGGTTCATCTGGTACCCTTGCCTAAGTTACCTTTCTCCTCTGAGTTGGTCCCCCTGTTTTTTCAAAACGTGGTCCGTTTGCATGGCATTCCGGAGAACATCGTTTCTGACAGGGGATCCCAGTTTGTGTCTAGATTTTGGCGGACGTTCTGTGCTAAGATGGGCATTGATTTGTCCTTTTCGTCTGCATTCCATCCTCAGACGAATGGCCAGACGGAACGAACTAATCAGACTTTAGAAACTTATTTAAGGTGTTTTGTTTCTGCTGATCAAGATGACTGGGTTTCCTTTTTGCCGCTTGCCGAGTTTGCCCTTAATAATCGGGCTAGTTCTGCTACCTTGGTTTCTCCTTTCTTTTGTAATTCGGGGTTTCATCCTCGTTTTTCCTCTGGTCAGGTGGAGCCTTCTGATTGTCCTGGAGTGGACATGGTGGTGGATAGGTTGCATCAGATTTGGAGTCATGTGGTGGACAATTTGAAGTTGTCCCAGGAGAGGGCTCAGCAGTTTGCTAATCGCCGTCGCCGCGTGGGTCCTCGACTTCTTGTTGGGGACTTGGTGTGGTTGTCTTCTTGTTTTGTTCCTATGAAGGTCTCTTCTCCTAAGTTCAAGCCTCGGTTCATCGGTCCCTATAGGATCTTGGAAATTCTTAACCCTGTGTCGTTTCGTTTGGATCTCCCGACATCGTTTGCTATTCATAATGTGTTCCATCGGTCGTTGTTGCGGAAGTATGAGGTACCTGTTGTTCCTTCGCTTGAGCCTCCTGCTCCGGTGCTGGTGGAGGGTGAATTGGAGTATGTTGTGGAGAAGATCTTGGATTCTCGTGTTTCCAGACGGAAACTCCAGTATTTGGTCAAGTGGAAGGGTTATGGTCAGGAGGATAATTCTTGGGTGATTGCCTCTGATGTTCATGCTGCCGATTTGGTCTGTGCTTTTCATAGGGCTCATCCTGGTCGCCCTGGTGGTTCTCGTGAGGGTTCGGAGACCCCTCCTCAAGGGGGGGGTACTGTTTTGAGTTCTGTTTTTGGGCTCCCTCTGGTGGTTACAGATGGTACTGGGTGACTTGTGTTCTCTGCGGTCTCTGGTGTCCACCTGTTCCATCAGGTTATGGGAGTTTCCTATTTAACCTGGCTTTTTTGTCTTTTCCTCGCCGGCTATCAATGTAATCAGCGTGTCTTTTTACCTCTGCTCCCTGCGTCTGTTATCTTCAGGACAAGCTAAGTTTTGATTTTCCTGTTCCACGTTTTGCTTTATTTTTGTCTTAGTCCAGCTTGCAGATATGTGATTCCTTGCTGCTGGTTGCTCTAGTGGGCTGAAATTACTCCTCATGTTCCATGAGTTGGCACATGAGTTCAAGTAATTTCAGGATGGTTTTTTGAAGGGTTTTTCGCTGACCGCGCAGTTCACTTTTGTATCCTCTGCTATCTAGCTTTAGCGGGCCTCATTTTTGCTTATTCTATATTCATAACTACGTATGTGCTTTCCTCTCATTTCACCGTTATTACATGTGGGGGGCTGCTATTTCTGTGGGGTGTTTCTCTGGAGGCAAGTGAGGTCTGTGATTCTTCTAATAGGGGAAGTTAATCCTTTGGCTGGCGCGAGACGTCTAGGAATCATCGTAGGAACGTTCCCCGGCTACTGCTAGTTGTGTGTTTAGGTTCAGGATCGCGGTCAGCTCAGGTTCCATCACCCTAGAGCTTGTTTTGTTTTTATGCTTGTCCTTTTGTGATCCCCTGCCATTGGGATCATGACACTCTACATTGTCGCAGCTGATGTTTCCACGTACCATGAGGTGGCTGTAGTCCCGAACTTGCCATGTCCTATGGTAATAGGACAAGATTTGGAAGCACTGTGGGACTGGTGGAAAAAGGGTGAAGTGTTTGTGGAAATAATGTATATGGGAGGTAGTAATGTTGAGAATGCGACCCCTAGAGTTTACAGTCCTAAGGTGGGCATGACCATGGAAAATGGTGAACGGGCCCAACTTAGTGACACGACGTTGGAAGTAACACCTCCCAAAACTGACGGGTCAGATATATGGGTGACCAGAGGAAAAGGTGCATCTGCCCAACTTACTGACCCGATGTCACCTGTAGTGTGCCACAATATGACTGGTAATGATCTGGTAGATAAGGTTGTGGTGGTTAAACAGAGTGGAGCTGACACCCAGATAGAATGTGACTTAGGGGTTCGCCATACTGTGGAGTATGACACAGACTACGAGGGTGACTGTGACTCTGAGGAAGTAAGGGAGTACAGTAAAGAAGAGCCCCACAAGAAGGGCAAGTACTTTGGTCGCCAGAGACGTAAAGGGTGCAAAGAAGTTGTACCAGTTGCACCGTGTGAAGAAGTGGCAATTAAGGGGGCTTATACCTCAGCACCGCTGGAGTTGCTGAGACTCCAGAGAACATGATTCGGGTTGGTTTTTACCATCCTTAGTCACGTGATGGCCGTTATTCACCGAATAATGGCGATCACATAAAAAAGGCTGAGTTAAAATCCATTTCTCTCTTCTCTTATCTGACACATCAATGAGGAGAGAAATGGGATCCCCCAACTCCCCATGGTACCTTAGGTACCAAATCAGTGATCTCCTGTCCCCCAGTCCCCTCCTTCCTTCTGCAGAAGTAAAACGGCGGGCGCAAGCGCAGTGCGCCTTCCGAGATCTGCCTGCCTGCACCCAGCAACCAAGAATTTTCTCATTGGCTGTGATAGACGCTATCGCAGTGATCAAAAGCCCCCAATATTTAGAAATATCGCAGCACTTGGGCTGTGCCTCTCCTCTCCTTGTATTTATTCTGGGATAGAAGAGAGATACACGTGCTGCCCTGTCAGAAATTAAAAAGCGTCAAAAAATCATTTCAGCTTCAGCAAGGTTGGATGTCAAGAATAGAGGGGTCCCCATAACATATTTTTCTAATTATTTAAATAATTTTAAAACAGGGCATGGGGTCCACTCCATTTTTGACAACCAGCCTTGCTAAAGCTCACAGCTGGGGGCTGGTTGTTGTGAATTCTGTTGTCGGGCTCCCTCCTGTGGTCATCAATGGTACTTCGGCTGGTTCTGTCCATGGACTTTCTCTGGTGGCTGTGGGTGTTTCTGAGTTTCCATTCACAGGTGACGAGGTTAATTCGTTAGCTGGCTGCTCTATTTAACTCCACTTAGATCTTTGCTCCATGCCACCTGTCAATGTTCCAGTATTGGTCTAGTTCACTCCTGGATCGTTCTTGTGACCTGTCTTCCCAGCAGAAGCTAAGTGACGGCTTGTTTTTCTCTGGTTTGCTATTTTTCTGTCCAGCTTGCTATTTGATTGTTGTCTTGCTTGCTGGAAGCTCTGGGACGCAGAGGGAGCGCCTCCGCACCGTGAGTCGGTGCGGAGGGTCTTTTTGCGCCCTCTGCGTGGTCTTTTTGTAGGTTTTTGTGCTGACCGCAAAGCTACCTTTCCTATCCTCAGTCTGTTCAGTAAGTCGGGCCTCACTTTGCTAAATCTATTTCATCTCTGTGTTTGTATTTTCATCTTTACTCACAGTCATTATATGTGGGGGGCTGACTTTTCCTTTGGGGAATTTCTCTGAGGCAAGGTAGGCTTTATTTTTCTATCTTTAGGGCTAGCTAGTTCCTTAGGCTGTGCCGAGTTGCATAGGGAGCGTTATGCGCAATCCACGGCTATTTCTAGTGTGGTTGATAGGATTAGGGATTGCGGTCAGCAGAGTTCCCACGTCCCAGAGCTCATCCTATATTATCAGTAACTATCAGGTCATTCCGTGTGCTCTTAACCACCAGGTCCATTGTTGTCCTGACCACCAGGTCATAACAGCTGGTATTCTCTGGCTGGTAAGGGGCCATGGATATTGACCCCCCCAGCTGCCCAGAAAAGGCACATCTATTAGATGCGCCAATTCTGGTGCTTTGCCGTCTCTTCCCACTTGCCCTGTAGCGGTGGCAAGTGGCGTAATAGTAGTGGAGTTGATGTCACCTTTATATTGTCAGGTGACATTAAGCCCACAGCTTAGTAAAGGAGAAGCGTCTATGAGACACTTATCCATTACTAATCCTATAGTTGTATGGTAAATAAAGACACAGCAAGAATAAAGTCTTTTATTTGAAATAACACTAAACACAGTTTTCAATTTTTATTATTACGCCTAATTCCAGCGAAGTTCTCGATCTCTTGTAATAAAAGTAAAATAAATAATAATAATAATAATAATAATTTTTATTTATATAGCGCCAACATATTCCGCAGCGCTTTACAAATTATAGAGGGGACTTGTACATACAATAGACATTACAGCATAACAGAAATACAGTTCAAAACAGATATCAAGAGGAGTGAGGGCCCTGCTCGTAAGCTTACAAACTATGAGGAAAAGGGGAGACACGAGAGGTGGATGGTAACAATTGCTATAGTTATTCGGACCAGCCATAGTGTAAGGCTTGGGTGTTCATGTAAAGCTGCATGAACCAGTTAATTAATTTTT
The DNA here is from genome assembly GCF_032444005.1 of Ranitomeya imitator. Lineage (NCBI taxonomy): Eukaryota > Metazoa > Chordata > Amphibia > Anura > Dendrobatidae > Ranitomeya > Ranitomeya imitator. The sequence goes on from NC_091282.1 coordinate 228,434,307, forward strand.
TTTTTTTTTTTTTTAATATAGGCCACACAGGGATCGTTAGGTTAATGCATTGAGGCGGTAGGCCAGTCTGAACAAATGAGTTTTTAGGGCACGCTTAAAACTGTGGGGATTGGGGATTAATCGTATTATCCTAGGTAGTGCATTCCAAAGAATCGGCGCAGCACGTGTAAAGTCTTGGAGACGGGAGTGGGAGGTTCTGATTATTGAGGATGCTAACCTGAGGTCATCAGCGGAGCGGAGGGCACGGGTAGGGTGGTAGACTGAGACCAGAGAGGAGATGTAGGGTGGTGCTGAGCCATGGAGTGCTTTGTGGATGAGGGTAGTAGTTTTGTACTGGATTCTTGAGTGGATGGGTAACCAGTGTAATGACTGGCACAAGGTAGAGGCATCGGTGTAACGGTTGGTGAGGAATATGATCCTGGCAGCAGCATTCAGGACAGATTGGAGCGGGGAGAGTTTGGTAAGAGGGAGGCCGATTAGTAGAGAGTTACAATAGTCCAGACGAGAATGAATAAGTGAAACAGTAAGAGTTTTTGCAGAGTCGAAAGTAAGAAAAGGGCGAATTCTAGAAATGTTTTTGAGATGCAGGTAAGAAGAGCGAGCCAGTGATCGGATGTGGGGGGTGAATGAAAGGTCAGAATCAAGGATGACCCCAAGGCAGCGGGCATGTTGCTTTGGAGTAATGGTGGAACCGCAAACGGAGATGGCAATGTCAGACAAAGGTAGGTTAGTAGAGGGAGAAAACACGAGGAGTTCAGTTTTTGACAGGTTTAGTTTCAGATAGAGGGAGGACATGATGCTAGAGACAGCGGTAAGACAATCACTGGTGTTTTCTAATAAGGCAGGCGTGAGATCAGGAGAAGAAGTGTATAGTTGGGTGTCGTCAGCATAGAGATGGTACTGGAAGCCAAATCTACTGATTGTTTGTCCAATAGGGGCAGTATACAAAGAGAAGAGGAGGGGGCCTAGGACTGATCCTTGAGGAACCCCAACAGTAAGGGGAAGGTGAGAGGAGGAGGAACCAGCGAAACATACAGTGAAGGATCGGTCAGAGAGATAGGAGGAGAACCAGGAGAGAACGGTGTCCTTGAGGCCGATGGAGCGGAGCATAGTGAGGAGGAGCTGATGATCCACAGTATCAAATGCTGCAGAGAGATCCAAGAGAATTAGCATGGAGTAGTGACCATTAGATTTAGCTGTTAGTAGGTCATTAGAGACTTTAGTGAGGGCAGTTTCAGTAGAGTGTAAAGAGCGGAAACCAGATTGAAGAGGGTCGAGAAGAGAGTTATCTGAGAGATAGCGGGTAAGACGGGAGTGGACCAGGCGTTCGAGGAGTTTAGAGATGAAGGGAAGATTAGAGACAGGTCTATAATTAGCGGCACAGTTTTGGTCGAGGGATGGTTTTTTAAGTAATGGATGTATGATGGCATGCTTAAATGAGGAGGGAAAAATACCGGAAGTGAGGGAAAGGTTGAATATTTTTGTTAGGTGAGAGGTGACAGCCGGGGAAAGGGACTGGAGGAAATGTGACGGAATGGGGTCACTGGTGCAAGTGGTCGGGCGAGAAGATGCAAGGAGCCTGCTTACTTCTTCTTCTGTAACTGGTTCAAAGTCAGAGAGTGAACTAGATGCAGTGGGGGAGGGAGGACAGTGCATGGTATGAAGAGATTGGGAGATGATTTCCTGTCGAATATGGTCAATTTTTTCTTTGAAGTAATTGGCCAGATTGTCAGCACGGAGATCCGTGGTTGGGGCCTGCGCTCTTGGGTTGAGTAGGGACTGGAACGTGTCAAAGAGACGTTTAGGGTTATTGGACAGGGAGGTGATGAGGGTGTTGAAGTAGGTTTGTTTGGAGAGGTGAAGGGCAGAATTGTATGTCTTTAGCATGAACTTATAATGGATGAAATCTTCGGGTAGATTAGATTTTCTCCACAGACGTTCTGCGCACCTGGAGCACCGCTGCAGGAAACGTGTTTGCAGCGTGTGCCACGGTTGTTGCCGTCTGTGCCGAGTTGTTTTATGTATAGGAGGAGCAGCTTCATCCAGGGCACTTTGCAGGGTTTCATTGTAATGCTTCAGAGCAGAATCAGGACATGAGATGGAGGAGATTGGGGCCAATGAGGACTGCAAGTTCTTCATAAGTTCCTGGGTGTTAATGGCCTGTATGTTTCTATAAGTGTGGAAAGTGGGGGTGACCTGAGCGGGATGGCAGTTCTTGATAGAGAATGAAAGAAGGTGGTGGTCAGAGAGTGGGAGAGGGGAGTTTGTGAAATCATCCACTGAGCAAAGCCGGGAGAAGACCAAGTCAAGGGAGTTTCCATCTTCATGTGTTGGCGAGTTAGTATGCTGCGAGAGGCCGAAAGAGGAGGTTAGAGCCAAAAGGTGAGAAGCAGATGGGGAGAGGGGAGAGGCAATAGGGATGTTGAAATCACCCATGATAAGGGTGGGGGTGTCACAGGAAAGAAAGTGTGGAAGCCAGGTGGCAAAGTGATCCAGGAACTGATGAGAGGGGCCGGGAGGACGATACACCACCACCACTCGCATGGAGAAGGGGACGTAGAGTCTGACCACATGGACCTCAAAGGAAGGGAAGACAAGTGAGGGTACTTGGGGGATAACTTGGAAAGTACATTTTGGTGAAAGGAGCAGACCAACGCCTCCACCTGCTCTGTTGTCCGATCTTGGGGTATGAGAAAAGTGTAGTGCACCATATGAAAGAGCAGCAGCAGCAGTGGTGTCTGACTGCTGGATCCAGGTTTCAGTAAGAGCCAGGAGATTAAGAGAATTAGAAAGGAAGAAGTCATGAATGAAGGAGAGTTTATTACACACAGAGCGAGAATTCCAAAGGGCACAATTCAAAGAGACAGCAGGCATGCAGGGAATATTAATAAGGTTAGAGGGGTTTCTGGGTGTAGCAATTGGGAGGTTTGACTGGCTATAACATGGGGGGCCGGGGTTTGGAGAGATGTCTCCAGCAACTAGGAGGAGGAGGATCGAAAGAGTGAGCAGATGGTTAAGTGATTTGTGAGAGCGTCTCTTGTGTTGGATGGTGGGACTGAATGGATCTGCGCTGCTAAGCAATGTGAACAGAGCATGAGTGCTATACATAGGAGAGGCAAGGACAGAGGGGCCGATATGGATGGAGTGTAGAGAGTTAATGCAAGGGCGGTGAATGTGAGTGAATGCAGCAGCCAGGATATAGAATATGCAAATAAATATTGTGAGTATTTGTGTTGTTTCAAGTGAATAGGGAATAGATTTAGTTTTTCTTACCTGTCTCCTGCCCTGTCTAACTGCCATGTTATAACTGCCGATTACTTAGAAAAAAAAGTACTTTGAATAAAAATACACGAATACAAGTGCACGAATGCACCCCTGCATGAATGCTTCCCCAAGCTAAGTCTACATTTATAGAAGGCTAGCCCTTAGATCTTCCTTTTTTTTTTTTTTTTTTGTGTTAAAGCTCGTTAGCAATCAATCAAACTCAGTTGAGACAACAGGACACAATAAATGTAGTGATCAGATAAACAAATGTCCAGGTCTACATGGATCATAGACCACTTTGAAACAGTTATGTGATCTCGCTGAGTAAGGACATGCAAAGTCAGATTAAATATCTATAAACACAAAAAATGCATAATAGGATGACTAACATATATAGATATATGCAGGATTCAATGCCGAAGATGGAATGACTCAGATACCATTCAAGCTGCTTGCTGTCAGGGACTGGAGCAATAGACATGCAGGATATTTCAGCTCAGAGAATGAATGATCTGTTTACCATTCAAGCTGCTTGCTGTCAGGGACTGGAGCAATAGACATGCAGGATATTTCAGCTCAGAGAATGAATGATCTGTTTACCTGTATACCATACCTGTCCGGCATTGTGTCCCACGCAATAATCCATGTCTGGGGGATAACTGGTTTTCAACCTGTACAGTGCAAAGATATGTCACGAAAACAGTCTCAGAATCCGTGAGATCCATTAAAGCGTTCCAGAGTTATAACCACAGAAAGTGACAATGGTCAGAATAGTAAAATTTGGCTTGGTCATTACTGTCAAAATTGGCTCAGTCACTAAGGGGTTAATCATCTAAAATACTACTTACATTCATTGCTGAAACTTCTTTTTAACATATTTATTAATGACCTTGTAGGGGGCATTCAGAGCAGAATTTCAATATTTACAGATGACACTAAACTCTGCAGGGTAATCAATACAGAGGAGGACAATTTTATATTACAGGATCATTTATGTAAACTAGAAGCTTGGGCTGATAAATGGCAAATGAGCTTTAATGGGGATAAATGTAAGGTCATGCACTTGGGTAGAAGTATTAAGATGAATAATTATGTGCTTAATACTAAAACTCTGGGCAAAACCGTCAATGAAAAACACCGGGGTGTATGGGTGGATAACAAACTCATATTCAGTGGCCAGTGTCAGGCAGCTGCTACAAAGGCAAATAAAATAATGGGATGCATTAAAAGAGGCATAGATGCTCATGAGGAGAACATAATTTTACCTCTATACAAGTCACTAGTTCGACCACACTTAGAATACTGTGCAGAGTTCTGGTCTCCGGTGTATAGGAAAGACATAGCTGAACAGGAGCGGGTGCAGAGAAGCGCGACCAAGGTTATTAGAGGACTGGGGGGTCTGCAATACCAAGATAGGTTATTACACTTGGGGCTATTTAGTTTGGAAAAACGAAGACTAAGGGGTGATCTTATGTTAATGTATAAATATATGAGGGGACAGTACAAGGACCTTTCTGATGATCTTTGTAATCATAGACATGAGACGGACAAGAGAGCATCCTGTACGTCTGGAGGAAAGAAAGTTTAGGCATAACAGACGCGGATTCTTTACTGTAAGAGCAGTGAGACCATGGAACTCTCTGCCATATGACGTTGTAATGAGTGATTCATTAATTAAATTTAAGAGGGGACTGGATACCTTTCTTGAAAAGTATAATGTTACAGGGTATATACACTAGATTCCTTGATAGGGCATTGATCCAGGGAACTAGTCTGATTGCCGTATGTGGAGTCGGGAAGGAATTTTTTTCCCAAGTGTGGAGCTTACTCTTTGCCACATGGTTTTTTTTTGCCTTCCTCTGGATCAGCATGTTAGGGCATGTTAGGTTAGGCTATGGGTTGAACTAGATGGACTTAAAGTCTTCCTTCAACCTTAATAACTATGTTACTATGTTACTATGTTATGATGGAAACTGCGAGGCGTAAAATCTATAGTTTTCAGATGCATTGTTTTTACTTAGGATTTTCCTTGACATGCTGATAATACAACTAAATTGAAGAGCACTTGAAATGTTATACTCTTACCTGATCTATAGACAAACAGCAGTTGTCATTCATTATCCCACGTAAAATACACAATATGGCTCATAGAATTGTGCAGTTCACTATGTATATGTTGCTACAATTGCTGTCTAACTAATGTGAGTCATTGGCCCCAGTATAAGACACTGTCCTTTCAGTATAAAAGAGAAAATAATTGTGAAAAATGTTTGGAGTAAATTGATTTTTGCCTTCCAGCAAAATTGCAATGATTTTTTGGGTCTCCTTGGCAACTGATATGACAACATTAGAAGCAGGAGTGAGTCAGGTACTCTTAGTGAAAAAGAGAGTGCCCCTTAGTATAAGTAGGCTTCAATTACGTTATTAGAATTAAAATCAAATGTTCTGCAAAGTAACATGTATTGTCTGCTCCAGTCTCCGCAAAATCCAGAACAGAACATTTATTGACAACATGTGTGGTCAGATCCTTGCGTTTCTACATCAGCTCTACATCATTTAGTTTCTCATAGCAAGTAAGCAGTCTTCCAAGTGGCTGGTCTTTCTCACAGGACAGGTGCCAGCTGTCCTACAAGAAACTGATTGATGATCCAGCATTTCTGCTCAGAAAAAAGACATTGGTTACTTGAATTACAAGGGAAAGTTTAGAACATGACTATGAGAGAGCAATTAAATACTGAAGGCAAATATACCACGGGGTAGTTGTGGAGACACAGCTTTGTATCTTAATTAACCAGACGTCTATTTTTAGCAAGCCAGAAAGAATAGACTTATCTAAATGCTGACTTTTGAATTTGTGTGTTTCTTTCTGGTGGGTCAAGAAAACAGACTTTTGATTGTGTAAGCTTGTAATATTGACTTACTGTATAGGTTGACATTTGATGTAACAAATTGTGCTCTTATCCTTGATGACTAGTTGTTTGCGACATGCTAATTATACATTGTCCATAGCAGCCAGTTTGTTGGCATTCAAAAAAGAGGAGGAAAAACTATGCAAACAGATTACATAATCAAAAAAAAGCGAGTTCTGACTGCTGGATTGACACTTGTTAGTCATAAAAAGTTTATTTGCCTCTGTATGAGACAGAGACAGCCAGAGATTCAGCAGAGACATCCAAAGAGTCTCTACAGATCAACAGCCAATACATAAAGGCTCCATCACGATGGACACAGATTTGTCATTCTATAGGATGCCAGTTTAGGGGACCTTGGCTCCAGCTGGAAGAATACAGATTTGCTTCATTGACCATCGCTGAACCATGGATACGTTTGGAGAAAGCCAGGATTGGGAACCATCAGTCGCTTGGCTCCATGAAGATGTTAACAGAACACAGGTTATGACCAACTGGTCAACTGGCCTTGTACATGAAAGGACTGTTATCTTCCTATGCTTGTCGTTACCTCCTCTCTGTGTGCGTGCCACAGGTGGAGTATTTGAACCTGGAGGATCTGAGGTAACAGCTGCTATTATCCCAGTGAGTTAGCGGAAGGGTGAGACTCTGCAATAGGCACCATCTTGGGTCTCTTGCTGGGACTGTTCTATGTGTTATCAACCTGGTTTGTGGTTCAGTAAAGAATTGCCACACAGTTTACCCTCACCAGGTGTTGTATGAGTAGCGTTACGCCCACTTTAAAAGGAGAGAGGGCGTTTAGGTGTCTTTTTTCAAGGAATGTTTTCACAGTTTTTGCTCTATGGAAGGATGCATTATCTTGAAAAATTATTTCATCATCCCCAAACATCCTTTCAATTGATGGGATAAGAAAAGTGTCCAAAATATCAACATAAACTTTTGCATTTATTGAAGATGTAATGACAACCATCTCCCCAGTGCCTTTACCTGACACGCAGCCCCATATCATCAATGACTGTGGAAATTGGCATGTTCTCTCCAGGCAGTCATCTTTATGAATCTCATTGGAATGGCATCAAACAAAAGTTCCAGCATCATCACCTTGCCCAATGCAGATTCGGGATTCATCACTGAATATGACTTTCATCTTGTCATCCACAGTCCTCGATTGCTTTTCCTTAGCCCATTGTAATCTTGTTTTTTTCTGTTTAGGTGTTAAAAATGGCTTTCATTTAGCTTTTCTGTATGTAAATCCCATTTCCTTTAGGCGGTTTCTTACAGTTCGGTCACAGATGTTGACTCCAGGTTCCACGCATTCATTCCTCATTTGTTTTGTTATGCATTTCCTGTTTTGGAGACATATTGCTTTAAGTTTCCGGTCTTGACACTTTGATGTCTTCCTTTGTCTACCAGTATGTTTGCCTTTAACAACCTTCCCATGTTGTTTGTATTTGGTCCAGATTTTAGACACAGCTGACTGTGAACAACCACCATCTTATGCAACATTGCGTGATGATTTACCCTCTTTTAAGAGTTTGATAATCCTCTCCTTTGTTTCAATTGTTTCATTTCAGTCCACTTGGTGTAACAGCTCTCCAAGGTGTGATCACTCCTTTTTAGATGCAGACTAACGAGCAGATCAGGTGTTATTTTTGGGTATGAAAATTTACAGGGTGATTCCATAATTTTTTCCTCAGAATTGAGTGATTCCATAATTTTCCCCCTATGCTTGGTTAAAAAAGTAATCATTACTGACTACCACATTTCTTGTTCTTGATTTCTTTTAGTGTTTCTTAACCCCTTTCTGCCATTAGACGTACTATTCCGTCCATGTGGGGTGGGCTTTACTTCCCACGGACGGAATAGTACGTCATAGGCGATCGGCCGCGCTCACGGGGGGAGCGCGGCCGATCGCGGCCGGGTGTCAGCTGCTTGTCGCAGCTGACATCCGGCACTATGTGCCAGGAGCGGTCACGGACTGCCCCCGACACATTAACCCCCGGCACACCGCGATCAAACATGATCGCGATGTGCCGGCGGTGCAGGGAAGCACCGCGCAGGGAGGGGGCTCCCTGCGGGCTTCCCTGAGCCCCCCGCAGCAACGCGATGTGATCGCGTTGCTCCGGGGGTCTCCCACCTCCCTCCCTGCAGAAAGTCCCGGATCCAAGATGGCCGCGGATCCGGGTCCTGCAGGGAGGGAGGTGGCTTACCAAGTGCCTGCTCAGAGCAGGCACTTGGTAACGCTGCACTGCTCTGAGACAGATCGGTGATCTGTCAGAGTGCTTTGCAAACTGGCAGATCACCGATCTGTATTGTCCCCCCCTGGGACAAAGTAAAAAAGTTAATACATTTTTTTTACAAGTGTGTAAAAAAAAAAAAAAAATCCTAAATAATAAAAAAAAAAATATATTATTCCCATAAATACATTTCTTTATCTAAATAAAAAAACAAACAATAAAAGTACACATATTTAGTATCGCCGCGTCCGTAACGACCCGACCTATAAAACTGTCCCACTAGTTAACCCCTTCAGTAAACACCGTAAGAAAAAAAAAAAAACGAGACAAAAAACAATGCTTTATTATCATACCGCCAAACAAAAAGTGGAATAACACGCGATCAAAAAGACAGATATAAATAACCATGGTACCGCTGAAAGCGTCATCTTGTCCCGCAAAAAACGAGCTGCCATACAGCAACATCAGCAAAAAAATAAAAAGTTATAGTCCTCAGAATAAAGCGATGCAAAAATAATTATTTTTTCTATAAAATAGTTTTTATCGTATAAAAGCGCCAAAACATTAAAAAAATGATATAATTGAGGTGTCGCTGTAATCGTACTGACCCGAAGAATAAAACTGCTTTATCAATTTTACCAAACGCGGAACGGTATAAACGCCTCCCCCAAAAGAAATTCATGAATAGCTGGTTTTTGGTAATTCTGCCTCACAAAAATCGGAATAAAAAGCGATTAAAACATGTCACGTGCCCAAAAATGTTACCAATAAAAACATCAACTCGTCCCGCAAAAAACAAGACCTCACATGATTCTGTGGACCAAAATATGGAAAAATTATAGCTCTCAAAATGTGGTAACGCAAAAAAAATTTTTTACAATAAAAAGCGTCTTTCAGTGTGTGACGGCTGCCAATCATAAAAATCCGCTAAAAAACCCGCTATAAAAGTGAATCAAACCCCCCTTCATCACCCCCTTAGTTAGGGAAAAATAAGAAAAAATTAAAAAAATGTATTTATTTCCATTTTCCCATTAAGGTTAGGGCTAGGGTTAGGGTTAGGGCTAGGGTTAGGGTTAGGGCTAGGGTTAGGGCTAGGATTAAGGCTACAGTTAGGGTTAAGGCTACAGTTAGGGCTGGGGCTAAAGTTAGGGTTAGGGTTTGGATTACATTTGCGGTTGGGAATAGGGTTGGGATTAGGGTTAGGGGTGTGTCTGGGTTAGAGGTGTGGTTAGGGTTACCGTTGGAATTAGGGTTAGGGGTGTGTTTGGATTAGGGTTTCAGCTATAATTTGGGGGTTTCCACTGTTTAGACACATCAGGGGCTCTCCAAACGCGACATGGCATCCGATCTCAATTCCAGCCAATTCTGCTTTGAAAAAGTAAAACAGTGCTCCTTCCCTTCCGAGCTCTCCCGTGTGTCCAAACAGGAGTTTACCCCAACATATTCGGTATCAGCGTACTCAGGACAAATTGGACAACAACTTTTGGGGTCCAATTTCTCCTGTTACCCTTGGGAAAATATAAAACTGGGGGCTAAAAAATAATTTTTGTGGGAAAAAAAAGATTTTTTATTTTCACGGCTCAGCGTTATAAACTGTAGTGAAACACTTGGGGGCTCAAAGTTCTCACAACACATCTAGATAAGTTCGTGGGGGGGTCTAGTTTCCAATATGGGGTCACTTGTGGGGGGTTTCTACTGTTTAGGTACATTAGGGGCTCTGCAAACGCAATGTGACGCCTGCAGACCATTCCATCTAAGCCTGCATTCCAAATGGCGCTCCTTCCCTTCCGAGCCCTCCCATGTGCCCAAACGGTGGATCCCCCCCACATATGGGGCATCAGCGCACTCAGGACAAATTGGACAACAACTTTTGGGGTCCAATTTCTCCTGTTACCCTCGAGAAAATACAAAACTGGGGGCTAAAAAATAATTTTGGGGGGAATTCTTTTTTTTTTTTTTCACGGCTCTGCGTTAGAAACTGTAGTGAAACACTTGGGGGCTCAAAGTTCTCACAACACATCTAGATAAGTTCCTTGGGGGGTCTAGTTTCCAATATGGGGTCACTTGTGGGGTGTTTCTACTGTTTAGGTACATTAGGGGCTCTGCAAACGCAATGTGACGCCTGCAGACCATTCCATCTAAGTCTGTATTCCAAATGGCGCTCCTTCCCTTCCGAGCTCTCCCATGTGCCCAAACGGTGGTTCCCCCCCACATATGGGGTATCAGCGCAGTCAGGACAAATTGCACAACAACTTTTGGGGTCCAATTTCTCCTGTTACCCTTGGGAAAATACAAAACTGGGGACTAAAAAATAATTTTTGTGGGAAAAAATTTTTGTTTTATTTTTACGGCTCTGCATTATAAACTTCTGTGAAGCTCTTGGTGGGTCAAAGTGCTCACCACACATCTAGATAAGTTCCTTAGGGGGTCTACTTTCCAAAATGGTGTCACTTGTGGGGGGTTTCAATGTTTAGGCACATCAGTGGCTCTCCAAACGCAACATGGCGTCTCATCTCAATTCCTGTGAATTTTGCATTGAAAAGTCAAACGGCGCTCCTTCCCTTCCGAGCTCTCCCATGCGCCCAAACAGTGGTTTAACCCCACATATGGGGTATCAGCGTATTCAGGACAAATTGTACAACAACTTTTTGGTTCCAATTTCTTCTCTTACCATTGGGAAAATAAAAAATTGGGGGCGAAAAGATAATTTTTGTGAAAAAAAATGATTTTTTATTTTTACGGTTCTGCATTATAAACTTCTGTGAAGCACTTGGTGGGTCAAAGTGCTCACCACACCTCTAGATAAGTTCCTTAGGGGGTCTACTTTCCAAAATGGTGTCACTTGTGGAAGGTTTCAATGTTTAGGCACATCAGTGGCTCTT